>NC_052358.1:1061498-1138158 GCF_009727055.1 Benincasa hispida
CCCGTGACTAAAGAGTTTAGTCAGTTATTCACGTACCGTTAGAGCTTCGATCTACAGTTCCATTGAGGTCCCTTGTAGCTTGATTCTGTTGAGATCAACTCTTGATGTTGATTTGAAATGTTGAAATGACAAGAGGTATTTTGATTATATTGTGAATAATCGGTTATGATGTATGAGATACATCTAGTGGAGGATTAAATGTAAATGAGATTTACATTAAGTACCATGGAATAGAAAAAGAACTATGGTTTATATGTTTCATGAGATGAAATATTAAAACTGTAGGTTATAAATATAGTATGATTAGTTGGTTATCATTTATATTTATAATAATATTAATTATTAGATAATTAATACTTTTTCTTTTAAATAACCAAATGTAGTGGTGGTTATTGAATTATGGTAACGTGATATAAAGGAAAAAGTGTTCCTATTTTGAAAAAGAAGTTTTTTCAACAAAAAGTTTTTGAAAAAGAATTTGGTTTTCTCTCCGGAAAAATGAAACTCACGGAAGTCTTCAAGTAAATAGATATTTACTAAATGATGCTGGGCTAGGTAAACGATCATGCAGTGCTTACTAAAAAATTGATAGCTTTGCTAGACGATCGTTGGCCCAAGGTAAACGATCGTTGTAGAGTCTTAAAGCTAAACGATAGAGCAAAACGATCGCATAGCTTTTGCTAGACGATCGCATACTTTTTATCTAACGATTGGGCATCGACCTATACGATTAGGTCTCCGACTTCTCCCATTTGCCTCAGTCGTGTACGCGCTATCGCTGTTTCTTTGTTCGTCTGCCTTACACTAAGTCCGAACAGAGCCCACCCTCTAGATTCTCACACCAAGAATACCAAGGTCGCCTTGTTGGTGGTGTCAGAACTCAACTCGACCACGTTCGAGGTTTTCTGGAGGTCGTTCGTGGTGTTGTGGAGGTCGTTTGCTGTTGCAGAGGAGTTCGTGACCAAGGAGATCGTTGAGGACAAGCGCGGACACAGCCCCGCTATTATCACAATAAAGAGTGATAGATAAATCTATATTTGGAACAACTTCCAAATCTGTAAGGAACTTCCTTAACCAAACAACCTCTTTAGCTGCTTCACAAGCCGCTACGTATTCGACTTCCATAGTGGAGTCCGCGATGCATCTTTGCTTGATGCTTCGACAAACTACAACCCCTCCATTCAGAGTAAACATTGACCCCGATATCGATTTGCGAGAATCTCGATCGGTCTAAAAGTCAGAGTCCGTGTATCCTGTAAGGATCAGATCCTTATCTCCATACACAAGCATGTAGTCCTTCGTTCTCTGAAGATACTTGAGGATCGTCTTGGCTGCCGTTTCTCCTTTCTGATATACCATTCTGCTAAGGTGTACCTAGGGCCGAGAGTTAGGACGCAATCCCATGTTCTATCATATAATTCTGGAATTGAAGGTCCATGTACTCTCCACCACAATCAGATTGTAATGTTTTTATCTTCTAACTTAACAAGTTTTCAACTTCAGCCTTATACTCCTTGAACTTGTCAAGAGCTTCAGACTTACGTTGTATTAGGAAGAGATACCCAAATCTTGAATAATCATCTATGAAAGAGATGAAATATTCATACCCACTTCGAGCTCTAACATTCATTGGACCACAAAGGTCTGAATGTACAAGCTCCAAGGCTTCCTTGGCTTTGTAACCTTTTCCAGTAAAAGGTCGTTTGGTCATTTTGCCTTCAAGGCATGATTCACATACTGGCAAAGAGTTTTATTCTAAACTCTTTAGAAGTCCATTTTTCACCAATTTCTCAATCCTATTGAGGTTGATGTGACCTAATCTTAGATGCTAAAGATGGGCATTTTTCTTTGGAGAAACCTTTAATCTTTTAGCTATTGTTGCCGTACTGAACATTTCAGTGTTAAACAGGCTTTTATGACTAACGACCTCAATACATATAAGTTATTTTCTATTGAACCATAACCAATCTCCATTCCATTCTTGAAAAGAAACATTTTATTCTAAAAAAAGGAGACGGTATAGCCTTGTTCAATGAGACAAGAAATCAAGATTAAGTTCCTCTTAATATGAGGAATTACAAAAACATTATCCAGTAACAGATAACGTTTCTTGTCAACAAATAACTTCAGCCTGCCTACAACAATAACTGAAACAACCTCACCATTACCGAATTGAAGAGTCATCTCTCCCTGTGGCAACGTTTGCCAGGAACTAAATCCTTGGTAAGAGGAACTGACATGATTGGTAGCACCTGAATCTAGGATTTAGGCCTAATCATCATTCTCTACCAAACATGTCTCCAAGACCACATAAGATAACCAAGGAGCTTTGTTTATTGGATATGAGTAAATGCCAGAATTAAATAACACTTATTTCATTCACTTAATAATGTGCATCTTTACAAAACAACGAGACTCCGAGAGAATTAGGACACCAATCCCAAAAGATACACTCTTACAGATGATTCGTTTGCTGCCCAACAAATGACTTGCATTAGGTTTAGCTTGATATGTGGCACAGACTCCTACAGTAAAGGCAATGTCTGGCCTGCTACCAGTGAGATAAAGTAAACATCCAATAATGCCTCGGTACAAGCTCTCATAAACACAAGACCCATTGAAGTTTTTAGACATTTAAACATGTGTAGAAGCACGATTTCTCTTTGTACAAGCCTTTTCAAGCTCAAATATTTTTACCAAGTCATTTGTATATTTGCTTTGAGAGATGAATATTCCATCCTTAAGCTGCTTGATCTAGAATCACAAGAAATATGTCATTTCACCCACCAAACTTATTTCAAATTCAGTTTGCATTTGATTAACAAAAAGATCTACGAGGTGTTGAGACATTCCTCCGAACACTATATCATCCACATAAACTTGAGCAATCATAAGACTCCTCGTTTCTTTATTCACAAACAATGTTTTATCAACTCCTCCTATTATATATCCCTGCTTAAGAGGAAATCCATATAAGTGATCGTACTAAGCACGAGGTGCTTGTTTCAAATCGTACAGAGCTTTTTGAAGCTTGCACACATGATCAGGATGAACTGGATAAACAAAGGCTTTAGGTTGTTCAACATAAAATTCTTCAATCAAGTATCCATTAGGGAAGTAATTTTTAATAGCCATGTGATAAAGTTTGAACTTTAGGAGACAAACAATACTTAGCAGAAGTCTAATGGCTTCCAGGAAAGCCACAAGGATAAACGTCTCATCAAAGTCAACACCATCTATTTGAGAATATCCTTGAGCAACCAAACATGATTTATTTCTTGTAACCATTCACTACAACAATTTTGACTTTAGATGTCAGTTCTGAACTGACATCATATACTTATGGTGATGGATTACAAACTGCTATTGTATCCTATGACATCGTAGGTTACGATGGCAGTTGTACTTTGATGGCGGTTCTAAACCGCCATCAGAACTTCCACCATCATATATATACTATGGTGGTTGTTTATAATGTCGGTTAGGATCTGACATCATACCCAGGCCATCATACATTTACGATGGCAGTTTGTTATGATGTTAGTTTATAACCGACGTCATACCCATGCTATCATATATATACGATGACGGTTTGTTACAATGTAGTTTGTAATTGATAGTTTATGTATAATGAATGACAGTTGTGAACTTGTATTGATTCTAATTGAGCTGTTTTGTTTAGATGATGATTAATAGCTAGTATTGTTGGATACTATGATATCAGTTTATAACTGACATCATATCTACTATATCCTGCAATAATTATATTAGTAAAATATGAAACCCAAATCCTACATAATTAATTTTTACTATACAAATAATTTCAAGCCTTCGTTTCAATTAATTTCTCCACAAAAGTATTTAGCAAAATAAAGACAAACTTCAATAGAGCACAATTTGTCATATCATTTAAATATTAATCAACTCATAATTGAGTTTCAATAAAGAGCCATGTACACAATATGTTTCAAACCTACCACAAAATGCCTAAAGATCTACCAAAATTTCAGAAAACTCTCCAACAACTTTACAACCGAACAAAGTTACACACCCTAAGATACCAAAAGTTCAGAGTGAGAACCAAACAATCCAATCAACTTTAGTTTAACAAATGCTACAACTCATTCAACTCGGACCTCGATGAGCTCTTCTTGGGTAAAAGGGTTCTTAGTATTAAACTACACCAAAGCAAACAAATAACAAACATTACACTAAATTCATTACTACTAAGTTTGAAATATATAAAAAGTTAAAATAGTGAGATACAAGGAAATTGATAGGAGTATCTGGATGATGTAAAACATCTCTCATGAACTTCATCACATAATACACACATTCCACGCAACATTTGTTGTGAGGGCACTGAAACATTGAAATAAACAACAATAATTATGATTTATTTCGTATATGTAATAATAGCTCATTAATTATAACACAATTTTATTTACCTTTATAGGGACTCATGTAATATTGACATGTTTTTGTATTCGGTGAGTACTTTGACCCATATACATTTTTATTGCCCTAAATAAAAGAGAAGAACATCCAAACACAAATGCAAACCTAATTTTAACCGAGCAGAAAATTTAACTATATTAATACAACACAAACTTACATATTTATACTAGGTTTCAGATCATAATATTCATCATCTTGCAAACTCCAAAAGTGGATCAATCATCAATCTCAACGACAAATAAGAATAGCACATGCAAACAAAAGACGAGATAGCCAAGGATTTATATCCTATACTTTTTATGTTTTTTTACTGTCTTTTTTTTTTTTTTTTTAAATCAAAGTCTATATATATATATATATATGTACTTTGTTTCATCATATTATTTGTTTTGATTTTGGATTATGGGAGTTTATCATTTCCAATTAGACAAATTTATCAATAAGCTGTTGCATTAGAAGTCAACATGCATGCCTAATGCAAGGTCACTGGATATGCCAAAGAACAGTCCCCTTAATATGAAAATGTTATTTTGGAGGATCAAGTACCTAGTGGGACAGATGAGTTTTTTAGGATGAAAAACGTGGAAATATTATGAATTTTTTTTTGTTTTATTTTACTTTTTCAAAGCCGAGTTTTAGTCTTTATTTATTTATTTTTTTTTTCATGTGCTTTTACATGCCTAAAAGCACACACCCATCTTGTTAGAAGCATGTGATGGTCACTCACAAATAAATAACCAACAAACGATGATTTGAGAGGAAACAAAAACACTTTTAATTGAAAGACTCTTCAAACTTGGTTCACATTTTTTATTGAACTCTCTTTGTGTGTTCTTCTCTACACACTTCGATATATCAACAATATCAATATCAATCCTATTTATAGGATTGTTATGGGTAAATTTAAATACATAACTCACACCCTAATTAAACATACATGGAGCAATTAAAATCTTAAACTTAATTCATGTGAAACTCTACAAAATTAACTCTTACATTCACATACTTAATTAACTCTCATCTTATAATTTTTCCAATTCTCATAAATTAATTCCGTTGAAAGTGAATGTTTAACCTAGGGGCTTATTCGTAATTTATCATGTCCCTAGGGTTTCCTACTTGTCTATTTATTTGAGCATTCTCCTTGTATTCAATGCATCAGAAAAATAATAAAATCAATCTCTATCGTGGTTTTTTCTCCATGTTCTAAAAATTCTATGTTATTTTCTTTTTCTTTTTTCATCATGGTATCAGAGCATGGTGACGAAACTTTAGTCGTCATCAACGGAAATCAACCATAATCCTCTTCAGCGGCCTTCGCAGGAACTAGTGGAGCCAACATCGATATTGCTGCCACTATACAGGTAGTCGTTTAATAGTAAATTCAGACCGCTCAGCCTCAGCTTCTTCTGCAAGCCAGCCTCCCAGCCGAAGATAGCCGCCTAGCCATTTAGCATCTTCAGCCGCCCAGCCGCTATAGATTGGCACAGATGCAACCTCCTGGTTGGGCAGCTTCAATCGTCCGGTCATAGCCCAGCAGATCGAAGACTCCCGCACTGCTCAGATCGACACCAATCCAGTCGCACTAATCCAGCATGGATCGAAGACTCCTGCGCTGCTCAGATTGGCGCCAACCCAATCGCACCAACCCAGTTGCCACCGACCCTCCATCCGTATGGGTTCGCGCAACAGCAACCGCTCCAGCCACCACCTCTCAACTAGCAGATCGACGCTCCTTTAGGCGCCACTAGAGCCGTCCCCTCCAACTGCATCGACGCAAGTGGCTCCTCGAGCCATGGTTATTCCGTCGATCAATGGCAGCAAGTTCCTCCATCCACGTCGGGAAACATTGACACGTCGAACGATCGTTCAAGCATCAATTAGTCAATGAGCAGTTTTTCGATTGAGGTCCAACGTTGTTTCGCCCATTTTCAACGACATGTTGCGAATTTTGGAACAGTTCTTGGCACAAACCTACAAAGTGTCCAACCAGAGTTCTCCGCTAATCTACCGATGTATTTTGAGAACCTAGTAAATTCTTTTCCTACTTTATCCCCTACAAATTTTATGTCTGGATCAATGTGAAACTGTGTAGGGTTTATTGTTGAAGAAAAGTTGAATGACCAGAATTATTTTTCCTAGTCTCAATCAATCAGAATGGCTCTGGAAGGACATCATAAATTGGGGTACTTGATGGGAGAGATACCAAAACTAGGACTAGGTGACCCTCGAGAACGTATCTAGAAAGGAGAGGATTTATTGTTGCGATCTGTTCTGGTTAACAGCATGGAACCCCAGAGTGGCAAGCCGTTATTGTATGCTGCAACCGCCAAAGACATGTGGGATGCTGTGCAAAAGTTATATTAAAAAAGGCAGAATGCGTCTCGGCTGTACACATTACGCAAGCAGGCCCATGAGTACAAGCAAGGGACCATGCGCATGACGTCCTACCTCAATAAGTTGTCCCTATTATAGCAAGAGATGAACTTGTGCCGTGAAGTTGTTTGAAATTTTCTGTGTGACGCGGTCCAGTATTCACAGATTAAGGAACCTGACCATGTCTATCACTTCCTAGCTGGGTTAAATTTGAAGTTCGATGGTGTTCGGAGTCAAATATTGGGTCAACGTCCTATACCTTCCCTCATGGAGGTGTGTTCGGAGATATGTTTGGAAGAGGACAGATCAAGTGTCATGAGTAACCTAGTTATCTCATGAACAGATGGTGCTGCGTTTGCTATGAAGTCTTCCGGATTTGACAATGATAAGCAAAATAGACGCTTTTCTATCTGTGAACACTGCAAGAAGCCATGGCACATGAAAGATCAATGTTGGAAGTTGAATGGGAGAACTCTAAATAATAGACGACGACAATCACATGACAAATCAAACACTAGACGTGAACTTGTAAATGACTCAACAAGTGGAAACCCTCAGACTTAACCTCCAACTGAGGGTCAGACTAGTTTAGGTGGTGTTGGTGCCATTGCACAGTCAGGTACGATTCAGTCCTCTGGCTTTCTTAGTATTAATGGTAAAAAATCATGTATCGTTGATTCAGGAGCAATAGACCATTTAACCACTCGTCTGAGCATTTCATTTCATACTGTTCGAGTGCTATAATGAAAAGATTAGAATTGTAGATGGGTCATTTGCTCCAATTGCAAGAAAAAGACATCTGTCTTTGTTTGCGGGCTAAATATTGCGTGATGTGTTATAAATTCCTAAGATTTCATATAACTTATTGTTTGTCAGCAAAATTACAAGAGATCTAAGTTGTCAAGCTATTTTCTCATCGGACTTTATTTTATTTCAGGATCTGAGTTTGGGTACGACGATTGGCACTGCACGGCACGATAGGGGGCTCTACTTCCTGGCTGATGATACTTCCTCTAAGGATTGTTATAGAGCTAGTTTCGTTACTTCATGTTATTCTACTTCTGAAACTGATTTTATGTTATGGCATTTTCGCATTGGGCATCCCAGTTTTCAATACATGAAATATTTGTTTCTACATCTGTTTTGCAATATTAATATGTCTTCCTTAAATTGTGATGTGTGTATCCGGGCCAAACAGAGTCGTGTCTCGTTCCATAATCAACCCTACAAACCATCCAAACCCTTCACCCTTATACACAGTGATGTTTGGGGTCCCTCACCCATCACTACCACTACAGGTAAACGTTGGTTCGTCAGCCTTATCGATGACCACACTCGGCTCACTTGGGTTTTACTTCTTACAAATAAGTTCGAATTGTCATCTGTGTTCCAACAATTCTATACTACTGTAGAAACCCAGTTTAACACAAAAATCACAATTCTACGAAGTGATAATGGGCATGAGTTTTTTAACAACTCCTTTCGGGATTTCCTCGCATCTAAAGGAATTGTCCACCAAAGTTCGTGTGCCTACACTCCTCAGCAGAATGGGGTGGCCCAACAGAAGAATTTCCATATGATGGAGGTCGCTTGTTCCCTTATTTTATCCACCTCCCTTCCATCCTATTTGTGGAGAGATGTCATCCTTACTACTGCCCATCTAATTAATCGTATGCCTTCTCGTGTCCTAAACTTCCACACTCCTCTTTACTGTTTCAAAGAGTCACATCCAACCACTCGGCTTATCCCTGTTGTGCCTCTCCGAGTGTTTGGATGTGTGGTCTTTGTTCATGCCCACGGGCCTAATGGCATAAAGTTTACCCCTCGAGCTTAGAGATGGGTGTTTGTTGGGTACCCATCCCATCAACGTGGTTACAAATGTTATCATCCTCCTTCTCGAAAATACTTCATTTCCATGGATGTTACCTTTCCTGAGGATCAACCATTTTTTTTCCTCTTAGTCATCTTCAGGGGGAGAATTCCAGTGAAGAGACTAATTGGTCCACGTCTTCAATACCCTTAGAATTGTCTCCTGAACCTGAGCCTATCATAAGTAGTGACGGAATGGTCCTTCCCACCAATCAAGTCTCATGGATAACATACTATAGGAAGAATCTCAAGAAGGAAACAGTGCCACCTGTCGTTTCTCCGGCTCCAATCCATGAGTTTGAGCCAACATCAGCTCTAGGTATTTGTATTCCTGCCACTAATGATATTAGTACTTGTGCTGAGAATGATGATTGTAGTATGGATAAAAATGAAACTATCATTGATGGTTGTGCCAAGGATACCAAGGGTAATGCTGAAACAATTGAAGATAACAGTGCTGAAGAAATAGTTGAAGGTAACACTGCTGAAGAAACAACTCCAGTAAGTGAAAGTGGTACTAGGTAGAATGAGTGTGTGAAAGATCTCTCAGAAGAAAACGACCGAATGTGGTGAAAATTCAGACGAGATGAAGAATCTTGATGACTCTCTTAATCTTCCTATTGCCCTAAGGAAGGGTACTAGATCCTGTACGAAGTACCCTATGCACAGTTATATGACTTACAGTAACACTTCACCCAAGTTCAAAGCTTTCATGACCGACCTAGATATAGTGATGATACCAAGTATCATACATGCAACAATGGAGATTCCTAAATGAAAGGCTGTAGTTATGGAAGAAATGAGGGCTCTTAAGAAGAATGAGACGTGGGATTAGGTTGTTCTACCCGAAGAACATAAGACAGTTGGATGCAAATGGGTCTTTACCATAAAATACAAGTCTGATGGGTCGATTCACAGATACAAGGCTAGACTGGTTGACAAAAGATTTACTCAGACCTTTGAGATAGATTAATCAGAAACTTTTTCTCCTGTGGCTAAGCTCAATACAGTTCGAGTATTGTTATCAATAGCAATGAACAAAGATTGGCTTCTTCACCAACTGGATGTAAAGAATGTGTTCCTCAATGGGGAACTAGAAGAAGAAGTCTGCATTAGCCTCTTCCTGGTTTCGAGAGTCAGTTTAAGCACCGCGTCTACAGACTGAGGAAGCCACTGTATGGGTTGAAACAGTCTCCAAGGGCCTAGTTTGAAAGATTCACTAATTTTGTGAAATCCCAAGGATAAAATCAAGGGCACTCAGACCACACATTGTTTACAAAGAAGTCGGTTTCAGGGAAGGTCATAGTTCTCATTGTCTACGTTGATGACATAGTTTTATCAAGTGATGATGCTATTGAGATTATGAGACTTAAAAAGAAAATGGTAGAAGAGTTCAAGATTAAAGACCTTGGGAAGTTGAGATATTTCCTCGGGATGGAAGTTGTTCGATCAAATGAGGGTATTTCGGTTTCTCAACGAAAGTACACACTCGACTTACTAAAAAAGATAGGTATGACTGGATGTAGACTGGTTGATACTCCTATTGAGTATAATACAAAGCTTAGTAATATGGATAACGGAGTTTCCGTCAATAAAGAGAGATATCAACGACTAGTTGGGAAATTAATCTATTTAACCCATACTAGACCTGATATATCCTATGTAGTGAGTGTTGTTAGGCAGTTCATGCAAGCACCTTATGAGGAACATATGACTGTTGTTGAATGTATTTTAAGATATTTAAAGACAAATCTTGGTAAGGGCTTGATGTTCAGGAAGTCTGATAAATGTTTCATTGAAGCCTACACAGATTATGACTAGGCAGGTTCTGTTGTTGACAGAAAATCGATGCCTGGGTATTGCACCTTTGTCTGGGGGAATCTGGTAACTTTGAGGAGTAAAAAGCAAGGGGTTGTTGCCAGGAGTAGCATTGAAGCTAAGTACAGGGCCATGAGTTTAGGGATATTTGAAGAAATCTTGGTAAAGAAGGTTCTGACAGATCTCCATCAAGACATTGAACTCCCGATGAAACTTTTTTGTGACAATAAGAAGGCAATAAGTATTGCAAATAATCTTGTTTAACATAACAAGACCAAACATGTGAAGATTGATAGACATTTCATCAAGGAGAGACTGGACAGCGGAAATATAGGCATTCCCTATATTTCTTCAAACCAATAAGTCATAGATGTCCTCGCGAAAGGGTTGCTTAGACATAATTTTGATTATTGTATCAGCAAGTTGGGTTTTATCGATATCTATGCTCCAACTTGAGGGGGAGTGTTGAAAGTGAATGTTTAACCTAGGGTTTTTTCCTAATTTATCATGCCCTTAGAGTTTCCTACTTGTCTATTTATTTGAGCATCTCCTTGTATTCAGTGCATCAGAAAAACGATAAAATCAATCTTTATCGTGGTTTTTTCTCCTTGTTCTAGAGTTTCCTATGTAAAAATTTTGTGTTCTTTTCTTCTTCCTTTTTCATCAAATTCATCTATAACTTATCTAATTAAAATATGTTTAATTCTCAACATCCCCTCTTAGACATGTTTTCTAAAAACTCCAAGCAAAGTTCTTAACTTGTTAAACACAACAATTTTGAGTGCCTTCGTGAAAATATCCACAATTTAATCTTCAGTCTTCACATATTTAACTTGAACTTCCTTTCTTGAAACACAATCTCTGATAAAATGAAATCTTGTGTCAAGCTTGCTACGATCATGAACCATTGGATTCTTTGCTAGAACAATTGTTGACTTATTATCTACATGGATCACAATTGCATCTGTTGGGGTTGATGCCCTAAAGTCTCGTGTCCTGTAGTTTGTAAACAGTTTGTACGGACGCTTGTGATGTATAATATATCATATTTTACTTCACATCTTGATTTTGCTCAGTTGTTTGTTTTATTTGCTTTACTACAAACCAATAAACTTAAAATCCCTGGTTATCTGTATGTAACTTAAGCATGTATGTGGTGACATACAAGCATGTCTTAAGTGATAACCAAAATGGTTTGTAGTATATGGATATAGGAGGAAAATCTTATCCTGGTAACGCTACAGACAAAACGGTAAATTGGCTCAACTGTACTTCCGAGCATTTGTGAAGGGTCATCGTACTCATGATTAGTTATATCCGATGGACACAGAAATATATCTGTGGTAAGAAGAGTTCAGTTGTTGGTCTTTAATGGAATGCTTGGCAGTTAACGGATGGTGGATCTCGTGGCTAAAGAGTTTAGTCAGCTATTCATGTATCGTTGGAGCTTCGAGCCACAGGTCCATAAGGTCCCCTAGGTAGCTTGGATAAAGTCAAGAATCGATTTTTGGGTCAGTTTGAAATCTTCAAATTGACAAGAGGGAGTTTGATTATATATGATATAATTGACTAAATGTATGAGATACATTATTTTGGAGGAAATTAGATATAAATATGATTTATATCAAGTAGAAGAGAAATTACTATAGTAGATATATGATGTCGAACTATACGTTAAGAATATAATATGATTATATTCTTTATTATTTAATTGGTTGGTTATGTGATAATTGGTCAGATATTTCTCCTAAATTGTGCTTAGTGGGAAAATCATATTTGGTTATTGTAACTAAAGAATAAAATGAAAATTAGTTTCATTTTGCAAGAAGTTCGAAAAAATCTCTCAAGGTGTGAAAATATAACGATCGCTTAGTTGAGAGCCTATACGATAGCAACCTATTGCCTAAACGATCACACACCTCGCGTACTAAACGATCGCACGTGTTTTCTAAACGATTTCTCAGTTTTCCTAAACAATCACTTAGCGCGCCGAGTTTTCTGAACGATCGCTTACTCTTTACTAAACGATCACTTAGTAAAACCTACACGATCGTGTAGCTTTCTCTAAACGATAAGCATCTGCTATATGATAGCCTTCTCCCACTTGCTTGTCGTTCTACACGATAATCCCTTTCCTCCTTCCTCTACCAATTCCATCAAAGACACTCTTTGGATTCTCACTCCGAGAATACCAAGCACTCCAAGTGGTGGTGTCGTCCCCGATTGCTGCTTTTCGTTTGCTACCATTCGTGTAGACGATGCGCTGCTGGTAGCCGACTGATTGCTGGGCGATAAAGACCGTAAAGGGTTGCTTCCGCTGAGTTGAGTTCAAAGTGAAGACAGTCTACAACTGGTACGTGAACTCAATCTCTTGTTATTTTTTTGTGAAAGCATGCCTATAATTAGTGTTAAATTGCATACCTGTTTGTTATAATGTGTGTGGTAATTCAGTCACAATGAAATAGGAAAGATTCGAACACTCTCGTGGATGCTCTTGTTTAAGAGTTCTTTCAGCATCATCTTGCAAAATTACGATTGTCTTTAGCAAATTCCTTAACCAAATGCATAACAAATACATGAGTAGATAATGTCATGATAGGTTGCTACTTAGAGTTCCGAGTAAATGCAATATTACCAACAAAGAACACATATCCACCTATACTTCTTTGGTCACTAACATCTCCAACTCAGTCACTTTCACAAGAACCTTCAAGCTTAAATTCTTTAGATGGAGAATAAACTAATCCATAATCAAGCGTACCTTTGAGGTAACGAAGAATTCTCTTTGTCCCTTTCAAATGAGTAATTGTAGGAGATTCCATAAGTTGACTCACTAATCTAGCACTGGAAAGAATATCTGGTCATGTGCAAGTCAAATATCTCAAACTTCCAATTAAGCTTTTGAAATATAAAGGATCAACATCTCTTTCATCATATTTGGACAGTTTTATCCCAACTTCAATTGGAGTTATGACAGGATTATAATTGATCATCTTGAACTTCTCTAGAATTTCTCTAGCATATCGTTCTTGAGAGATAAAAATACCTTCCTCTGACTGCTTCACCTCAATACCAAGATAATATGACATCAACCCAATATCTGTCATTTCAAATTCTTGGGTCACTGCCTTCTTAAGATCTTAAAAAATACTTGCATAATTTCCTGTAAAACTTAAGTCATCCACATATATACAAACCAACAAAATATCTCCATGATCATTAGTCTTAATATATGAGAATTTTCATAAGGACATCTCAAATATCCATTGTCAAGGAACTGTGGATTATGCTATTCCACATTCTAGGCACTTGTTTCAATCCATATGATGTCTTCTTGAATTTCAAGACTTTATCTTCTTGACCTTTCACAATAGAGCCAAGAGGTTTCCTAAGTATACTTCTTCTTTCAAATATCCATTCAAGAATGCTAATTTAACATCCATTTGAATGATCTTCCATTTACTTTGAGTAGCAATTGTAATTAACAACCTTATGGTTTCCAAGCGAGCAATGGGAGAAAATACTTCATCATAGTCCATGCCATTTCTTTGAGAGTAACCTTTCGCAACTATCTTTCCTTGTTCCTCACCACTTCTCCCTTTTCATTTCTTTTTGTCTTGAATACTCATTTGACACCGATTACTTTCTTTCCACTTAGAAGAGTAGAAAGTTAACATATATCATTCTTCTTTATGAATTTTATCTCTTCATTCATGGCAGTCTTCCACTTTTCATCTTGTAAAGCTTCTTCAAAATTCAAAGGCTCGCTATCACCAAATAGACAAAAAAGAGTCCTTCACTTTACTGAACTCTTCAGTCTCATCATACATGTCTCATAAACTTCTCATGCCACGAGGTCCTTCACTTGAGCTTGTAGATGATGAATGTATGCTTTGTTGTGGAGTGATTGACGACATTGGTGGTGTTGATGAAAAAGCAATGTCACTAGACTCATTATCATCATTAGGAAAAAGTAAAAACTTATAGTCTTTTGGTTCATCATTCCAATTCCATGTTGCTTCCTCATGAAACACAACATCTCTACTTACCACTGTATTCTCTATAGTAGGATTGTAAAGCTTGTAGCCTTTTGAGCTTGCATCATAACCAACAAAAATAACATGCTTCTTACTTTTATCATCAAGCTTCCTACGCTTTTGATTAGGAATATGTGCATAAGCGACACTTCAAAATACTCTCAAATGAGCAATGGATGGTGTTTTTCCTATCCATGCTTGTTGAGGATTTTTGTTCCACAAACTTGTAGTAGGAGAACGATTGGACAAATATACAACACATTCAACAACTTGTGCCCAAAATTCTTTTAGCATCTTCTTACTTTTCTATATGTTTAGAGCCATATTGAGTATCGTTTTATTCTTCCTCTAAACAACACCTTTTGTTAAGGAGTCCATGAGACTTTCATAGGCCGACGAATTCCTCTACGCAAAAATCTTAGAATTCATTTGAAGTGAATTCTACTCCCCTGTTTGATCTCAAGGCTTTTAGGTAATAACTACTTTCTTTTTCGACAAGAGTATTAAATCTCTTGAACATGTCAAATACTTATGATTTCTCCTTGACAAAATAAACCTAAGTTTTTCGACTGAAATCATCAATAAATAATAAGAAATAATTATTCTTACCGAAAGACTTTTGTTTAATTGGACCACAAAGATCAGTGTGAACTTACTCTAACGATCTCCTAGCTCTTGAAGAAGATTCTTGTGGAATGCTCTTCCTTGCTTGCTTGCCATAAAGACAACCTTCACAAAATTGATCTGGATGTTTGACATATGACAGTCTTTTCACCATGTTCTTCCTTGCTAATAGTTTAAGCCATCAAAGTTTAAATGTCCAAGTCTTAAGTTCCAAATCCAAGATGGATCTTTCAAACATAACTTCAAACATTTAGCAACATTAGTTTGAATATTTAATAAAATCATTCCATTCTTCGTCATTTTCACTTTAGCAATCAAATTACCACAATTATCCTTTATTGAAAGACTATAATTTTTAATCAAAATATTATTACCTTTCTCTAAGAGTTGTCCCAAACTTAAAATATTGTTCTTCATATCAGGTACATAATAAACATTAGAGATAAACTCATACTTTCCATTCATCAAGCTAAACAAAATCTTACCTTTTCCATTAACAGGAATTTTTATGGCATCAGCAAATACGATATTACCACCAACAGACTCATCAAGTTCCACAATCATTGACTTACATCCACACATGTGATTGATTGCACCACTATCAAGATACCATGTATTATTTTCACATGCTTCTTTACTTTTGCATCCTAGAAGCAAAGATGACTCACCGCGTTCTTCATCTTTCTTAGCATAATTTTCATTTTCTTCTACTTTATTCCTACATCCTAGGAATAATGACCAAATTTGAAACAGTTATGACAGTTACTTTATTCCTACATTCCTAGGAATAATTTTATTCCTAAACTCATAATTTGCATAATTTGCATTTTCTTCTATGTCATCGACCTCGATTGCCTTTTTCTTAGCCATCTTCTTTATCTCTCAACTGCAACTTTGACTGAAAAAGTTGCTTAGTTGTTTGTTTGTTCTTCTTGAGAAGCTTCTCTTCATGGGCTTTAAGGAAACCAAAAGTTGATTGATGGACATTATACTTAAATCCTTTGATTCTTCAATAGCTACAATGATGAAATTGAATTTTCTATCCAATGAGTGAAGTATCTTTTCTACCACTTGCTCATCATCTATCTTCTCACCACATCTTTTCATTTCATTTACTACTACTAGCAATCTTGAAGTATAATCTGAAACCAATTCAGATTATTTCATATATAGTGATTTATAATCACCTCTCAATTTTTGGAGGCGAACCTTCTTGACTCAATCTACTCCTTTGTAAATATTCTCCAAAATTTACCATGCCTGATGTGCAGTAGTTGCTCCAGAAATCTTCTCAGAATTTGGATCATCGGTGATTTGATGAATGATGGTGAGAGTCTTTTGGTATTTCTTTCTTGTATTTTGTAAATCCTCTTGTTGAGCTTTATTTAAAGTTTCATCACTTTCTCATTCTTCATAATCATTATTGACAATGCCCCATACATCCTGTGAACCAAGTAGAGCTTTCATACGAATGCACCAACTGCTATAATTTTCTTTCATAAGTCGAGGCACTTGGAAAGGAACCAAATTGTTATTTTCTATTTGCAAAACAATTATCGTTTTTCAAACTCAAGCTCTGGTACCTCTTTATTGGAAGCTGTAATGGACATTTACAAATAAATAACCAACAAACGATTATTTGAGAGAAAACAAAAATACTTTTAATTGAAAGACTCTTCAAACTTGGTTCACACTTTTGATTGAACTCTCTTTGTATGTTTTTCTCTATACACTTGGATACATTAACAATGTCAATGTCAATCCTATTTATAGGATTGTCATGGGTAAATTTAAATATATAACTCACACCCTAATTAAACATACATGGAACAGTTAAAATCCTACATTTAATTCATGTGAAACTCTACTAAATCAACTCTTACATTAACATACTTAATTATTTATCATCTTATAATTTTTCCAACTCTTATAAATTAATTCATCTATAACTTATCTAATTAACATATGTTTAATTTTCAACACATCCATCGTTAGTACCTTTCTTTCTTTCAAACCCCCCACTCTCTCCCCTTTGTCTTTTGATGAAATTTATACAAAGGAAGGGTGAGAATTAAAATGGAGATGGGAGTTGTGTTTGTGTAATATCCTTATCTAATTCTACATATATTGGAAAATTTTATTTTGTTTTTGTAATATGGGAATTTTCATCAATCTTATCTAATTTTCTTCATTCCACTGTTCTCGAGTTTGTAGTTCAGTACAACGTTGGAGCACTTTGAATGGTTGAATAAGATTAAGTTGTTGACCTGAGATTTGGCGTAACTACATCAACCCAAAACTTTCATTAAAGTTCTCTACTATTGTTGGGTGAATCTCTACCAAAACCATATAACATCCGAGAACCATTTTAACACAAGTTATTAAGAATAAAAAACTTCACAGTCATAAAAGAACGAGGGACAAATTTGATATAAAAATAAATAAATAAAGAGAAGAATATAGAACCTTGGAAGAACGACAAAAATTGAAAAATTCCGATGTGGAGTCCTAGTGGATCTGAATCTTGAGATTCGAACGACGTTTGTCTTGGGACCACAAATTTTGAAAACTAGCCACTGTCACGCGTCAATAATGGAGTACTCAGTAGCCATCGTCTCGAAGTCGCCCGTCGTTGATTGTTGCACTTGCACAGTCGAAAAACTGTTGCCTTCAAAAGTGAAGAATCTAAGTTGAGGGTTTGAAAGCGAAGTTGAGCGTTTGCGCAATCTGGGCCTGGGATGTGTGAAGTTGAACACCAAAATAGGTCGTTTTGGAAATTTCATTATTAAAAAAAGTATTACAATCGATGACGGTTCTAAACCGTCATTATATTGGTGACTCTTTGCGCATGTTAAAAAAATTTCCCATATTATTTTTCGTTTAGATGGCAGTTCTAAACCACCAAAATCGCCATCATAACTAACATTTTGATGATAGATTTTGCCTGTCATTCTATAAAATTTTTGTTAATATCCAAAATATTCCATGAAAATAGGAGCGTTTTTCCAAAACTGACATCATAGAGTGGGTCTGGCATCGTTTATAAAATGTCAATTGACATCTAAAGCCAAAATTATTATAGTGATCCCATCTCATTAGACTTGTTCTTGAGGAACCAACGTTTAGACCTGATGTCTTTCAAATTCTATCAATTCTTCTTGCATAGCATTTACCAAGCACTCATCTTTTAAAGCTTCAGTTGCATTCTTAGGTTCCACAAGAAATATGTAATAAATGTTAACAATCATTTGCAGGTAGCCCACCTTTTCTTTTTTCCTAGTGGAAAATCCATAACCAACATTTCCTATAATATTATGGAAGGATGATTCTTCAAAATCTACTAGAAGGCTACTTGGAATGCTTCTAATCATCTTCATTATCCAAGATTGTGTTGTGATCAAAATTTTCAATAATGTCACAGGAATTGTCATCGAAAATTGGTGAAACAATCGGTTTTTATTTACACACATCTGTCGCAATAGATTTATCATCATCTTTATTTGCCTCAACAACAACTTATTGTTCATTTACATCATCTATGACAATAGTGATAGATTCCATAACACTTTTTGTACACTTATAATAAACCCTGTAAGCTCTGCTTTTTGCTGAATACCTCAAGAAGATTCCTTCATCAATTTTGGAATTCCATCTTTTTTATATTGATCAACTAATATATAACACGAACTGAAAAAAAATGTAAAAATATTTTATATTGGGTTTCTTCCCCTTCAAATTTCATAATTTGTGCAGACAATGCCAAGATGTATCGTAAATCGATTATGTATAATATGACAAGTAGTACTCAGAGCTTCGGCCCAAAAATGATAAGGAAGTTAATAAGCATGAAGAATAGCATGTGTCATCTCTCGTAGAGTGTGATTTTTCCGTTCAACAACTCCATTATACTGAGGTTTGATGGGAGCAAAGAATTCATAATGTACACCTTTAGAGTAACAAAATTTAACAAATTGATTGTTTCCAAACTCCTTGCCATGATCATTGTGAATGCAGACAATGTTTAGCCTTTTCTCTCTTTTCAGTTGAAGATGGTTTCTTGAGTACCTGGAATGACTCAGACTTCTCTTTTATGAATTGAACCCATGTGAATTTGAAAAAATCATTAGCAAAGACGATGGCATATCTTTTTCCACCACGACTCTCTACTTGCATGCGCCCATGAAATCAACATGAATATGCTCAAGAATGCGATTTGTAACAGTTACGGGTACCTGTTTATGAGGTACTGTCGTTTGTTTCCCAGCTTGGCATTCACCATATATAACTTCATTATAGCTACTGACATTTGAAAGGCCAATCACATCATTTCACATCACGACCTTCTGTATAATTTTAATATTGACATGTCTAAGACGCATGTGCCACAAGGCAAATTCATCGTGCTTAGAGATAAGACAACTTTCCTTTGCATCATTAGAAGTCCACAAATAATAGTTGTCTAATGAGCATTTTCCTATCATGAAAATGTTCGGTTGTATGTCCTAAAACTCGCAGTTTGTAAAAGTTAAACATACTCTATTATCAATAAAAATGTTATTGACGTTTATTCAATAAATTGTTATTGAATATGTGAATTGCATTTGTAAAGTCTAAATCCAATAAACTAAAGATCCATGGCTATTATTTGAATACATGAACTTTTTATGGAGACATAAGAGTGGATCAAGTTCAATAAATAGCCAAAATGGTCTATAGTATATGAATAAGGCTGAGTACCTTATTATGGTAACATTATCAGATGCGACCCACTCCAGAGTTGTTACATTTGTTGTAAAGTACTACAAACGAAGTGATTTTGATTTGCTCAAGTATTGACATGAGGAGTGGGGCGTCCCATGCAATGGGTTTTCATAAGATCGAACCAAGAATTAAGTCACTCTTACTTTATAACGTTGTTTACTGTTTAAGACTGATTATTTCAAAGCGATCACCTAGGTAACTTGACCTTAATCCTGAGCTAACTATGAAATACTATTTATTTGGGATTATTCTTAGATTTGTATGGGTGAGGGTTGGCTCAACAGCACCGACTCAATAAGCCTCCTATTTCAGGAGTAAGATCGGGTAGATAACTGGGGACATATGATGCAAAATAGAATTCACTCCTACTCGCTTTTAGGGACAGTAGAAAGGTTGTTCCCTTAAATACTGAGTCTGGGTCTTGAACAAGGGGGCCCTACCCTCTCATTGGCCAAATAGGGCCTTTGTTTAGTGACTAAATCATAAACCAATTGTTCATTCGAGGATCAATGGGACTTAAAGAGCTAGATGTAATCTCGGGGGTAAAATAGCTTTGACTCGCCGTTATTACGAACAACCTGTGAAGGATTAACTTATTAATCATGGTTACATCGAGTGGACATAATATATCTACAGTTAGGAAAATGCAACTACTGGGTTTTAGTGGAGTGACCCGGTAGTTAACGAATGGTGGTTCATTAGGTTAAAGAGTTTAGCCGTTAATCGTGGATCGTTGGAGCCTAGTGTGATGAACGAATTTGAAGTGTTCAAATTTTGTGATGATCCCTTTGCTAGCTCATATCGGACTAAACCTTAGAACAGTGTGATGAACGAATTTGAAGTGTTCAAATTTTGTTTTTGGAGCAAAGCGTTAAATATATACGAAATATTTAACCTAATGTTTATTGTGAATTAAACATAAAGAGAGATAAAATAAGATATATTTAAAGAAGATTTAAATATCAAGATTACGAATAGAGATTCATATAAATTGGGATTAGTATTGGATTTAATATTAAATTAAATTAATTAAATTGTTTAATTAATTATTTAATATTAATTTAATTTTAAAATTGATTATTAGAATTATTTTTTGAAATTAAATGGATTTGGTCAAAGTTGAATTAAAAGTCAAATTATTGACTAGGTAAAAAATGCAATGGAAGTCAAATTGTTGACTTTTGACTTTTGAAAGTTAAAAAGTCAAATTTGTTGACTTTGGACTTCGAGAGTCAAACTTTGACTAAGTTAGTGGAAAGATCCAACATTTGTGAGTGAGAAATGCCAACTTTTGCATGGCTAAGTATTGTCTTCATTTGAAGACACTTGTCCCACTAAATCCCACTTTGAGTTAGTAGATTTTTTAGTGTCAAATTTTCATCAAACTCAAAGTTGCATGTTTGTGTGTAATGGTCTTTAAAAGGGAGTGTTTAATGCTTTTGAAGAAATCTTGGCCATAGTGGAATTGGATGAGATTATGTGATAGTCTCATTGCAATTTTCTCTCAAAGTTTTAGCTTTTTTCTCTCCAAATTAGTCACTCACCGGATCTCACCATCCCGTTCTAAGGCCAGAAAATAGTTGGGAAGACTATCGTGGTGGTTTACAAACCGTTCGTGAGGAGATTAGAGCTGATTTGGAGAAGATTCAAAGGTTATAAAGGTAGTATTCTTCTCCCCCTTTTCTTGTTTTATTGTATGCATGCTTATCTTTGTAATTAATCTAATTAGAGTACTTTAGATCCGGTTTTCTTCCGTTGCGCATGTGTCCGTTCCATCAGAAAAGATATTTAGCATTATCCATGATAACATAACTATCTTTAGTAAAGTTCACATTCAACCCCCGATCACATAATTGACTTATGCTAATAAGGTTTTCCGTAGGCCCTCTACTAGCATCACATCATCCCAGGTAATCTGGGATATTTTAGTTTTCCTTTTCTAACAATCTTTCCTGTGGCTCCATCACCAAATGTGACATGTCCCGATCCAACAACCTTAATATCATAAACATAACTCTTTTCACCCAGTCATGTGCCTTGAACACCCACTGCCAAAAAATCAATCACCTTTGGTTGAAGATCAAAGAGATGTAAAAAGAACATTACAGCAATTTGGGTTGGAGTTGACTTTCCAAAATTTCTTCATTGTGGGAGAATTTGAAGTTCTATTGTAGACAAACTCAGGAAATCTTGATCGGTTCTCACGTTTATGACACTCATGTACTTGTAGCAATAAGGTCTTATATGACCTCTTTTTTCACAAAAATGACAGGTACTCTGCATTATATTAAGATAATTTTTGTTTTGAAATTGACTTGTGATAGGACATTCAGGCTGCAAATTTTTCTTAGGCTCTTGCTCTCTGACAAATACAATTTTTTGTTTCCCTTTTTCTGAATACTTTTTTATTTTGAAGAGTTGGAACCAGTGAACCCAATGCCACAAACATCCCTGGATGGCTTACTTTTAGAGAGGATTTGCTCAAGGAGATCAGTTTCTGAATTCAACATCCTTACATATTTACATATCGACTCTTACTTAGCTTTTAACTTTATTGAGTTCACACTTCAAGTCCGAGATAACAGATATGAGGTGAGTGTTATCAGCAATAAGTGATTCTATCATTCCCTTCTGAACATCGAGAGCCTTAGCATCCTCACATTTCTGCTTGTAAAGATCATGATAGGCAGATGTAACTGATGAGTCACGAATTTCATCATCACCACTTATTGTATGGAAATCATCTATGAGTTACTTATCTTCAAAACTGTCAGATGAGATGTAACTGACAAAAGTCTTGACATCTTCTTCAAGATCACTACTATCATCAGACTCTTCATCTGATAAGGTCATAATGTAACTTTTGTTTTTTCTCTTCAGAAATGTTGGGCATGCTGACTGATAATGACCAAATCCTTTACATTCTCTATATCAAAAAATCTTATTATTATTTTTTTTTTGTATCATTCCCCCCTGGTTTATCAAAGTCCTTCTTAAAACATTGAAATCTTTGAATAATTGACCCATAATTGTTGCCATTCTTGGCCACTCATGGAGAATAGAAAATAGACTTCTTCTCAAATATTTTTAACACACGGGAGAACTGTTTTGATAACAAAGAGATTTCATAAGCAAGGTATTCTTCAGGTTCCTCTCCATATTCAAATGTTTGTCTAATAAAGACTAGAAAACAATTCCTTTGTTTCACTTCTTAGGCCTCTCACTAAGAGAAAATTCAAGGTGAGTAATGATCCCAAAAGATCATCAACCTTCATAGTGGAGATGTCCTAGGCTTCTTCTATAGTGGTGACCTTTATGTCAAATCTCTTTGGTAGAGGCATGAGATTTTTTCGTACAAGCTTTTCTTCAGGAATCTTCTCTCCAGAGCAAATGATTCATTTACAATGTCAAGTAGTATGATCTTGAACTCTACAATAGTCTCATCATTGCATTTTCAGGGAATCGAATTTTGTATCCAACAACTGCAATCTAGACAACTTAACTTAAGATATTCCTTCTGAAGGAACTCTTTACAAAGAGAACCAATGAGTGGAAGAAAGATTGTTCCAAATCCCATTGTGAAAGAACATACACATTTTCAATCATACAACAATAGTTATGCATACTCTTGAAATTACAGCATGCTTCAAGAAGAAAATACTAAAGATTAAGTGAACATACCCTTGAAGAACTTTTCTTCTCATTTCCCTCGATCTAACAGCATGAACGCAATGCCTCAGTAATATCCTTGAACAGCAACGAGTAACACTCGACCCTTAAACAATAAGAAGATGCCACCACAAGGCTACCTTGTTATTCTCGGTGTGAAAATCAAGAAGTTGTGGGCTCTGTATGGATTTGGTAGAGGGAATGAGGAATTGAATGATTGTGTAGACAATCGAGTAAGTGGGAAAAGAAAAAAGTCTATCGTGTAGACTGGTACTCGATCGTTTAACAGTGAGCAACTATCGTATAGAACAACTCGATACATGATCGTTTATACTCTCAAGCTATTATATAGCTTTTTCTTTACGTGTGTATGATTATCGTTCGATCATAAAAAAAGTGAAACCGATTTTCATTTTATCCATCAGTTACCATAATTGATCACAATTTCCTACTAAGTTGGTTATTAGGAGAAAAACAGAAACCAATTATCCCATAATTGATTTAATTATAAATAAATATTATATTCATAACCTATAGTTTTAATATCACATCTCATGCAAACCATAGTTCTTTTTCTTCTTTATGCATTTAATATTAATTCCTCCCATTAATGTATCTAATACATCAAATCAATCATATCACATATAATTTAATTAATTTAAATATATCATATATAATCAAATTCTCAAACTAACCATTCTCAACATGAATCCATTGAGCTACTAAGGGGACCTTATGGACCTGTAGCTTGAAGCTTCGATAGTATGTGTGAATGAAATTGGACATGAGGATTTCCATGAGCAGTAGAATGATCGTTCCAAATTCCAATCGTATATCAACATACACAATTACAATCAATAAACGGAAACATACAGGCTATGCACAAAATGAAATTACAACATGCATTTAACAAAATCAAGGGAAGAATTATACATACCTTTGAAGACTCATCTTCAAACTCCCTTGACCACGAACGCTCATTCAATCTCAAAACTGCAACTCACGAACGCTCGAACTCAGCGATCTCCAAGATTATGATCAATTAGAAACCACCACACGAACACTGTGAACTCAACAAACGACCTCTAGAAACCTTGAACTATCCCGAGTTGAGTACGACACCACCACAATGGCTACCTTGGTATTCTCAGTGTGATAATCCAAAAGTGTGGGATCTGTGTGGACTTGGTTAGAGGAAAAGACTAGAGGAAGAACAATTGTGTAAACGATTTAGTAAGTGGGAGATGACAAGGTCTATCGTATAAACGATGCCCAATCGTTTAGCAAAAGCTCCACGATTGTTTAGCTATCAACCAGCTGAGTGACTACTGTGTAGTGTTACTCCATGGTCATCTAGTCTCTCTTCAGTTATCGTTTAGTAAATCTCATTCACTTGATAGCCAATCTAAGAAATCCTTTCCCATAATGGAAAATCTCAAATCATCATCAACTAAATTTAGAAAAACATTTTTTCTTTTATCTCACGGTTACCATGAAACAACCAATAACCTTCCACTCAATTGGTTATTAGAGAAAAAGAGATAATTATCCAATAATTAATATTATTAAAAATATATACGATAACCAACTTACCATACTATATTTATTGTTGAAAAATAGAATATTTGCCCTGGGGGTATTTTTTTTCTTTTCATGTGTACCCTGGAGTTTCATCTTTTTCTATTTAAACTGTAGCCTCTGAACATTACTCTGTATCACTTTATTATAATAAAAGTTCTTTGCACCGTGGTTTTTTCTCCCTGTACTAGGGTTTTCCACATAACAAGTGTGTGCCCTTTTTCTCTTCTTTTTACTTTTCATCATGGTATCAGAGCAAGATGAAACCCTGATCATCATTGAGGAAAACTCAACAGGAGAATCACAAGGGCCATTTGACACTACGATTAGAGAAATCGAAATTGTCGTTAAAACAGCCATAGAACATTATTTTCAAATGATGATACCCCGGTTTCTAGAGAAGATTGGATCAGCCATTGATAAGCCACACAGATCAAGCCGAAAAGGACAGATCTTCTATCACACGGGTCTTCAATATCAGCCGCTTATGGAGATCACCGGAATACCCAACAGTTGTAGGTCGAATCCAAGCTTCACATGTCGGACGATGGGTATCCTCCAGCACTGATCCTTGCCACCGCCCAGCCGTATGCTGCTCTAGACACGCACGAAGCTACGACGTTCTATCCAGACACAGACGCGAGGCTCCAGTTGCGAAACTCCAGCTGCGAAATAACTTCAGACGTGTGCGAAACTCCAGACCAATCATGATGCCCAGCCACTCGAGATGCCCAGTCGTTCGATCTACCGGCGTTTAACCCTCTTGCCCAGTCGCACGCTTTCTAGCTGACAACACTCGATCCTCTTGTCGATTCGCCGATATTCCAGCCACGAGCCATATTCGATTCTCAAGCCAGATTCGATTCCCAAGTTCGTGAGTCAACGCCGATTCGAGCTACGAGCGTCGATTTCATAAGCCCCGTTCTCAAGCCATCGTCACATATGGCTGCCGGAATCGCTCGCAATTCCTTCTAATCGAGCGGTTCTAATTCTTTCTAGCCAAGCAGATCTGACTAAGTTTAGGAACAATTGGCCCAGTTGCAGCTTCAGATTAAATAGCAAAATGAGTCAATACAACAGCAGAGGGCCAGTCTTGAAGAGGCTCTTGGAAATACGTTAAATGGCGTAGCTTAGTATTTGCTTTCATAGAAGTATCAACTGGTCTACATCCTGTCATACCTGTCTCTTTAAGTAAATCTAACGTATACTTTCGTTGAGAGACAAGATTCCTTCCTTCGACTGGGCCACCTCCATTTTTTAGAAAATACCTTAATCTTCCAAGATCCTTGATCTCGAATTTTTCAGCCATCCTTTTCTTCAATCTGTCTATTTCTGAAGCATCATCTCTCGATATTACAATGTTATCAACATACACAATTAGAACTACCATTTTCCCAGACACAGACTTCTTTATGAACAAGGTGTGGTCTGAATGCTCATGACTGTACCCTTGCGATTTTACAAATGTAGTAAATCTACTAAACTAGGCCCTCGGAGACTATTTCAACCCATATAATGACTTCTTCGGTTTACAAACTTTGTGACTGAACTGTTTTTCAAATCCTGGAGGTAGATTCATATAAACTTCTTCTTCTAATTCTCCATTAAGGAATGCATTCTTCACATTAAACTGGTACAAAGGTCAATTCTTATTAACTGCAACCGAGAGAAGCATGCGAATAGTATTTAACTTTGCTACTAGAGAGTATAGCTCTTAAGAGTCGCCATAAGTTCAGGTATTTGACTGGAGAAATACAAAACCTAGACAAAGCAACCCTCAGGAACGTGTATAGAAAGAAGAGGATTTTCTACTCTGATCTATGTTAGTAGGGAGTATGGAACCCCAGATTGGCACACCTCTGCTATATGCTGCTACTGCAAGGGATATTTGGGAGGCTGTGAAGAAGTTGTACTCCACACGACAAAATGGAGCTCGACTATATGCACTTCGTAAAAAAGTCTATGAATGTAAACAGGGGACCATGGACGTCACAACTTACTTCAATAAGTTGTCTGTGATTTGGCAAGAAATGGATTTATGTCGAGAGTTGATTTGGAGCTGTCCGTGGGGAGGAGTTTTTCACTATCAGTCTGAAGAGACAGATCGAGTCTCCGAGTTTATGATTTTTTTGGTAGGACTTAATCCAAAATTTGATGTTGTGCGAAGTCGAATTCTGGGAACTCGTCCAGTACCCTCCTTGATGGAAGTGTGTTCTGAAATCCGGCTTGAAGAAGATCGGTCTAATACCTGTCTCTTATACACATCTAGATGTGTATAAGAGACAGCCTCACGACAAAATGGAGCCCGTCTGTATGCGCTCCATAAACAAGTCCATGAATGTAAACAAGGGACCATGGACATCACAACTTACTTCAATAAGCTGTCTGTGATTTGGCAAGAAATGGATTTATATCGAGAGTTGATTTAGAGTTGTCCGTGTGGAGGAGTTTTGCACTATCAGTCCAAAGAGACAGACCAAGTCTATGATTTTTTGGCAAGACTTAATCCAAAATCTGATGCTGTGCGAAGTTGAATTCTGGGAACTTGTCCAGTACCAACTCTGATAGAAGTGTGTTTTGAAATCTAGCTTGAAGAAGATCGGTCATCGGTCTAATGCCATGAATAATCTAATAATTTAGTCAACTAATTTCGCTGCATTTAAAGTATTAAGAACTGGCAAACAAAATGGAAAAGTACCTCCGGTTGGTGAATACTGTAAGAAGCCATGGCACACTAAAGAGCAATGCTGGAAGCTACATGGTCGTCCTCCAAATGGTAAAAGGCAACAATTAGGACATGGATGTGCATTAGCAAGTGAATCGACACCTGGTCCTAAACCACAAAATCATGAGACGAGTTAGAATGGCTCTAGTACAGTGGGTGTCAATGCAATCGGGATTTAATTAATAATTAGTTTTGGATTAATTTGAAGTGTTCAAATTAATTGAGAGAATTAATTATATATAAATTAATTAATTAAATATATAATATTTCAATTATATTCTAAATATGCATCTCTCACATAACCTATCACTTTAATATGGATCTTACTCATATTAACTATAAACTATATTTTTAATACAAATCTAATTTATATTAATTTAATATTTAAATCTTATTGATACTCTCATGTTATATAGTTTAATTTTGAAACTAACTCAAAATTAACTATATATTATATTAATTATAACATATGCACTCAGTTTCCTTTTCAATAATTTCAACTCTTCAAATTCTTTCCATTTAAAACTTTGTTAATCCGTTTGTGAGCTAGTAGAAGGACCTAATGGAATTACTGTTATAAGCTCCAATGATTTACGATTAATTAATTAAACTCTATAATTAAATTAATCATCATTCATTAACTACGGGACACTTCATTAAAGACCCATAGTTGCATTTCTCTAAACTGCGGTATTTTTATATGTTCATTAAACTATATTTTGTAAGTCAATCCTTCACAAATTATTCGTAATTACAGCTGGGCCAAATCATCGTTTTACCATTGTAGTTACCTATTGTACCTTAAGTAACACCGATTCTCTAATGAACAATTATGTTTATGGTCCTAACATAAACAAAGTTCCTCTTGGGCTAGTGAGAGAGTCAGGCCTCACTGTTCAAGTCTCGATGTCGATTTACGGAATGATTTTCTACTTTCTTCGAAGTCGGGAATGAGTGAATTCTATCTCGTGTAGATATGTTCTCAGCTTCTCACTCGATGTCATCCCCAAATTGGTAGGCATATTGAGTCGGCAGCTAAGGTCAATGGATCAGTATGCCAATCCTAGAGGGGTGAATAGGGTTTATTTAACTTAATGAATACTTTTTCCTAAATGTGAGCCTAAATAAACAAGTTAACAAATTTTTTTTCTAATAAGTAATTTAAACAATAAATTCATGCAAATAAATTCAACCCAAAATAATCAAGACGTTAATAATACTACTTTAAAGCACTCAATTTGATTTTAATAACAAGATTGATAATGGATATAAAAATTTAAGTACAACACCTCAAAATAATCCAATATGAACAATTAATTTCAAGAACAAGAATTGCAATTAATTTCAAGCAATAAAATATACTAACAAATTAATTAAAAAATCAAATAAGAGATGAATAGAGAAATTGACATCGAAAATTTTATAGTGGTTCGGTACAACCGGCCTATATCCACTTTCCAAAATCCTCTTGATATGTCACTACGAATTTGACTCTTTACACGACATAGAATCGAACTGTACAACGTTCTTTTTTCAGGTGCAAGGACAAACATGATTCTTTCCACGGTTGAGGATCAAACTATTACGACGACTCTTTTTCTGGGAACAAGAGCAACCCATACAATAATTTGGAAAAATAAATACCACTCTCGACAAACTCTCTAAAAGAGTAAATTTAACACTCAATGAGTCAATCCTTACAATATAAAATCTCTCGCTAAAGAAGAATATGAAAAGAAGAAAATTGAAACTTGGAGAGAGAGGAATAATGGTGGCTTAATGAGTTATGGAGGATGAAAATAATAAAAATCGGTGTCATGATTAGGAAAAAAAGATGATTTTAAATAGAGAGAAAAAAATTGTTGAAAATCACATTTAATTTGGGTCATTGGATCTTGGAAAAGAAAAATCAATGGTAGAGATTTTAAACTCAACTAGTCATTAGTCACAAAAAAGAAAAATAATAATAATCATAATATGTTTCTTTTAAAATCCAACAAAAAACAATGTCCACCATATGTTCAAAACTAGTCATTTCACACAAATATAAAATAATATTAAATTTATTTTTTTAAAATTCTTTTTCTTTTTAAAATCAATCTAGAAATAAAAAATCCACCTATGTGTCACTCCTTCATTGTTCAAAGTGACATCTTTCAATAGGTCCACTTTGATTGAGAAAAATTATGTCACATCATGAGTTCGGGATTTTTCCGTTAAGCTTGTTTCGGTCATATCTTTTTTGAAACTCTGATTTGAATGATTCAAATTGCGATAGAATCATTGTTTTAGACTCTACACAACAGACACTTAAAAACACTCAATCTGTTAATGAATAAGAGTTGGCTTGTTATCATGAAAATATTAATTAATGAATTAATTAAAATTAACTAATTTGAGATTAAGGGCTAAAAAACCAACAATCTCTCTCTTTTTTACGATAACAAATAACACAAGAAAAATAAAATCCAAAGAGGTGTATGATATAAAATATGAACTTGAATCACAATCAACACACATACATAATTTCAATTCACTTGAAAATAATGAATATTTCATTAATAGCATGCTTTCGTTTTTCTTATTACCTCTCTCCTTTGGATTCAATCAAAAAATGATAATTAAGAAAAATATCATAAAGATATGAAAGTTCTTAAAAAAACATGAACACATAATTTGCATTTCTTATCCTATCAACATGCCTTCTAGAAGTAAGTAACAACATTGTAGATTAAAGAGGCATCACAAATAATCAACCAAGTTTAAGTAAATTTTATTTAAAAACCAATTTTACAAATTTCTCTCTCTTTTGAAATCAATTGAATGCTCCCCCTCAAACTAATTTTAAGTGAAATTTTATTCTAAAGACAATTACTCCCACTAGAAGGATAACTAATATGCACAAGAGGGGTACACAACAATAGATGAATATGAGAACTAATTTTCATTCACACATGAAATTCATATATAAAATACATAACACCCCATAAAATAAATCATTCTCCTTCTAATAGGAAATCGGCGAAGATCATGGAAATAAAATCATTCAAGTGAAATTAAGATACCAAAATATCAAATATTATGAGATGTCATCAATTGTTGAAAAACAAGTAACGATACCAAATAATAGAAAATCAACATTAGCCAATCAATATAAGCATGATATCAACAAAAAAAATGAATTTATACCAATTTTAAACAAAAGGTTACTGGGGATTCAAGAAAGTGCTAATTTTATAAGTACTCCCCTTATAAGAAAGAATTTAACAAAACTTCAAACCACATGCTCGAAACACATTCTTTTCAACATAGGACATATAACATACTCATAAATTAATCTTAATTCAAGAATGTAAGCAATAGCATAACTCATACTATAAAATATCTTTTTCCTCAAAAATAGATCTCAACATCTAATTAACCAAAAAGTCAAATAATTAGCAATAAAGGCAAATACCAAATATATAGATATATAAAGATTACTCATGGCATTAAAGCCAATAATCAATGTAATTCATAAGATATCACATTCTAACCATTCAAGACCATTCAAGAAATATAATTTTCATAAAGATACAAAAACAAGAATTATCTCAACAATTAAATGTTACCAAATACGTAATTTCCTTTGTTGGATACAAAGAAGCTTTTTAGTTGCTCCAAATAGTTCCATAATTAAAGTCCAATAACTAATTGCTTCTTGAAATCACACCTTCGAAGAAAGCTCAACAAAAAAATTTTACCCATTTCTTGGGTCTTCATTGTTAGTAGGCAAGGATTTTGGAATCCATTTCAAATTATTACCAACATTACTAGTATTCATTTTTGACAAATAACAAGTATAAAATTTATGACCAATTTTGCCACAAGAATAACAAACTACATTAGGCAGGAACTTCTGTTTAACTAATTGACCTTATTTCTATTCAAGAAATTCTTTCTAAGAGCCTTTTTCAATTTAAAGCAATTTAGTCTAATATGACTTTTAACTCCACAAAAATTTCATGCTGGCATAAATTTTGGTTTTTCATGCACATTTCTAATATTTCCATTATCAGGCACACATTTACTACTATGCATATAATTAGTTTTGACATGGGATTGATAGGGTACAAACTTTGATTTTTCAAATATAGGTTTACCATTTTCATGCTTATTAACAAATTTCGTATTATGAGCACATTTTGATATAGTATGAAGTTGATCATGCACAAGATTTGATTTTCCATGAATACTTCTAACTTTTTCATGCTTTGAAACAAATTTGGTTTCAATAATAGGCACGCTGAGTAAAATATCATTAGACATACAAGGGGTGACTTTAACAAAAGTACTTTTAGAACTAGATGAACATTTTTCATTTACACATAAAATAATCATTTTTTATCATTAAAAGATTTACCCATATCAATAATCTTATCTTGTTTTTGTGTATAAATAGTCAATTTCTTAATAGAATCTTTTGCAATTTCAAACTCTTTATTAGCAAGTAATTCTTTTTCTCTAAGCATATGCAAAAGATCACTTTTCTCATGAATATCGCATTCAAGAAATTTAATTTTGTCCATAAAAGAAGTTCTCTTTTTCGAATTCTATATTGTTGATTTCCGAATCAATAATTTTATTTTTCAAACTAGCAATTTTATCACTTAGTTCCAAAGAAAAAGATTTAATTTTCTCATTTTTATTTCTTAAATCATTCACTTCAACTTTCAATTCACATGACAATGATTTGAGTCTATCACTTTCTTTTTCAAGAAACGTGATTCTATCTTTCACTACATTTTGATCATTATGACAATCAATACTTTATTAAGCAACAATACATTAGTAGCTCCATTTTTCAAACATGCATTTCATCTATCAAAGTTTTTCTTAATAATCAAGACTTTATACTTCTTTGATAATTTTACATATTTAGAGCTAAGTTTTTCTAACTCATGTTGCATACTTTCGAAAGCATCATATAACTCAACATATGATACAAATCTGTGACTTACTTCATCTTCATCGGACTTATCACTGCAGTCGTTTTTCGAATGAGCCATCAAGCATAAAGAGGACTTATCACATTTTCCGTTTTTCACTTCATGAAACTTTTCTTGATTATTAGAATTATAATTTTCCTTTACATCAAATAAATCATTAGTACTACAAGGAGAATTTTCAAGAAAATTTCAAATATCATATGTATATTCAAAATTTAGAATGTTATCACATATTTGTTTATCCAAAGCACAATATATAATATTCATGGTTTTAGCATTAAAAGAAAGCAACTCATTATTCCTTTTTAATTTTGACAAATCATGCTCACAACATATAAAATGTTAAAATCCATAGCAAGCATAAAAGTTTTCATTCTATTTCTCCAAACATCATAATTTCTGTTACCATCAAAGAATGGAGGTCTATCAACACAATAATCTTCTAAAGTTGCTATAGCTCTAACAATCAAGCTTTTCAAATAATTTTTCAAAATATTAATGAAATACTTTTTATATCAAAATAATATTTAAAAAATGATTTATGTAAAAAACTTCTCGCTCTGATATCAATTGTAGGATCGGTATGGCAACCCTAAGGGGGTAAATAGAGTTTATTTAACTTAATGAAAATTTTTTCCTAAATGTGGGTCGAAATAAACAAGTTAACAAAGTTTTTGCTAATAAGTAGGTTAAACAATATATTCAACCCAAAATAATCAAGAAGTTAATAATACTACTTTAAAGCACCCAATTTGATTCTAATAACAATATTGATAATGGATATAGAAATTCAAGAGCAACCAATCAAAATAATTCAATATGAGCAATTAATTTCAGGAACAAAAATTGCAATTAATTTCAATAAATAAAATATAATAACAAATTAATTGAAAAATTAAATAGGAGAGATAGAGAAATTGACAATGAGAATTTTATGGTGGTTCGACACAATCGACCTACATCCACTCCCCAAGCTCCTCTTGAATATGTCACTACAAACTTGACTCTTTGCACGGTTGAAGATCAAACCGTTACAACAACTCTTTTTTTGAGATCAAAGCAGCCTTAACAATAGTTTGGAAAAATAAATAGTACACTCGACAAACTCTATAAAAGAACATATTTACAAATTTAACACTCAATGAATCTGTTCTCACAACATAAAATATCTCTCTCAAGAAGAAAATGAAAGGGAGAAAATTGAAGTTTGGAAAGAGAACAACAATGATGGCATAATGAGTTATGGAGGATTGAAAATAATAAAAATTATTGTCATGATTTGGAAAAGAAGATGAGTTTAAATAGAGAGGAAAAATTGTTGAAAACTATATTTAATTTGGGTCATTGGATTTTAGAAAAGAAAAATCAATGGTGGAGATTTTAAACTCAACTAGCCATTGGACACAAATAAAAAAATAATAATAATATAAATCTTTTAAAATCATTTCTTTTAAAACCTAACAAAAAGTAATGTCCACCATGTATCCAAAATTAGCATTTAGAAACAAACATAAAATAATATAAAAATGGTTTTTTTTTTAAAAAAAAAAATCAATTCAAAAATTAAAAGTCCACCATGTGTCATTTCTTCATTGCTCTAAATGACATCTTTCGATAGGTTCACTTTGATTGAGAAGAATTCTGTCATGTTATCAACTTGGAGTTTTTCCATTAAGCTTATTTTGGTCATATCTTCTTCATTTAAACTCTGATTTGAATGATTCAAATTGCATTAGAATCATTCTGAGCTCTACACAATAGACACTTAAAAACACTCAAATTCTTAGTGAATAAGAGTAGTTTCGTTATCATCAAAATACTAATTAATTAATTAACTAAAATTAAGTAATTTGAGATTAAGGGCCAAAAAGTCAACACATGTTACATGGGTTATCGTTTGAAATGTAAATCTCTTCAATTAACGATGTTATAGAGAGAGATTATATTTTGTAGTTCGGTCTTATACAGACTCAGTGATAGGATACTCTTGCTTGTATGTCATCACATGAACAATTTGAATCAAATCGTCCGTAACACTTACAACTGTTGTAACATTTTACAAAGTACGTCGTATCCATAGTATTATCAGGATAAGGTACCAAACCTCATCCATATACTATAGACCTTTCATGTTATTCCTTGAACGCGATCCAACTATATATCAAACACATACTATTCAAGTTACAATAAATGTTCTTGGATCTTAGTTTATTGGATTTTTAATTATGCAAAACAAAATTAGAATACTTCATTAATCAAATAACCATTTTACTTATTTATTAACAAATTTGTTTACAAATTTACGCAGACTATGAGATTTAGGACATAAATCTCAATACTCCTTCCCACTCGTATTGTATTTTTCCTTCTAAGAATAAAGTCCCCTCTGTTAAAATGGCTTAGGCTCCTCCTAAGTTTAAGAATCCCTTCTTAAAAGGATCTTCTTACCCTCGATGTGAGGAACACAAAGTACGTCTTCAAGAAATTCAACTCTGTCAAAATATTGCAATGTTGACCGAATACACACTGAGTTATTTTTTATTTCAAACAAGAGCTCCACACAAAATTAAATAGCCAACCAAAACTAGGGAACTAATTATCTTATAAACATGCACATCAGAGACACAACGATCAACCCTAACGTCCATAACAAGTGCGAGCTAGAAAGAAAAAGATGTCGACAGAATAAGACAACAAAGGAAAGCACCAATAAGGATAGTATTTTACAGGATTAGCATTGTCGTAGACATTCTTTTTCCTGAAGCCAAGGTAGAGACACATCTCATAACATCTGAGATGCTTAAACAAATATTGTCAACTACACAAATTCTAACATATTAGACATAAAATTTACATCTATATTTAATAAATCAATTTAAATTTATAATTTTGTATTTAATAAGTAACCTATTAGATGAAAAGGTTAAAAATTTAAAAACTTATTAAACACTCTTAAATTTAAAAAATCAAATAGATATATATATAAAAATTTGTGAACTAAACACTATTCGTTTTGTATGTGGTTTTGACACCGGCTACTTTGACATGTACAATTCTTTTAATCTTGTCGACTGAGTTTAGATTCGCTATTATATATACAAATCTACGTTTGATTAGTTGTCTTATTATCATACAAATCTACCTTGGATTGATTGTCTTATTGGGAACAACTGATGGCTATCATAATCAGAATCATATCAAAGTTAATTGGAGACAGAAACTATTAATGGATAATGATTGATTTAATTTAGTGATGTTTCTAAAAACTTTCCTCAGCAGCTTAGGTTGTTTGCTGTCGGTTCCTCATTTGTCTACGTGTCTTATGTTATTGCTTTCGTGTCATCTTACTATGCTTTCGTGTCAATCTCTCTACCTTCTCAACTTCTATTTTCAATCTCTAACAAATAGACTTTTAAAAGTTTCTCAATTTAAATTATACGTTAAAAAAATATTTTTGATTTGTAAATTTTTTTGAAAATAAAAATTTACTCCATAAATTTTGGTTGATAAAAATAATCTTATTCCTAAACTTTAATAAGCAGTTATTTTATTTTTATATTTTACGATTTGTAATGATTTAGCAACTAAATTATTATCAGTTAAAAAAATAAGAGATTAAATTGTTACTAATTTAAAAGTTTAAGAACTAAATTGTTATTTTTATAAAAAGTTTAGGGACCAAACGTTTTAAGTTTGGGTTTGATGAACTTTTAGAATGGTAAATTGTTTGATGTCATAAAATTGAGGAGCACAACGGAAACACGGATATGGAGAAAATAAGATATAATAATATTAAATATATAAAATATAATATAAAATAAAATAAATAAAAATATAAAATTATTAAAATTATAAAATTGGATAATATATAAATTAGTGAAATTTTGAAGTAGAATTCTCATCAATGTAGGTGTAATTTTAATATCCACCAAATGCCACTATTTATAGGCAAAGTGACAAGTAGAATGCTTTCCATAAAGTATGAATAATTACAAGGCACATGGACAACTTGAAGGGTGACACATGGTTTTGTAACACTAAGCAATGTGCATCTATTTATTATTATAATATTCATAATACTCCCCCTTAGATGCTCATATATATATATATATATATAATATGCCGCATTAAAACCTTACTAAGAAAAACTCAATGGGAAAAAACCCTCGTGAAGGAAAATGAATACATATTTCATATAATATATACTCCTAAAAGAATATAATATATTTACTACTCTTCACAAAAACATCATTTAAGATCTTTGAATCACCACATTCCAATGTTATACACCAATTTTTCAAAATTCGTAGTTGGTAGTGCCTTTGTAAATAAGTCTGTTAGGTTATCCTTCGAACAAATTGGTTGTACAATAATGTCGTCATTTTGTTCAAGATCATGAGTGTAGAAAAGCTTCAGTGAAATATGTTTTGTTCTATCTCCTTTAATATATCCTCCTTGATTTGGGTTATGCAAGCTGTGTTGTCTTCGTATAATATTGTTGGAAGATTTTTATTAGAATATAAGTCATACGTTTCACGAATGTGCTGAGTCATTGACCTTAGCCATACACATTCTTGACTAGACTCATGAATTGCAAGAATTTCAGCATGATTTGAGGAAGTGGTCGCTATAGTCTATTTCACCGATCACCATGATCAGATAAATATCCAGAATCTGCATAACCAACTAGATCAACATTTGATTTATTTGAATAAACCAAACACATATCGATTGTTCCTCCGAGATAACGAACTATATGCTTAATTCGGTTCCAATGTTTTTTTGTAGGAGAAGAATTATATTTAGCTAATAAATTTACTAAAAATGCAATATCTGGTATTGTATTATTAGCAAGATACATAGGTGCACCAATTGTATTAAAATATGGTACTTCAAGACCAAGAAGTTCTTCATTATCTTTTCGAGATCGAAATATATCTTTCTTTATATCCAATGAATGAACTTCATTGGAATATTTAATGGATGTGCTTTGTCCACAGAAAATCTTTTCAAAAATTTTCTTGTACAAGTTGGCTGAAGAATAAATATTCCATCTACTAAATGCTCAATTTGCAAACCAAGAATTTTTTTTTCCCGAGATCTTTAATCTCAAATTCTTTCTTAAGATATTCTATTGCCTTTGAAAGTTCTTCAAGAGTTCCAATTATATTCAAGTCGTCAACATATACAGTTATAATAGCAAATCTTGATTATGATTTCTTTATAAAGACACACGGTCATATTGGATTATTTTGATATCATTCTTTCAATAAATATCCACTCAGGCAATTGTACCACATCCGTCCTAATTATTTCAATCCATATAGTGAGCTCTGTAATTTTATTGAACACCATTTCGAGGAATTTGATTTATATGTTTTAGGTATCTTAAATTCTTCTGGGATTCTCATATAAATATCATTATCAAGAGATCCATATAAATATGCTGTAACTACATCCTTAAGATGCATATCCAGACTTTTATACACAGTCAAGCCAATTAAATATCTTAGTGTAGTTGCATTCACCACTAAAGAATATGTCTCCTCATAATCAATACCAGGTCTTTGTGAAAAACCTTGTGTAACTAGTCTTGCTTTCTATCTTGTGACCTCATTATTTTCATTTCTTTTCATCACAAATACCCATTTGTATTCCACGGGCTCAACACCTTCTGATGTACGAACTATTGGTCCAAAAACCTGACATTTTGAAAATGAGTTTAATTCTGTCTCGATTGCTTATTTCCACTTAAACCAATCTTTTCTATGTCGACATTCTTCAACAGATTTTTGTTCAGGATCCTCATTTTCAAATATAAAATCAAGAGCAATATTATATGCAAAAATGATGTTAATAATTACATTAGTACGATTCCATCTTTTTCCTGACATGACGTAGTTTATTGAAATCTCATTATTATCTTTAGGTGTTTCACCTTCCTCACTAGTCATGTCGAAAAATTTTTCATAGGTATTTACATACTCAACCAAGTCCTTTTCACTATTAGTTATTTTACATTTTCGAGGATTTTTATCTTTGGAACTCACTGGTCTACTACGCTTTTGGTGTGCTCTAGACTCATTAGTGACAACTTGTTGTGTTGAGATATCAATTTTCGATAGAACATTTGCAGCTGGTATATATGACCCAGTTACTTTCTTTGCATCTATAAATGCATATAGTAAATGATTTGCAATATTTTGCAAATGAATTGTTTTCTAAACTTCAAGTTCACATTTATCTATACGAGGATCTAAAGGAGACAATAACAATGCATTCCATGTAATTTCTTTCTCCAACTTCTTAATTCCTCCCTCTAATGTTGGAAAATTTGTCTCATTAAAATGACAATCAGCAAATCGTGCAGTAAATACATCACCTGTCAGGGGTTCAAGATATTTAATAATTGATAGAGAATCATATTCAACATATATTCCTAACATGCTTTGGGAACCCATCTTAGTGCGTTGTGGTGGAGTAATTGGAACATATACTGCACACCCAAAATTCTCAGATGGGAAATATTTGGCTCATGATCATAAGCTAATTGTAATGGCGAGTACTAATGATAAGCTATTGGCCTAATGCATACAAGTGATGATGCATGCAAAATAGCATGTCCCCATACAGATGAAGGAAGCTTAGCTCTCATAAGTAATGGTCTTGCAATTAATTACAAATGTTTTATAATTGATTCTGCTAAACCATAATGTGTATTAATATAAGCTACAGGATGTTCAACACTTATCCCAATTGACATACAATAATTATCAAAAGTTTGGGATGTAAATTCATCAGCATTATCAAGACGAGTAGTCTTAATTGTATAATAAGAAAATTGTGCTCTTAACTTAATTATTTAAGCAACTAATCTTGCAAATGCAAGATTTCAACTTGAAAATAAGCACACGTGTGACCATCTACTGGACGTATCTATTAATACCATAAACTATCTAAATGATTCACTTGGTGGGCTAATAGATCCACATATATCACCATGAATTCGTTCTAAAAATACAGGTGATTCAGTCCCCACTTTACCTTGTGATGATCTAATTACCAATTTTTCTTGAAAGCAAGCATCACATGATATTGGCTTTTCCAAAACCTTTGATCAAGTTTGCAGAACTTGATATTGTATTTACTTTTGTTTTCATCATTGTCAATTTGGAAAAGTATTTTTTATTTGTAAGTATTGTGCGTATAGTTGCACTATCTGCCAGACGTAGATCTTCTTTGCTCATTTTTTAATCACCTTGAAGGAACTCTTAATCAAGAGTATCTATGAGCGGAAGCGTTCTTCCAAAAACATTGTGACAAAATTATCTCATTTACAGTCACACATACAGAATTATCTCAAGTCCACATTTCATTCAACACTTGAATAGAAAGGAGAAAAATACCCACCAAAAGCAATTAAGCGTAATTAAAGCATGCTCTGATACCACATGATGGAACACGAGACATACGCAGCAGAATTAGGATCTAATTACACTCTAATTTCTTTTAATTAAAAGGAAACTAGCATGCCAAATGAAGGAAAAACGGTAAATTAACTTACCTTTGAAGCCCCGAAAACCGCTTTTCCTCGCTGAATGTCAACCCGAACTCCTTCAGATCACCACTATAGTTGACCTACTATCCTCTAGACTCAGAACCGGGTTGTGGGACCCAATGGATGAAGAAAACCGAGAGAGAGAAAAAAGATGGAAAATAAGAATGAATTTGGATTTGGGTTTTAAATTTTTCAGTCCAATTATGAAAACCAACTTTTGCAAAAAATGGCAAATGTCTTTTATCCAAATTCAAAAGTCCATTTTATAGAAAAAACCATGCAACATTTGCATGATCCAAATCCATAAAAACCCAATACCTAGCCCACTATTTAATGTCTAAGTGGGCTTAATGTCTCCACTATAAGCCAACATCTAGCCCACTATTTTGTTAGTGGAATTATCCAACAATTGAATTTTCCCACTAACTTTAGTCAAAGGGCAAAATAGTCATTTTGGCAAAGTCAAACTTTGACCAAAAAGTCAATATTTCGAATTTTTATGATTTTTCCCGTGTTGACTAATTTTGACCTCCCGAGCATGATTTCACATTCATTTTCTTGAAATTAAAATCACATTTGAATATAAGGTCGGTCAAAGTTTGACTTTTCAATGTCAAAAATCAACTCTTTGACTTTTTACATCTTTGACCATTTCCATTATTTCCGAGCTTTCGAATAAGAACGTATTCATATTCTTGATATTTAAATCACATTTAAATATTAAAACTGTATCTCTAAACTGAAAACCCGACCATTATATCACATATACTTGTCAGTTTCTCTCTCTTCACCTAATTCGAACAATTCAAATCATTCTATCATACTGTTCTTAGTTTATTCCATATGCTAATAGGGGGACCTAATGAACCTATAGATCATGAGCTCCAACGATCCGAGATTAACTGGCTAAACTTTTTAGACGAAGCTAATCAACATTCGTTAACTAACGGGTCATTCCACTATAGTCCCGTAGTTGCACTCCCCTCACTATAGATATATTTGTGTCCATTTGATATAACCATGATTAGTAAGCTAATCCTTCATAGATTTTTCGTAATCTCGGCTGGGTCATAAAAACCGTTTTACCCCCGAGACTACATCTTATTCCTTAAGTTCCACTGATCCTCTAATGAACAATTGGTTTAAGGTCCAACCTATAAACCGAATCCCTCTCGGGCTAAGGAGAGTGTAGGGCCCCTTGTTCAAGACCTGGATTCAGTACTAAAGGGAATAACCTATCTACTATCCCTATAACGGGTAGGGGTGAATTCCGTCTTGCACGCTATATTCCCAGCCATCCACCCGATCTTACTCCTGAAATGGGAGGCTTATTGGGCCAACGATGATGAGCTGCCCTCACCTTTGTAGATCTAAGGATAATTTCGAGTGAACAGGAGTTCATAGTTAACTAGGATTAAGATTAAGATACCTAGGTCATCATTTACCGAAATAGTTAGTTTTATACATAAAACGGCATTTAGAACGTAAAAAGTGACTATTTCATAGTTCAGCTTTATGCAAACTCATTGCATAGGATGCCCCACTCACATATCTCTATATGAACGATTCAGGATCACATCGTTTGTACTAACTACAAAGTGGGCCGAATCCATTGTGTCCCCAGAATAAAGCACTCAACCTTATTCATATACTATAGACCATTTTGGCTATATATTTGAACTTGATCCACATTTATGTCACTACATAAAGTTTAAACTACATTAAATAACCTCAGGACCTTAGTTTATTGGATTCAAGATTAACTATTTCAATAACAACTTTATCAAAAAAAAAAAAAAAACAGAATATGTGTTATTAATTTACAGACTACGAGTTTTAGGACATAAAATCCAACAAACTCCCGCTTGGACTAAAACTCTTAGTGGAGTATCACAATGTTAAATTTAAGTGAAAACATATGAGTACAATAAACTAGGGCATATACCCAAAAGTTCTCCCACTTGTCCTAGTTTACAAACTTCATAGACCTAGACTCTGTACGTGACCTTCAAACACTTTAGCCATGAGGGCCTTCGTAAAAGGATCGGCAATGTTTTGCGTAGAAGATATCTGGGTTACTACAACGTCTGCATGATGTACAATCTCCCAAAGCATATGGTATTTGCGCTCAATATGCTTGTCGCGCTTGTGGCTTTTTGGTTCTCTTGAATTTGCAACTGCACAACTATTATCACAATATAGGGTGATAGGCAGATGCATATTTGGAACAACTTTTAAATCTGTCAAGAATTTCCTCAAACATACTGCTTCCTTTGCTGCTTCACATGCAGCTACGTATTCAGCTTCCATTGTGGAGTCCGCAATACAGTTTTGCTTCAAACTTCTCCACACTACTGCTTCTCCATTTAGAATAAACACTGATCCCGATGTAGATTTTCTTGCATCTTTATCAGTTTGAAAATCAGAGTCAGTGTATCCAGTAAGGATCAAATCCTTAGTACCGCATGTAATTCCTCGTTCTCCTAAGATACTTGAGGATATTTTTAACGGCAGTCCAATGATCATATCCAGGATTGGACTGATACCTACTGACTATCCCTACTGCGTAGCAAATTTCAGGTCTAGTACATAACATTGCATACATCTGGCTTCCTACTGCAGAAGCATAGAGAACGTGTCTCATATCCTCAACTTCTTGAGGTGTCTTAGGACATTGATCCTTTGACAAATAAATTCAATATCTGTAAGGTAACAGACTTCTTTTGGAATTCTGCATCTTATACCTAGACAACATTTTTTCTATATAAATTGTTTGAGACATGGCTAGTGTTCTATTCTTGCGGTTCTGAATAATCTGAATCCCGAGAACATACTATGCATTTCCTAAATCTCTTATTTGGAACTGCGTTGCTAGCCATTTTTTGATGTCAGTTAGATAACCTACTTCATTCCCAATTAGTAGAATATCGTCAACCTATAAAACTAAGAATGCTATGGTAGAATTGACAATCTTCTTGTAAACACAAGGCTCATCAACATTCTATTCAAAGCCAAAAGATTTGATCGCAGTATCAAATCTTATATTCCAAGATACAAAAGCTTGTTTCAACCCATAAATGGATTTTTGAAGCTTACAAACCTTTTGTTCTTGACCCTGTGCAATAAACCCCTCTAGTTGAGCCATATAGATACTCTCCCCAAGATCACTATTTAGAAAGGCTGTCTTGACATCCATCTTCCAAATTTCATAGTCATAAAAGGTCGCAACGGATAAGAGTATTCTAATCGACTTAAGCATGGCAACGGGAGAGAAAGTTTCTTCATAGTCTACTCCCTCTCTCTGGGTATAATTCTTTGCCACAAATCGAGCCTTAAAAGTCTGTACTTTACCGGCTTGGTCTCGTTTTCTCTCGTAGATTCACTTACAACCAATTGGTTTTACATCATTTGGTTGATCTATAAGTTTCTAGACAGAATTGAAGTACATAGACTCCATTTCGAGGTCCATGGCTTTGACTCCCTGATCATGATCCACATCTTTCATCGCCTGTTTATAGGTCGATGGATCCTCTATGCCATCATCAGGTATAACGACTTGTGTTTCTGTTAAACCCAAGTAATAGTTAGGTTGATGAATAACCCTCCCACTACGTCAAGGCATTCTCAACTCTTGAGAAGGATATGACTGACCAGATATACTAGTTTTATCTACTACTTTAGTAGATGAACTAGTTCTATTTGTAGCGTCTTCGAAAATTTCATTTAATACTAGTCTACTGCGAGGTTGATGACTTCTTATGTGGTCTTCCTCTAAGAATGTGGCATTTGTCGATATAAATACCTTATTCTCTTGAGGATCATAAAATAGATCACCTTTTGTTTCTTTTGGATAATTTACAAATAGGCATAGTTTTGAACGATGGTCCAATTTTTTTAGGATTTTGCACCAACACGTGTGTCGGGCATCCCCAAATCCTAAAGTGACATAAACTGCCTTTTCGCCCTTTCCATAGCTCATAAGGTGTTTCTGAAACACTTTTAGAGGGAACGTTATTCAAAATATAGATAGAAGTCTCTAATGCATGTCCCCAAAAGGAATCAGGTAACTTAGCAAAGCTCATCATTGAGCGAACCATGTCCAACAAGGTTCTGTTTCTTCTTTCAGATACACCGTTCTGCTATGGCATATTAGGTGGAGAGAGTTGTGACTTGATTCATTGTTCTATCATATACTCCTAGAATCTTAAGTCCATGTACTCCCTACCTCGATCTTATTGTAGTGTCTTAATTGTTTTACCTAATTGGTTCTCAACTTCAGCCTTACATTCTTTAAACTTTTCAAAAGAATCAGACTTGTGATGCATTAGGCAAATATGACCATACCTTGAATAATCATAAATAAAACTAATGAAATATTCATACGCACCTCAAGCTTTGACATTCATCGGTCCACAGAGGTCTGAATGTACGAGCTCTAAGGGTATTGTGGCTCTGAGACCTTTTCCAGTAAAAGATCTCTTAGTCATTTTTCCCTCAAGACAAGACTCACATGGAGGTAAAGAATTGTCTTTTAACTGATTTAGAAGTCCATTCTTAATCAATCTCTCAATCCTTTTGAGATTTATGTGGCCAAGTCTTAAGTGCCATAGATAGGCATTATAAAAAACTTTTTGTCTTTTATTCTGAGTTTCGACTGTTCTAAATATCTCATTATTTAAGACAAATTTTTCTTTAGTTGGTCTGAACTTATATAAGTTGTTTTCAAGTATAGTAGACAAAATTTGAATACCTTTTCTGAAAATGAACGCTTCATTAACTTCAAAAGATATTTTATACATTTGTTCCAATATACATGTGATAGATATTAAATTCCTTCTCATTTTAGGAGCATACAAAACATCTTTAAGTATGATATATCTATCGTTGAAAAATAACTTCAAGTCTCCCACTGCTTCGGCCTAGACAACCTCTCCTGTTCCAATCTTGAGGGTGATCTCGCCTTCTTCAAGCTTTTTCCAGGAACTAGTTTCCTTGTGCTTCTTTCGAGGCAGGGGCCTGAGGACATTCCTTAGTTAAGACAAATCTCAGGTCATCTATTACTAGTGTTGAATTCAGATTGTTTTTTCATGTTGAGTAATTATCGCCGTTTAGTTTCTCGGAAGCTAATAGTTGATCTAAAGAGCTAGTTTAAGTTACATAAAGACAACCAAGGATTTTAAGTTTATTAGTTTGTGGTAAAGAAAATAAAACATCTAAATGTGCAAAGTCAAGAAGTGAAGTAAATATCATATATTATCCATCACAAGTGTTCGTACAAATTGTTTACAAACTACATGACACGAGACTTTAGGGCATCAATCCCATCAATCTCTCACTTGTCCTAAACCGAAATGGGGTGTACAAAAAAAAGTACAAGACAATAAACTAGGGCATAAAAACACAGTACAATAAAATCTCCCACTTGCCCTAGTCTAGCCGCGGGCGATCCCGTAGACCCATGATCTGAAGGTAACCCTCAAACATTGTAGCCGTGAGAGCCTTCGTAAACGGATCAGCAACGTTATGCTCCAAGGTGATCTTCGTGATGATCATGTCTCTTCGATGCACTATCTCGCGAATGTGGTTATTATGGTCTGTTTCACCGATCACCATAATATAGAAGTTCCTCCACATGTGAATAGATAACCTTTTTGAGATTTAGCTTTTTGTGGATTAGATAAATATCCAAAATCTGCATAACCAACTAGATCAAAATTTGATATATTTGAATAAAACAAACTCATGTCATCATTCCTTGAAGATAACGGAGTATATGCTTAATTTCATTTCATTGTCTTTTTTTTTTAGAAGAACTATATCTTGCTAATAAATTTACTGAAAATGCAATATTTGCAAGATACATAAGTGCACCAATTTCACTAAGATATGGTACTTCAAGACCAAGAAGTTCTTCATTATCATCTCAAGGTCGAAATATATCTTTCTTCACATCTAGTGAACGAACTTTCATTGGGATGTTCAATGGATATGCTTTGTCCATATAAAATCTTTTCAAAACTTTTCCTATAGAAGTTGACTTATGAACAAATATTCTATCTGCTAAATGCTCAATTTGCAAGCCAAGGCGAGATTTTGTTTTTCCGAGATCTTTCATCTCAAATTATTTCTTAAGATATTCTATTTCTTTTCAAAGCTCTTCAGAAGTCCCAATTTATTTAAGTCATCAACATATACAATTAAATAGCAAATTCTGACTTTAATTTCTTTATAAAAACACATGGACATATTGAATTGTTTTAATATCCTTCTTTCAAAAAACTATCCACTCAGGCGATTGTACCACATTCGTTCTGATTGTTTCAATCCATATAGCGATCCCTATAACTTTATTGAATACAATTCTCGGGAATCTAATTTATATGTTTTAAGTATCTTAAATCCTTTTGGGATTCTCATATAAATATTATTATCAAGTGATCCATATAAATATGTTATGACTATATCCATAAGATGCATGCCTAGATTTTCATATATAGTCAGACCAATTAAATATCTTAGTGTAATTGCATTACCGTCAGAAAATATGTCTCCTTATAATCAATACTAGGTCTTTATGAAAAACCTTGTGCAACTAGTCTTGCTTTATATCTTGTGACCTCATTATTTTCATTTGTTTTCCTCACAAATACCCATTTGTATTCTACATGTTTGACACCTTCTAGTGTTTGGAATACTGGTCCAAAAACTTGACGTTCTGAAAGTGAGTTTAATTATGTCTCAATTGTTTTTTCCATTGAAGCCATTTTTTTCTATGTTAGCATTCTTCAAAAAATTTTGATTCAGAATCCTCATTTTCAGATATAATATTAAGAACGACATTATATGCAAAAATATTGTCAATAACCACTACTACAAAAATAGTGTTTCTTGACGTTTTTAAAATGTCAAGTGTCACTTTTCCTGACGTTTTAAAAAAAAGTCAAGGAATTCAGTGTCAAGAATGTTGATGTTCTCGACTAGGAAAAAAAAGTCAAGAACAATGACACTTGACATTTATGAAATATCAAGAATATTGATGTTCTTGACAAATAAAAAACGTCAGGAATATTTTCACTTGATATGTGAAAAATGTTAAGATATACTTTACTTGATACTGAAAAAGTGTCAAGAATATCGGTGTTCTTGACTAGAATAAAATGTAAGTGCAAGACTTCTTTACAGTTTTCACTTGTCAAATATATTTATATCTTGACACGTTTAACTCATCAAATATGTTTGTGATTATTTTTTTTTTAAAAAAAAGATTAATATGGATGTTTTCCTCTAAATTGTTCCTGTATTTTAATCCAACAATTACATATGATATATTATGACAAATATCCCTCAAAGAAAATAAACAACCAAACACATTTTCAATCTTATAAACTAAAATGTTCTCCAATATGACAAAATATAACATTTTTCAACACTGTCATTATAAAACTTTACAACTCCATAAAGGATTTTCTAAGTTAACTAGAAGAATATGGACAGACTCATATGGACACTTCCAAAAGAATATGAGGAACATAATTCTAATAGTCAACCCAATATGAACAAATTCAAAAATTACATTTCCAAAACTTCTATCAAAACTATCCATCTACCCCATATTAACAAAACTATATCATTATATCCATAACAACTATCAAAACCACATTTGTAATCACCATCTCTATATGAACACATGAAACAATTAACCACCATTTTAAAACTATAATTAATCCCCCTCCCCCTCACATATATGAACAATTCCAAAAAATATTACACCTATATGAATATGAAATAAATCAAGAAATTGATCCGTCGAAACAAACACATTCAAAATGACTAAATTGTACGAGCACCTACGATCACATGTAGCAATCCAAAAATTCAGCCAACTCAACCTGCACCTCGTCTAACTCGATTTGTGAGTATGAATTCCTTGTATCAATCAATAAACATAAAAGCCAAATATTATAATGAATTCTAACCACAAATTCTAAAATAAAATACACTTTAAAATAAAAACTACAAATGAAAAAGGTTAACTTATGTGTCACTTATGTATCTTATATGTACCTATGATGTTGTCCTCATTGAGTCTAGATAGTACACAGTATCATTGTATGCATTTGTAGCAAGTAGTGCCCAATTGATAGCAACCCAACAGAAATAGTTGGGCACTCATTTTTAACATCGATTAGGCATTTTATTGGATGAAAAGATTAGGCACAGGTGAAACAACCTGTAGGCTATGAAGTGATAAGTGGAAATAACAACTAGCTGGGTTCTAAAGCTCCAAGCCTGAATGGATAGCAACCATTCCTCCAACAACATTTTCAAACTCGACCTTTTGGAAGCCTGCATCGACAATCATGGAAGCAAATTTCTCCTACATCCCACCATATCAGCATCAATAAAGATCCTATTACCAAAGCATAGCTACCCATTGCCGGTTCAATGCTTAGATAACTAAATAGTAATAACACATCTCATCCTTTTTTTCCTTTGGAAAGTTTATCAAAACAAAGGTAGAATTTAGGTGTTACGCTATGAGTTAAGTGGGAAAAATCCATTAACCCTTATTTTTCTATTTTCTTTTAATGTTAATTGATTTTCAATTAAAAAATAATTTTCCTATCTTGAAATCTAATTTTCAAAATTAAAATTGGATTTTAATAAAAAATTAATTTTTGAAATCTAATTTTAAAAAAATGGAAAAATTATTAATCCTAAAATTAATTTTTAATTAATTAAATAATTTAATAAATTTAATATCAAATATTAAATTAATAAAACACCTATACCAAATACGAATCTTTATTCATATAATTAATATTTAAATCACATTTAAATATTCTTCAATTCTTCAATTTAAATTGATAATTATAACGTTAAGTTAATATAACATATAATTAAAATTCTCCCAATTCGAATTTGAATATTTCCAATTTTCTCATCACGCTATTCTAAGGTTTTATCCGTTTGTGAACTAGTAGGGGGACAAAATGGACCTACAGATCATGAGCTCCAATGATCCGAGATTAATTGGCTAAACTCTCTAAACCGAATTAATCAACATCTGTTAACTATCAGGTTACTCCTCTAAAGCCCAGTAGTTGCACTCTCCTCATTATAAATATATTTTTGTCTACTCGATATAACCATAATCAGTAAATCAACCATTCACAGGTTGTTCATAATAACGGCTAGGTCAAAAGTTGTTTTACTCCCTAGATTATATCTTGTTCTTTAAGTCCCATTGATCCTCTAATGAACAATTGGATTGTGATCCAATCACCAAACCGAGTCCCTCTCGAGCCAATTAGAACGTGTGGCCCCTTGTTCAAGACCCTAAGTCAGAACTTAAGAGAACAACCTTTCGACTATCCCTAAAAGCAGGTACGAGTGAATTCTGTATTACACCTTATGTCCCCATCTATCTACCCGGTCTTAGCCTTGAAATTGGGGACTTATTGAGCTGACGCTTTTAGGCCAACCCTCATCCATGAAAATCTAAGGGTAATCCCACAAGAGTTCATAGTTAGCTTATTATTAAAGTCATGTTACACAGGTCATCGCTTTGGAATAGTCAGTCTTAAACAGTTAGCAATAGTATAAAGTAAGAGTGACTTATTTCTTGATCCGGTCTTATACAAACTCTTTGCACAAGACGCCTCCACTTGCATGTCTTCACATGAACAATTAAGGATCACATCTTTGTACTAAATACAAAGTGGGCCACATCCGATAGTGTCTCCAGAATAAGGTACCCAACCTTTTCCGTATATTATTGTTGGGGTTGATGCCCTAAATCTCGTAAAGTCCTGTAGTTTGTAAATACCTGTATGAACAAACTATTTGTGATGTAATAATATAAGATATTTTATTCACTACAGTCTTTAAAATATGAGATACTTTAGGTGCATTAACCACAAACCAATGAACTAAGATCCATGGTTATCGTTGTAACTTAAGCGTGTATGTGATGACATACAAGTGGATCGTGCTTTAAATGATAACCTAAATGGTCTGTAATATATGTTGTGTTCCAGACTTATTAGCAACAACTTGTCGTGTTGGGATATCAATTTTTTATGGAATATTTGCAACTGATATATGTGATTTAATTACTTTTTTTTTGCATCTATAAATACATTTGGTAACTGATTTGCTATAGTTTGCAAATAAATTATCTTCTGAACTTCAAGTTCACATTGATTTGTACGAGGAACTAAATGAGAAAATAACGATGCATTCCATGTAATTTCTTTTTCCAACATCTTAATTCTTCCCCCCTCATGTTGGAAAATGACAATCAGCAAATCGTGCAGTAAATACACACCCGTATAGGGTAACAAATATTTGATAATTAATGGGGAATCATATCCAAGATATATTCCTAACCTTCTTTGAGGACCCATCTTAGTACATTGTGGTGGAGCAATTGGAACATATGATAAGCTACTGGCTTAATGTATACAAGTGACGCTACATGCAAAATAACATGTCCCTATATAGATGTAGGAAGCTTAGCTCTTATAAGCAATGGTCTAACAATTAACTGAAAATGTTTTATGAATGATTCTGCTAAACCATTTTGTGAATAAATATGAGCTTCAGGATGTTCAACATTTATCCCAATTGACATACAATAATTATAAAAAAAAAACTTGGGATATAAATTCACCAATATTATTAAGACGAATGGTCTTAAATGTATAATCAGAAAATTGTGCTCTTAACTTAATTATTTGAGCAAGTAATCTTGCAAATGCAAGATTTTGATTTGATAATAAGCATATGTGTGACCATCTACTAGATGCCTCCATTGATACCATAAAATATCTAAATGGTCAATTTGGTGTGTTAATAGGTCCACATATATCACCATGAATTCGTTCTAAAAATGTAGGTGATTCGATCCCCATTTTAGTTGGTGATGGTCTAATTATCAATTTTCCTTGAGAGCAAGCATCACATAATAATTCATTAGATTGAAAAATCTTCTGGCTCTTCAATGGATGTCCATTTGAATTCTCAATAATTCTTCTCATCATTATAAACCATGGGTGACCTAATTTGTCATGTCAAATTATAAAAATGTTTGGACTCATGAACTCTAAGTTCATTGATGCATACGTTTTAATTACTCGTATATGAGTTTAATATAATCCAGAAAATAAAGTAAGCAACTCTTTCAGTATACGATTTTCATATGAGATAGTAAATATGATATAAAGATACTCCATATCATTCTTTCTATCAGCCTCAATTGGATAACCATTACAACGTATATCTTTAAAACTAAGTAGATTTCTCATGATTGACTAAAGAACAATGCATTGTCAATTATAAATTTTGTCCTCTAGGTAAAATAATATTTGTCTTTTCAAACCCTTCAATTAGGCTTGTAGAACCTGATATTGTATTGAGTTTTACTTCCACCATTGTCAGTTTCGAAAAATATTTTCTATTTGTGAGTATTATATGTGCAGTTGCACTGTTTGCCAGATATAGATTTTCTTTACTCATTTTTTAGTCACCCAACATATGAAAATGATCCAGGTTGCTTTATTAAAAGAAAATAATTACAATAAGAACAATAATACTTGGAATACACAAAAATTAACATCTACTAAGAGGAGGAAAAAATGTGGAGATGAATAAAATAAAACAACATTAAGTTTAGTTATTTTCAAGTCAAAGTAAACATTTGATGTTCCATCAATTCTGTCGATTTTCTCTTCAGAAGATTCAAAGAAGTCTACCACATCCAAATTTGTCATATGGGATGGGTCAAATATGTCATTATCTTTGTATGCAAAACTTGCTTCCACAATTTTCTCTTTTTCCTTCAGGGAAGTTTAATAGAGATTAACTAAATGTTTTGACGTACAACAGATATCTGACCAATGCTCAATCATTCCACAACGAAAACATTTATTTTTAACACTTTTTGAACTCTTATCTTGTGAAACTTTTCCTTTGTGATCATCATTTTGTGTGGTTCTTTTGAAATTTGAATGATTAGAATGACCACCACACAAATAATTCTTATTTCTTCCTCTGTCACGGTTATGACCTCAATCACAACCACAACCTCGACTATGATTATTATTAAAATTCATAGCATTCACTTCAGGGAATGGTGTCGTCTCGGTTGGTCAAGATTCATGATTTTTCATTAATAATTTGTTATTTATCCGGCTATGAGAAGACATCAAATTAGTTCAGAATACTATTTAAAACCTTTTTCTCGATACTGTTGCTGCAGGAGCATATTCGAGACATGAATTATAGAAAATGTCTTCTTAACATATCAGTATCACTAATTTTCTCTCCCCTTAACAACAATTCGAATTGATTTTAAATCATGTGAAGTTGTAATTGTAAGAGTATATCAGCATACAGCAAAAGCAACAAGGATCAATAAGCACTCTAATTCATTAATTTTGACAGTAACTAAGGCATGCTCATCTAACACAAGAGGGTTTGAAGCCATACCTTTGTAGAACTCCTTGAAGTATGGATTCTCAGCTATAATCTTTTCCGAAATTTGCTGCGAACCACCTCAAGATCTTCCCCACTATACTCTTGGAGCTTTAGAATGAGTTCTGGGACTCAAAAAAAGCTTGAACAAAAGGAAACTTGGAGAGAAGCTCACTGCTACAACCCACTTGAAGAACAATTTCTTCAGTCCGAATTTTCTGTAAAAACTATTTAGATGCATGTCTCAATTCCACTCCTATCTTCTTTATTTATTCCAGGTCTTTCAGCAAAGAAGATGGCTACATGAGATGTGGCTCATGCTTGGAGTTATTGAAGCCAAAAGAAAATAGGTTTTGTGTGAGCTACTTGAAAGTTTAATGGAAAAATCCATATTTCAATTTTGTGTTCATTTTCCAATTTTTCAAATTTTCATCAAATGATTTCAAAAATCAATTTGATTTTAGAAATTGAAAAAATTATTAATTTTGTAAAATTAATTTCATAAATTATTTTTCTAATAAAATTAATAAATAATTATGTAAATAATTCTAATTAATTTAATATCAAATATTAAATTAATTTTACACAAATCCACCTTCATATATTTAAATCATATTTATATTTAAATTCTCCTATTCCATTTAATCCTAATTTGAACATTTCAAATTAACTTATCATGCTATTCGAAAGCTAATCCATTTACGAGCTAGCAGAGGGACCTCGCATAACTACAGATCATGGGCTCCAACGATCTGAGATTAATTGACTGAACTCATTATATCGAATTAACCCCCATTCGTTAACTAATGGGTCACTCTACTAAAACTCATAGATGAACTCCTCTTACTGTAGATATATTATGTCCACTTGATATAACCATGATCAGTAAGTCGATCCTTCACAGGTTGTTCGTAATCATAGCTAGGTCAAGATCATCGTTTTACCCCTGTGAATACATCTCGTTCCTTAAGTTCCCACTAACCCTCTAATGAACAATTTGATTCGTAATACTTATGAATAAAGTCCTTTCTCTATCATGAAAAGGCGAGGCTCCAACTGTTCAAGACCTGGAATCAGTACTTAAGAAAACAACCTATCTACTTACCCTAAATCGGGTAGGAGTGAATTCCATCTTGCAGGGTTATGTCCCCAGCTATTCATCCCATCTTATCCCCAAAATGGAAGGCTTATTGAACAGTATTGTTGGACTACTCTCACCCATGTAGGTCAAAAAATAATCCCAAACAAACAGGAATTCATAACTAGCTTAGGATTAAGATCAAGTTATCCTATATTACTTAAAATGTAATAGTTAGTTTTAACTGTAAACGATCGTTATAAAGAAAAATGACTATTTCGTGGTCCAGTCTATATGCACATTCATTGCATAAGATACTCTCACTCACATGTCTCTACGTGAATGATCTGTGGATCATATCATTTGTATTACCTACAAAATGGGCCGCATCCAATAGTGTTACCAGGATGAGATACCCAATTTCATCCATATACTTATTAGACTATTTAGGTTATATACTATTAACTTTATCCTGTTTATATCACCACATAAAGTTAAAGTAATCACATTATAACTATGGATATGTTTATTGGATTTTCATAATAGAATGCATAATCAATAACTTTATTGAATAAATTACTAAATAATATTTTATTAATAAATAGAATGTTTAACACGAACTGCAAGTTCTATGACATTCCCAACAGTAATCACTTACTGATTTGAAATCTTCTAGCCTTAAGTGCATCCACTCATAAGGAGCTTTAGAATGAATAACTGTTTTTTTTATGATCATACCTTTTTTTAAAATTTTTCCACAAGATACAAGTATCTTTTATTGTAAGATACTCTATGTTCAATCCCTCGTGGAGATGATGATGAAGGAATATCATAACTTTTGCTTTGTCTTGACTGGATGTCGTATTTTCTTCTTTAATAGCCTCTCCAAGATTCATAGCATTCATGTGGATTTCAACATCAAGCACCCATAACAAATAATTACCGTCATTAATATTAAAGGCGATAAATTCTAATTTTTTGAGATTTGTCGTGGCAGCACTATCATAAAATTGTATTTATATTAAAAAAATAAATTTAATAGATATTAAATATGTAAAATAACGTTAAATATATTAATTATAATGAAGAAAAAAACCAATACATCTTTAGAACATACCTTTAGCGAGGAAAACACTAGGAGCTCATGTTGATAATGGGTTGTGAATTTTAGGAGCACAACGGGAACACGAATATCAATAAAATATAATATTAAAATAAATTAAACAAATTAAAATAAATTAATAAAATATGAAATAAGAAATTTCTCTAAATTGTACACTTATGAACCTTGCCTAATGTGTGTCTTTGATAACCTACCAAATGCTATTATTTATAAACAATTTGGCAGGTAGAATGTGGATTACATGGACACTAATAATGTGTAATCTTGAGACACATGAACAACATATGGGATAATGGATAAGTGAAACATGACCAATAGACACTAATAATAGACGTCTACATTATATCTAATTTAACATATTTATAATATTACTATTATTATCGTTTAGTTCTTTATTTGATAAGTTATACAATTATCAATCCTGAAATAAAAATTAAAAATCGATGTTCAAATTGAAGATTGATGTTTGATTTCTATCCAGGTTTAACTAATAACCTCTTCTAATTTAAATGAAGAAAAAACGAGGGATAATCTAGAAGTTGGAAGCAAATATTTAGATTATATATTTTCTCAATTTTCAATTTTCAAAATTGTATATTTAATTTTTTTTATTTTTAAATTCTGTTATATCCATATTTTTATCTTACTTTAATTTTGAAATGAATTTTGTAATATGTGTATTTATACATTAATTTTATTTTGAATTTTTGAAATTTGATTTTTTTTTTTTTTGGTACATTTGAAACTAATTAGGATTTTACCATATATAAATTTTGTTTACTAAAATATTATTTAAGCTTTACCTTTAGTATTTTACGACTATAGTATTTATATAATAATATAATTGAGCTGAATTGGAGTCGATATCATTTAAGGTGAATGCATAATATTGCATATCAAATTGAGCAACATTTGAAAGATAGGAACAATTGTATTTTCGTTGTTAATTTTTTTAATATTTCATAACGTATATTTTTTATAATTATTTTTTTAATATTTCAATGTATGTTATATATATATATATATATAATAGAGATAAAATATATATTATAAGAAACATGTTATATCTTGTTTATTTTATGTAATTAAATTATATTTAAATTATAAAAATAAAAAATATGAGGAAAATATTAAAAAAAATAAAGAAATAGTTATCAAACAAGTTTTTATTTCGATTTTTGTTTTTTTTTTCAAAAAACAAAAAAAATGATTACCAAACGACAACATACTCTTTTATTTCTAGTTGTTAAAAATATGAAATAGGAAACCAACATTATCCAACCTGCCCTAAATATACAACCTCAATTTTCAAATTTTAAATTTTATTTGGAAGTAATAGTTGATTCATCCATAATCTATTTTTGAAAATTAGTAGGAATTAGATTTTAGAAGCGGTGAGAATGAATGTGTGATTAAAAAATTGATTTTAACAAATTTATTAACAATCCATCTTATCAAACATTTGAAATGGTTATGGCTGTTACCTAATTACTTCTAACACTTTAAAAGACAATTTAAAATGCAACCTTAATTAACTTAATAATATTTTTTCTACGTTGGGAAGGAGTCACATCTCTAACTACGAAGCTGATAGAATAATGCACACACCTTATTATTTTGGTTTTCTTACTTGAGTTCTATTAATTAGATGACTCACCATGTTAACAAGTCAAAAACCCAGTCAGCACGATCCAAGTATGCAATCCAATACAGTCAATCGAGCAAAAGGAATATCAGAAAAATATTTGAAGAAGCATCTATTGGTTGAGAATTTGTTATAAGGAATATTGTCCTTTCCCATTAGATGTGACGTGTATTTTACAATTTTACATTTTCTGATTTATTTGTGTGTCCTAATTTTGGACCTTTTTGTATAAATGACCACAGAGCCTGAGGGTGAATACACAAAAGATATAGAGTATCGTTTTCACCATTCTCCTTATTTATCGTCTTAAATCCGACTTGATATTAGAGACTAAATGGTCAGTGCTAGTACTCCAAATTTTAGTAGTTTTCCGCTCAACCAACTTCTAAATTAGATCATTAGATCAAGTTGGATCAAGGTAATTTTATTTTGTGGAAAAATTTAGCTCTTCAAATCTCCGTAGCTATAGGTTGGAATGGTACCTGATTGGGTCAATACAATGCCCACCAATGTATCTGAGTCGAAACAGTATCGAAAACATCGTGGTTGAAGATACAACAGTCATCGAAGCTTTAAGCTCCCAAATCCTAGTTGGGAGTTTGTCAAGTCTTGGAAGAGTTGGAGGGCTTTATCCTCAATATGAAGCCTGGATTGTTGTCGATCAACTGCTCCTTGGGTGGCTCTACGACTCAATGACTCCTGAAATTGCTACTTAACTGATAGGGTATGAAAATTCAAAGGATATTTAGGAAGCTATATAAAATCTTTTTGGTGTTCAGTCAAGAGTGAAAAAGGACTATCTCAGACAAACCTTTCAACAATAAAGAAAAGGTAATCTTCGTTTGTCTGAATATTTATGTTTGATGAAATTGCCCTCTAATAACTTAGTCCAAGCGAGAAGCATGTTCCTACTCGAGCTCTTAAATCCAAGTCCTTTTAGGATTGGATGAAGACTTCAACTCAGTATTTGTTGTTGGGATTGATGTCCTAAATCTCGTAATTTCGTAATTTATAATTTTATTTGTACAAACAGATTATTTAAATAAGTTGTTATTTTATTTGAAATTTAGTTTCATTAACCAAAAACCAATAAACTTAGATCCAAGGTTATTTGATGAAGCTTAAACATGTATGTGGAGACATACAGGTGGATCATGTTTATGTAATAACCTGAATGGTCTGTAGTAGATAGATAAGGCTGGGTATCTTGTTCTAGTGACACTACGGATACGACCAGTTTTGTAATTGTTACAATCATTTTAAAGTGTACAAATTTTCTGATTCTGATCATTCATTTGGAGACATATGAGCGAAGGTAACCTATACAAAAAGTTTGTATAAGACCAAACCACAAAATCATTAGTCTCTCTTTACAACACCGTTACTTGAAGAGACTTACATTTCACCAAAATGACCATTGATGACTTAACCTTAATCCTGAGTGAGTTCTGAACTCCTGCCTATAAGGACAATCCTTTGATCTGCTTGGGTGAGAGTAGCCAGATTCGCTGACTCAATATGCCTACCATTTTGGGAATTCATCTAAGTGGCAAGCTGGGAATACAACTACATAAGAAGAAACTCACTCATTCCCGTTGTTAGGGTAAATAGATAAATTGTTTTCTTAAAGGTTGATTTCGAGTCTTGAACAATGAGGCGTCCCACTCTCTCACTGGCCAACGAGGGGTCTAGTTATAGTGGGACTATGACTAATTCTTCATTAAAGGGATCAATGGTATTCTTTAGGATATCTAGCAATTTGTACTTACAAGCAATTTGTGAATGGTCCACGCACTATTGAATGATTATATCCAATGGATACATTAATATATCTACAGTAAGAAGAGTGCAGTTGTCGGTCTTTAGTGGAGTCACTGATAGTTAATGAATGTTGATTAAGTTAATTAAATAGTTTAATTAATTAATCTTGTATCATTGGAGCTTCAATGTAAGTATATAAAGTGATGGAGTTAGCATGCAATCAGCGGAAGAAATCAAGATCATTAAGCAATCTAATTCATCAGTTTTAGCAACTAAGAAAACGTGTTCATAAAAAAAAAAAATTAGTGTTTGAAGATATACCTTTGAAGACCTTATTCAATCCATGAATTCAGCTTCAATCTTGACTCCAAAAGCTTATACACCACCACTGAATCTTCCCTACTATTCTTTAGGATCTTAGATTGAATTGTGGGATTCAAAATGAGCTTGAACTTAAGGAATATTGGGGAAAGGACGATTGAATTTTCTGGTTGAGTTGAAGAACTTTTCTTCCTCAAAAACCAATAACCAAATCAATTTGCATGGCCTAAATTCTCAGCCTTTGAACTGAGTATTTGTTAACCTTGAACATGCCATTGATCTTCACAAGAGAATGACACCTCAATTGAAGAAGATAGTGGAATTTCATGGTGTTTAATGTCTGTCTCTTATACACATCTAGATGTGTATAAGAGACAGCTATTCATGTAATTAATATTTAAATCAAATTTAAATATTTTTCATTTCTCTAATTTCGCTTAATTCGATAATTAAACGTGTAATTATATCGTATATAATTACTAATTCCCTTAATTTGAATTTGAACATTTCAAATTCTCTCATCACGCTATTCTAAGGTTTAATCCATTTATGAGCTAGCAGGAGGACCTAGTGGACCTACATATCGTGGGCTCCAACAATCTGAGATTAACGAGTTAAACTCTTTAACTTAATTAACCAACATTCGTTAAATACTGGATCACTCCACTAAAGCTCAGTAGTTGCACTCCATTCACTGTGGATATAATTGTGTCTACTTGATATATGGATATAATTGTGTCTACTTGATATAACCATAATTAGTAAGTCAACCTTTCACAGGTTTATCGTAATAACGACTGGGTCAAAAAGTTGTTTTACCCCTGACATTACAACTTGTTTCTTAAGTCCCACTGATCCTCAAATGAATAATTAGTTTGTGATTCAATCACTAAACCGAGTCTCTCTAGGGCCAATAAGATGGTAGGACCCCTCATTAGAGATTTGGAGTCAGCACTTAAGGGAACAACCTCTCTACTATCCCTAAAAGCGTGTAGGAGTGAATTTCATCTTACACCCTATGTCCCCAGCTATTTATCAGGTCTTACACCTGAAATTGGAGGCTTATTAAGTCGGCGCTGTTGAGCCAACCCTCACCTATGTAAATATAAGGATAATCTCGATTAAATAGGTTCATAGTTAACTTAGGATTAAGTCACGCTACCCAGGTCATTGCTTCGAAAAAATCAGTCTTAAATAATAAACAACGTTATAAAGTAAGAGTGACTTATTTCTTGGTCTGATCTTATACAAACTCTTTGCATAGGACATCTCCACTCGTATGTCTGTATACTATAGACCATTTTGGTTATTTACTCGAACATGATCCACTCTTATGTCTCCACATAAAGCTTAAGAGCTCATGTAATAGCCATGGATCTTAGTTTTTTGGATTATGTTATTTCTAAAAACGAAATAAGAAATTCAAGCATTCAATAGCAACTTTATGAATCAAACTTCAATAACATCTATATTGATCAAGAGTATAAGTGTATGGTTTACAAATCATTAGTTTTAGGACATGAAACCCAACATAAAGTCCACTTGCTAGCTCAATAAGGATTCATGAGAATCAATTAATTTTTGTTTAATTTGAAATGTTCAAACTAATTAAAGAAAATTAATTGTATAAGTTACAATTAATATAAAATATTTGGATACATTATAATATAAATTTTAATAAGAGAAATAAATATTAATTATATGAATAAGATTCATATAAATACTATGGGATAAAATTAATATGAATATAATTCATATTGATACTATAGGTTATATTAGATAATATAAATTGTAGGTTATATTATATATGATGTAATATAAACTATAGGTTATGTATTATATATGATATAATACATAGTTTATTTTAATCATATTATGCTTAATATAATTAAATGCAGGGAGTTATTTTACGTAATGTGAGGGAAGTTATCTGATAACTTTCCCTCATTCTCTCAAATTCAGAATGGTGAGGATTTGGTGCATCACTTCATTACGTGAAATTGATTTTGAGAAATCTCTCTGCACTTCTTCTTTCATCTTCCTCCTCTAACAATTCTCTAAAAAAGAAATCTCCTTCCATTCACCAAAATTAACAAGCAAGCCCACAAAACTTTGTTTGATTCTCACCTTGAGAATAGCACGGTAGCCATTGTGGTGGTGTCTAAGTTCGTTGCGGTGTTCGTGGAAGATTATTTTCTCTATTCCTAATTTCGTTGGGAGAAGAACTTGTGATGATCTATTTGGCCTCAAGGGTAAGTTTCTTCTACCGTTTGTCCTCTCTGAATTATATAGAAAGCATGCCTAGGGTTGTCAATGTTGATCATTGTTTTATAGTTCTTTGTTTTAGTGTTTTTCAAAACGAAATTTTTAAGACACGAGGCAATCAATCCCCTCCACTTCGGGAATTCCATTCCCATCTGTTGCAATATTACAAGGGAGACTGGAAACATCGTGGTTAGAATGCAATCTGAACTGTTGACCTATGAACGATGCTAGGAATATCAAAACCTACTAACCCCTCAATCAATATGGCAGGTGAAGGAAGAGGCATTAGATGACAACGTTTTTAGATTATGAATCAAAACAATGAAGGATGTGTGACGTTCAATTGAAATCATAGTGGTTAAAACCAAAATGGAAACAAAGGATGTGGAAGAGGTAGATCCAACAAAAATTGTCCAACCTGTCAAGTGTGCGGAAAATTCGATCACTCGGCCTATGTCTATTTTCATCGTTTTGAAAAAGAATTTACTCCTAACAACTACAAAGGTAGGAATGGAGGTAACAATTCATCTAACACTAATAATGGCAAGTCCCCCATTCCTCTTATTACTTCACAAAATAGTAATCCATTTATGACCAATGGTGATGGTGTTCCGAACTCAAACTGGTATACAGATAGTGGTGCATCCAACCAAGTCACTGCTGATTACAACAAACTCAACAATCCTGTGGAATATGGAAGTAATCCGTTAGTGACAGTGGGTAATGGAGAATAATTAAACATAGCCTCTATTGATAACTCAAATTTGATTAATGAAAAATCTCTGCTCAGTCTAAATAACGTATTATTTTTTCCTGAAATTGCTAAGAATTTGGTTAGTGTATCGAAACTTGCTCAAGACAACTCTGTTTATGTTGAATTTCACGATTATTACTATCTTGTAAAGGAAAAGTCTATGGATCAAGTGGTTTTGAAAGGAACCCTTAAAGATGGATTATACCAACTGAAGGAGGTTGCTATCATCATGACTGGAAGTGTTACCGAGAAAGTTTGGGATCCCTAGACGGTTGTGAACAAAAATAGCGTTGTTCTTTCAACATTTGTTCTGCCTAATATTAGAGTTAAATGTGTTGTTTTCAAGGATATCTAGCATCATCATTTAGGTTACCCTTCTTCACAAGTTTTTTATTTAATAGTTAAAGGATGTAATTTGTCAATTGGAGCAAATGAAACATCTGAACTTTGCTCAGCTTGTCAATTAGAAAAATCTCATTTACTACCGTTTCCAACTTCTATCTCTCGTGCGTCAAAATATTTAGATCTTATACACACCGACATATGAGGTCTAGGTCTAATGTTGTCCAATGATGGTTTCTAATACTACATTTTGTTTCTTGATGATTTCAATAGATTTATTTGGGTATACCCTTTAAAATTAAAGAGTGTTGCTATGGTAGCCTTCAAACACTTCTTAAATATAGAAAAAGCTCAATTTAATATAGGAATTAAAGCTTTGCATTCCAATAACGAGTGAGAGTATACAAAAATTCAACAACTATGCAAACAATTGGGTATTGAAACAAGATTATCTTGCCCTCACACATTTGAACAAAATGGAAGAGCTGAAAAAAAAAAGCATAGACAAGTTATGGAAACCATCTTACATTAATGGCACAAACTTCTATATCCTTATATTTTTGTGTGGGATGCTTTTGCCACTACAACTCAATTATTCAATGGTCTTCCAACACCAATTCTCTATGAAAAGTCACCAATAGAGGTACTATTAAAGAAAAAACTGATTGTGCATAATTTATGTGTGTTCGATTGTGCATGTCTTCTCTAAATTCGCCCTTATCAATCTTACAAATTTGATTTTCATTTTGAAAAATGTGTTTATCTGGGACCAAGCTCCTCACATAAGGGATACAAATACATCAATAGTCGTAGCAAAGTGTTCATTACGAGGCATGTTATATTCAATGAAGTTGAATTCCCTTTCTCCACCTCTTTTAGTCCACCCAAAACTATAGACCATCCCACCTCCAACCCTCCAAATCATTCCTTGGCTTGGCCTAACCCACTATTTTTACCCTTACCCATAATTCCACCCATAACCCAGACTCCACTCAAACCCAAAACCAAGATCCAACCCCAAACTCAAGCCCGATATCATCTTTCAACCCATCTTCATCTAATCTTAATAACCACTCGAGCCCCACAACCCATTGTATGGATCAACCAATCTATTTTCCTTCAAGCCCACATCCTTAGCCCAATATTTCTTATGAGGTGTCTTACATTCCCACCTCTTTAACCTTATGTCAGAATAACCTATGACCATGTCCCTCTTCAAAATCCCTCTTTGTTACAGACCAACCCTTACCGCATCTACCTAACCCTATTCCTCAACCTTCTCATTCGATGATCACAAGAGAGAAGGCCAAAATTTTCAGACCCTAGGTGTAGGTCTCTAAGGTCTCTCACGACAAGACAATGATGGAACCAACACACGTTTTTTATGCATTATCTACAACACAGTGGAAGGATGCCATGGATAGTGAGTTTCAAGCTTTTTTACGCAATCAAACCTGGACATATGTTCCTCCCCAACTTCACAAAAACGTGGTTGCCAATAGGTAGATTTTTCATATAAAATGGAATGTTGATGGATTGATTATAAGACACAATGTATGCCTTATTGCTAAAGGATTTCATCAGAGTCTGGGTATTGATTTCTTTGAAACCTTTAGTCCCATCATTAAAGCTTCTACAATTCGAGTTGCTCTCAATCTTGCTATCTCACAGTAGTAGATCATTCATTAACTTGTTGGAAAGTATAAGCAAGCAATAGAAGTAATCAGAATCAATAAGCACTCTAATTACATTTAATTTAAGTTCTAAAAGCATGTAAAACCAAATTTTCAGAAGAGGGTTTCAAGAACATCATACCTTTATTGAATTCCTCCAATTCCAAGCAGCTCCTCAAAAATTCTGTGCTTCAAATCCTCAATGAACCATCAAGAGATCTTCTTTACTGTTCTCAGCCTTGAATTTGAGTGGTGGAACTCAAGATTGAAGTGAATTGAAGAGGGAAAGTGGTACGACTTTGACTGAGGGAAAAACTTTCTACATGGAACAATTTTTCAGCCCCCTCACCATCAAATCTGATAGAAATAGAGAGTTTTATTCCATCTTTTCATGAAAGCACTAAGAGAACAATCCAATTCACACTTTAATTGGATCAATTAGTGGGCTAGGTGGAGGAAATGTGTAAAAACACATCAATTTCCAAAAATGTTTGAAATTTTCACTTCCTCATTAATTTTCTATTTTTTATTATTAATTTAATTAATTCAAAATTTTTAGAGTTAAAAAATATGCAACGGAAAAAAAATAGATCATTAAGCATTCTAATTCATTAATTTTAGCTTTGAATAAAGCATGCTCATAAACTAAAAAGACAATTTCACTACTAACCTTTGAAGATACACTTTAATCTTGAAATCCAGCTGTTATCTCCTTGATTTCTGCTCGTGAACCACCACAAGACCTTCCCTACTATCCTCTAGGTACCTTGGATTGAGCTGTGGGACTCAAAATAAGCTTGAATTAAGCGAAAAATGAGAGGAGGCTTTCTGTTTTTTTACAGGATGAAGAACCCTTCTCCACTCCAATTTTTAGCAAAATTACAACCTTTGCATGCCCAATTCCACTCAGATTCTTAAGTATATATTGCATGACAATCATGCTAACACTACTACTGCATGAATTGCAACTCATGCTTGGAAGATTGACTGAATTTGGAAAGTGGAAAGTGAGCCCTTCTTGGTCGGAAAGTGGAAAAATCCCACTTTTGGGAATTTTTTTTTTCATTTCTTTTTAAATTTTTTATTTTCAAAATTAGTTTCCAAAATTAATTTTCTTTTCAAAAATGAAAATTTATTAATTTTACAAAATTAATTCAACAACTAATTTATCTAATAAAATTAATAATAAATAATTATTTAAATAATTTAATTAATTATAATTAATTTAATATCAAATATTAAATTAATTATCACCAATTCAACTATCATGAATCCCTATTCATGAATTTAATATTTAAATCATATTTAAATATTAATTGATTCTCCAATTCCATTTAATTCCAAAATTAAACGTTTAATTATATTACATATAACTACTAAATCCCTTAATTCTAATTCGAATGTTTCAAACTAACTTATCACACTACTCTAATACTAACCTGTTTATGAGTTAATAGGGGGACCTCGTCGATCTATAGATTATGGGCTCCAACGATCCGAGATTAATTGGCTGAACTCTAACCGAATTAACCCTCATTCATTAACTACAGGGTAACTCCACTAAAGCCCAGAGTTGCACTCCCCTCACTATAGATATATTGTGTCCACTCGATATAACCATGATTAGTAAGTTAACCCTTACAGGTTGTTCGTCATAATGGCTGGATCAAAAGGTTGTTTTACCCCCCGAGATTACCTCTTGTTCCTTAAGTCCTATTAATCCTCAATGAACAATTGGTTTATGATTCGATCACCAAACTGAGTCCCTCTAGAGCCAACGAGAGGGTGGGGCCCCTTGTTTAAGACCCAAAGTTAGTACTTAAGAGAGCAACCTCTTTACTATCCCTGAAAGTGGGTAAGAGTGAATTCTATCTTGCATCCTATGTCCCCAACTATCCACTAGGTTTTACCCCATGAAATGGGAGGCTTATTGAGCCAGAGCTGTTGAGCCAACCTTCACCTATGCAAATCTAAGGATAATCCCACATACAAGTGGATCATGTCTTGAGTGATAACCAAAATAGTCTGTAGTATACGGATATAGGAAGAAAACCTTATCCTGGTAATGTTATGGATGCGGCCCGCTTTGTGGAATGGTCATAAGTGTTGTGACTTGTCACAGATGAGCTGATCCTGATCATTCATGTAGGGGACATGCGAGCGGGGGCTTCCTATATAAAGAGTTTGTATAAGGCCTGACCATGAAGTGTTAACGTCTCATTATATAACACCGTTCATGACAAAGACTTCACTTCACTAGGATGACCATAGGTAACATGACCTTAATCTTGAGAGTTGGGAACTCCTGCCATTGAGGGCAGTCCTTTGATTTGTATGGGTGCAAGTGATCAAGTCGCCGATTCAAACCTACCATTTTAAGGATTCGTCTGATTTGGGAGTTGGGAACTCAGCTACATAAGATGGAGTTCACTCTTTCCCGAAGCAAAGGTAAGTAGATAGATAGCCCCCTTAAGAGCTGATTCCAGGGCTTGAACGATGTGGCGTCACACACCTTCTCTTGGCCTGAGAGGTGTTCACACATAGTTGGACTATGTTGTATTGTTTATTAGAGGAATCAGTCGTACTTAAGGAGTGAGATGTAACTACAGGGGGAAAACGATAAACTGGCCTAGTTGTACTTACGAACATCTGTGAAGGGGCATCATACTCATGATTGGTTATATCCGATGGACACAGAAATATATCTGTGGTAAGAAAAGTTTAGTGGAATGCCTAACAGTTAACGGATGGTGGATCTTGTGACTAAAGAGTTTAGTCAACTATTCACGGACCGTTGGAGCTTCGAGCCACAGGTTTATTAGGTCCCCTGGGTAGCTTATTTGACGAATAAAATAATTGCCAACTCAATATGCCTACTTTTTTGGGGACTTGTCTGATCTGGGAACTAGGAACTCAATCCACAAGAAGAAATTCACTTCTTTCCTGAAGTAGGGATAAGTAGAGAGATTTCTCCCTTAAGGGCTGATTCCGAGGCTTGAACATAGTGGCAACAGTTTCTCTTTAGAAGAGAAGACTCAATCCTAGTAGGACTATGACTTATGTTCCTTCGAGGGATCAGTGGTACTTAAGGAGTTAGATGTAACTACAAGAGCATAATGGTTATTGGCTGAGCTGTACTTACGAGTGATCTGTGAAGGGTTGTCGCACTGCTGATTGGTTATGATAGACACATAATATATTTATTGTAAAAAGATTTCAGTTGTCGGTCTTTAATGGAGTGTCTGGCAGTTAGTGGATGGTGGATCCCGTGACTAAAGAGTTTAGTCAGTTATTCATGTACCGTTGGAGCTTCGAGCTACAGGTTCATACGATCTCCTTGGTAGCTCAATGGATTCAGTTGAGGATCAGTTTTTGGTGTTGATTTGAAATGTTCAAAATGACAAGAGATATTTTGATTATATATGATATAATCAGTATGATCTTTGAGATACATCTAGTGGAGGATTCATGTAAATGAGATTTACATTAAGTACCATGGAATAGAAAAAGAACTATGGTTTATATGTTTCATAAGATGAAATATTAAAACTATAGGTTATAAATATAGTATGATAAGTTGGTTATCATGTATATTTATAATAATATTAATTATTGGATAATTAAATCTTTTTCTCTAATAACCAATTGAATGGGAGGTTACTAGTGGTTCATGGTAACCGTGAGATAAAAGGAAAATTGTTTTCCTAATTTTAGTAAGTTATTGAAAAGTTTTTTACAAAAGTTTTGAAAAAGTAATTTTGAGATTTTCTCTCGAAAAAACCTCTCACGAAGCTTGTCAAGTAAATACTGATTTACTAAGCGACAGCTTGTTTTAGTAAACGATCATGTAGTGTTTTGTAAGCGAAAAACACAGTTCTAAGCGATGAGCTAAATGATCGCTTATGTCACACCCCGCTCAAGATTACCCTCATAACCTGAATGGAATGGTGACTGCAGCAGTTATCAACCCTCTTGCTGGCACTTACTGCTTATCTAACCTGTTAAATTTTGCTCAAACCCTGAATACGTACATATCATCAATATATGAACATATTAACTCAGAACTTAACACATTTACATTACAAGGTTTTGCAGTATTATTTATACATGAATATTACAACTTAGTGAGCCCCATCTGGAATACTATTTACTAGATAGACACATGTGTACTAACTGATACATGTCTTCAATTATATGCTTCCTTCAACCTATTTCTTTGAGTGGCAGAGCACCAGCAGAAAAGACTTTTGAGAACTGACCGCTACCTGAGGAAAACATTTGAAAACATTAGCTAGAAGCCTAGTGAGTCATACATAAATTTCATATTAAAACTGAAAGCTTTCACTGAAAACATAAACTTGACAACTATTATTCATGTTATCATCAACATCATGTAGCACTATTTTATGCTTTTTTGGACTATGCCTTAGTCTATCAGTCTAGAGTGGCCCTCTTACTCACTCCTTATCATCCTTTACTACATTACAACTTAACTAGGAAGGAACCCTTTTTTTTTTCACTTTCTACAATCATAACTTGCAACCTTAGTTGAGAGAGTACCCTTACTCAATTCCTCAACGTCCATTTATAGCTAATGTGGAGTGATCTCGACACTACCAATAAAAAATTTTCTTTCATTCATGTAATTCTAGTTTAAGTACCATCATGCCTTGGGTACTACTGCTCAGATACCTTCTCCATGTACTTCAGTATCGAGCTGCTCGGATAACTTCTCCATGTACTTTAGTATCGAGCTATTCAAATTTCTAAGATTAAGCTTCAGTACCTTCTCCGTGTACTTCAGTATTGAGCTACTTATACTTACTTGCACATTCTTCTCTTTTAATGCCTTAGTTGCCCAGACGCATCCCATACTAACGCATCCTCATGGTCATTGTAAAGCATAGCATAAATATAATATTAATGTGTGATGTGTTGCTTGATAACTATTTGAGAGTAGTTGTCATAAATAGCTTTCAGTAAACATGCATTGCTAGACATTCATAAGCATTAGCAATTTACTTAAAACATTTAAAGCATTTAGAGTCACTCACAGTCTTTGGCAATCCTCTTCATGTATATGCTTACTGTGTGTTGAACACTTAGCCAAATTTTGAGGCCTTAACTTGACTAGGAAGAAACTTCATTACCATACGTCCATGCCTTGCGTTAGGTGTTCAAGCCTCCTATGCGTCCAAACCTTCAGCTCACGCCCATTGCCCATCGCATATCAACCTTTGCGCCCATCGTTCAGCTCATGCGCCCGTCTTATGGCATATCGATGCATACCCCATGCATTCGTCTGATTGCGCCCATTGTTCAGTTTATGTGCCCGTCTTGTGGCACATCGACGATTCCTCATGCGTTCGTCCGATTGCGCCCATTGTTCAGCTTATGTGCCCGTCTTATGGCACATCGATGCATGCCCCATGCATTTGTCTGATTGCGCCCATCAGCTCCAACGTAACCTTGCACTTACGACTTAAATATGCATTGCATAATCTAATGCTTTTCAGCGCGTCCTTGCACCAATTCAACCTCCAACGCATGCACTCATCACAATCGTCAAGCCCTTAAAGCTGCTTGCTTGTTCAACCCAAGCAGCTGCCTGCTTGCTCAAAATTTCATATTTAACTTACAATTTCAATAACTAATTTTTCAGGCCTTTTCTTAAGAAATTTCCTTCTACAAACATTCTCTAAAATGTCTTAGCAAGCTTTACTTCAAATTTCAGCTCAGAATTCCTCGTGGTTGTGCCAGAATCCTTAGATTATCAAGACTGGCCCAACTTACCCGAGAATTTGACCTCCAGCCGGATTCTTCACACTCCAGCTCGATTCTGCTATAATCTCCCTCCGACATATCAACCTCAGTACCTAGACATACTCAGGGTTTGAACAGCTCTGAAATTACTTCATTTGCCCGAGCGAATTTCTCCAAACCTCTGCTTGAAGTCGAGCTACTCTTTTAAACTAATAGCTGCATGCTTTCCTTTTAACATCAAGTTGCCACCTCATCCTTAAAAGATAATGTCAAACCTAAGTATGACAGCTGGCTTAGCTGATCAATCACTAAGATAATCTTTCCCTCTTGGTTATCAACGCAAGGCCAGCTTCTAAGCCAACGCTTACAACCCCATGGCCGCATACCTCCTCCTCAACACATCTCCCAATCTGGTTAATGCATAGCTCACTTAGAGGCTATTGCGTCCCTCCTTTGGTCGCATACTTCTAAGCCAATGCATGTCCTAGCCCATGCATAGCTGTCTTATCATATCAACCATGCATTAAGCCTTAGTACCGTAAGACATTTCACCATGCGTCCATCATGGTTTGTCTCATCGCCTAGCTCGTCGCCTAGTACTGCCGCCGCAAGACAGCATCGTATAGGCCGCAAAGCACCATCGCATAGTGTTTCCACATAGCGGCATCGCACAGTGTTTTTGCATGCCATCGAGTTGCATTGCTGCATACCATCGGGTAGCATCACCTCATACCATCGTATGGCATAGTCCACATGACACCATCGGCTGCATACCTGTGGATGCATACCTTCGGTCGCATACCTTATAAACGCATCATGGCTTTCAGCTCATGCATTCATCCTTAGTCCCAACACATAGCTTACTTGCCTTCAACACTTAGCCTCTACAAGCCTTGGTTTGCTACACACGCAACCTCATGCGTCCACACTTCTCCATCAATGCATACTTACACTTTGCTTCCATACTTAGCCAATTTTAACTTGTTATATTATCTAAAACTTATCCAATAATTATTTCTAACACTCTAAATTTTCTTCCTCCATCTTCCTACTTCTTTTACCTCCTTTTATTATATTTACCTAACATGCTTGTTACTAAATTTTTTAGGAAAAATAGAGTACGGGCTTGACAGCTTAGATTTTGCTAGCGATCGCTTAGCTTTGCTAGACTTTCTTTACCTCCAAGGTTCGATAGGTTTTTTCTTCTCTCACTTGCCCAATCGTTACACGATGTTCATCCCTCCTTCATCTGCCTTATCACAATAGTTCAAACAGAGCCCACCCTCTGGATTGTCACACCGAGAATACCAAGGTAACCTTCTTGGTGGTGTCATACTCAACTGGACATCGTCGAGATTCTGTGGAGGTCGTTCGTGTTCTTGCTAAAGTGTTCTTGAACGAGGCGATCGCTGAGGACGAGTGTGAAGTGTTTGTGCAGTGTTGCGGTCGTGTTGTTCGAGCTTTCAAGGTTTCTATGTTCGAGGGTTCATGAGCAAGCAAGGAGCATGGAGACGAGTCTACAAATGCTTGTAGCTTTCACCTTGTTCATTTGTAGTTATCATGCTATAATTTCTGTAAAAATCGCATAACTGTATGTTTTGTGTGCGACTGTAATTTGTAATGTTCATTCATGATTGTAATTTGGAATGATCTTTTTCCCACTGCTCATGGAAATCTTGGATTCGATTTCCTTCAATTGGTATCAAAGCATTGGTCGAGATTTCCTTCAAAGTAATTTTGAGATTTTCTCAACGAAGAAGAAGATCAAGCATTGGTCGTATCGTGTAACCTCAGGTAAACGATCGTTGGGATTTATTTAAGCGATCGTTTATATTTTTCTAGACGATCGTGTAGTATTTTTTAAGCAGTCGTTTAGCTAATGTTAAGCAATGGGATAAATCGTTTACTCTATCGTGTTGCATTGGTTGCCAGTCGTGTAGGCACTGGAGGTAGATGATCGCAGTGGGAGCATGTGATGCTCATCGTTTAGTAAGAGGCGTGCACTAGACAATCATGTAGTTAGCAAGCTCATCGCTTAGTTACTACCTACACGATCGTGTGTATATGATACGGAGGCGCTAGCTAAACTATCGCTTAGGCGATGGTGCTTCGTAGCATCGTAGTCATTTAGACGATCACGGAAGGTGGGTGTTGTGTGGAGCGCGCTAAGCGCTCGTGTACCTCAAGCTTCATCGCTTAGTAAAGGTACGCAATCGTGTAGTAATAACTAAACGATCATTTAGATTTTTCTAAACAATCGTGTAGTAAATGCTAAATGATTGTTTAACTCTGGGAGCGTTGGTAAGCGATAGAGCAAAGCGTTTGTTTTATCGTGTAGATGATCGCATGATGCTTAGTACACAATAGTTGGAGACGCAATGCTTTGCTCGAGCGGTTCAAGACCCGATTCACCTGTTTGAACCAGAGACTCCTTGTCTTTGTAATAGTTAGCTTTTCTTTTGTGATTTAAGAAAATTTCACCCGGTTCATCAACATTGGTTTATTATACATGTGATGTATGGTGTATATGCAAAAGTATTTGACATATAGTTCAAAATCCACCTTAGGTTGTGTAATTATTCATGCATCATGTATTATAATTGTTATAATTGAGCATGAAGAAATTACTTGAAAGCATACGCAAAATATATAAGAGTTATATTTTTCATGCAATGAGCATTATCATGCATCATCCTTTTATTATAAGTGTTATAGTCTAAGGGTGAATGTGAGCATATTTTGCTTGTTTCATTGTTGTTTTGTATAAGTGTTATAGAAAAGAAGTAGCAATGAATGGACAATGCATTGAGCATGACACTTAGGCTGTTTATAAGCATTATGAATTCCTTACATGTGTTAGCTTTGCTTTGTGGTGGTTGTTTCCGTTTATAAGTGTTATAAAAGAAATTAGACATAAAATCAATAATTAAGAATTGCATGCAGACTTAGGGTGAACTCAAGTTTTTTTTTTAAAAAAAAAAAGTGTTTTAAAATTGGATTGAGATAGACCTAAGTTCAATTGGTTCTAAAGAGTTTAGTAACCTAGATTTTTAAAATCAGTTTAATAGGATTAAATTGGTTGAAATAAAAGATTAAATTTGTTGTAAACCTATCTATAAGGGATCTTTTGTCTAAGGCGGGTTCTGGCTAGGCTGAGGTTCTTAAGTTGACGGAAATGTAACACCCCTACCTGGGAACCTACCTGGATAGGTGAATTAGATAGATTTTCAACAAGGATGTGATGATTTGGTCAAATATTCCGTTAAAGAGTTTAATGGATGATGATCAAAAGTTGTTCAACTAACCAATATAAAAGTTACTCTTGGACAAACCTAAAATTCACTTAGTTAAAATCCTTATCCATGTTTTTTCTAAGTAAGTTAAACCCTAGGTTATAAAATACTCAGTGAGAGGAAGAGGCGTATCTGATATGTCTATGATTCAACTCACGTTTCTCCCTGTATGTTCACACCATGAGATTCATGCTTGGCCTCGTGGTGCCCAGGATGCATCCCCCTCGGATGGTGTTTGCATGAGTCAATATCAAGGTGAACAGAGAGAGTGTTTATAGTAAGTGGATGAAGGGTGTGTGTCAACACGTGCTATGGTCTTTGTCATTGGTTCACACCTTGAGATCATTCTGTATTCCCTCGTGTCGCCTTTGTGTGTCCCCCTCGAATGGGTTTTTGTGCAGTTGGTCAAGATCAAGGTGACCTCCAAAAATGGATAGGTTCTCTTTAGGTTTTGCCCCAATCATATTTTTTCCCTTCGGATTGGCCTTTTGGGACGGACCTCTAGGGCTTAAAATGGCGGGTCACACTTACGGGAGATTGTTAAGTAAGTTAATGATCTCTTGGCCAAATCAATGATGGCTAGTCATTAACAAGAGTTGTTCTAGTATTAATGACTTGTTGATAACTTTTCAATTCAGAGGAAGGAAAACTGACCTCCCTTCGGCGACTTTTGTCCGAAAACTTTGAAGCGTCATTGCGAAACTAGATGTCACACGTGGTTCATGTTAGTTTTGCTAAAACCTTATTGGATGTTATTTTACAACGGGTATTTGCTCAAAACCTAATGTAGGTTAATATGTTTTTCTTTTCAGCAACTCGTTGTTATTTCCGTTTAAAGCTTTTAAAATGATTGATCACTTACAATGGAAAGAATCATATGAATGAATTTCATGGAAAACGACCTCGATCCCACTACTCTTCACAAGAGGAGACAAGACAGTAAATATGATTTATTGGTCTTGGAAACGTGTCTGGTAGAGAATGATGATTCTGTCTGGATCCTTGATTTAGGTGCTACCAATCATGTCAATTCCTCTTACCAAGGATTTAGTTCCGAGAAAATGTTGCTACAAGGAGAGATGACTCTTCAAGTCGGTATTGGTGAGGTTGTTTCAGCTGTTGCTGTAGGCAGACTAAAGTTATTTGTTGACAAGAAACGTTATCTGTTACTGAATAATGTTTTTGTAGTTCCTCATATTAAGAGGAACTTAATCTCGGTTTCTTGTCTCATTGAACAAGGCTATAAAGTCTCCTTTTCTGAGAATAAAGTGTTTATTTTCAATAATGGAATGGAGATTGGTTATGGTTCAATGGAAAATAACTTATATGTACTAAGGTCGTTAGTCATAAAAGCGTTGTTTAACACTGAAATGTTCAATACGGCAACAACAGCTAAAAGATCAAAGGTTTCTCCTAAGGAAAACGCCCATCTTTGCCATCTGAGGTTAGGTCACATCAATCTCAATAGGATTGTCAAGTTGGTGCGAAGTGGACTTCTAAAGAGTTTAGAAGAAAACTCTTTGTCGGTATGTGAATTATGCCTCGAAGGCAAGATGACCACACGACCTTTTACTGGAAATGGTTAAAGAGCCAAGGAAGCCTTGGAGCTTGTACATTCATACCTCTGTGGTGCGATGAATGTTAGAGCTCGGGGTAGGTATGAATGTTTCATCTCTTTCATAGATGATTATTCAAGGTTTGGGTATCTCTTCCTAATGCAACGTAAGTCTAAAGTCCTTGACAAGTTCAAGAAGTATAAGACTGAAGTTGAAAACTTGTTAGGTAAGAAGATAAAAACACTACGATTTAATCGTGGTGGAGAGCAATGAACCTCCAATTCCAGAACTATATGATGTTGGCCTTTGGTACACCTCAGCAAAATGGTGTATCAGAAAGGAGAAACAAAACCTTGTTGGACATGGTTTGGTCTATGATGAGTTGTGCTCATTTTCCAGACTCGTTTTGGGGTTATGCAGTGCAGACTGCATGTTATATCATGAAGAACGTTCCCTCGAAAAGTGTTTCTGAAACACCTTTTGAGTTATGGAGAGGTCGTAAAAGTAGTTTACGCCAGTTCAGGATTTGGGGTTGTCTGACACATGTGCTAGCGACTAACCCAAAGAAGTTGGAACCGCGTTCGAAGGTTTGCCTCTTTGTAGGCTACCCCAGGGAAACGAGAGGTGGATACTTCTATGATCAGAGTGAAAACAAAGTGTTTGTCTCTACAAATGCTATCTTCTTGGAAGAAGACCACATGAGGGATCATACGCCACGATGTAAGCTCGTTTTACGTGAGATATCAAGTGAGACTGAGACTGCTAAGAGTTCAACAAAAATTGTTAAATAGGCCGATAAATCAACAAGAGTTGTTGAGGTTGGAACGTCTAGTCAACCAGCTCAAGAGTTGAAACTGGCTTGACAAAGTGGGAGGGTTATGAACCCCACCGGATCGCTATATGGGTTTGACTGAAGCCCAAAATGTCATTACGAATGATAGGGTCGAGGATCCGTTGTCTTTTAAGAAAGCAATGTAGGATGTTAACAAAGATGAACAGGTTAAAGCCATGAACCAAGAAATGGAGTCTATATACTTGAATAATGTCTGGGAGCTTATTGATCCACCTGATGGGGTAAGACCTATTGGGTGTAGATGAAAAGGTGCAAACCTTTAAGGCTAGACCCGTAGAAAAGGGTTATACCCAGGTCGAGGGAGTTGACTATGAGGAAACTTTCTCACCTATTGTCATGCTAAAGCCTATCAGGATTCTCCTGTCCATAACCACATTTTATGATTATGAAATATGGCAAATGAACATCCAGACTGCCTTTCTTAATGGTAATCCTGAGGAGACCATCTATATGACTCAACCAGAAGGGTTCGTAGTTCCAGACCAAGAGCAAAGAGTTTGCAAGCTTAATAGGTCCATTTATGGCCTGAAACAAGCATCTAGATCTAGGAAAATTAGATTTGACACTGTTGTCAAGTCGTTTGGCTTTGATCAGAACGTTGATGAGCCTTGGGTTTAAAAGAAGATCATCAACTACTTAGTAGCTTTCTTGGTATTGTATGTGGATGATATCCTACTCATTGGGAATTATGTAGGGTATCTGACTGACATTAAGAATTGGCTAGCTAGCCAGTTCCAAATGAAAGATTTGAGTGCGGTACAATATATTCTAGGGATCTAGATTATTCGGGATCGCAAGAATAAATGGTTAGCCCTATCTCAGGCATCGTACATTGATCAAATGTTGATCAGGTACAGGACGCAGGATTCTAAGAGGGATTTGTTACCCTTCAAGCATGGAATTTTTTTGTCTAAGGATCAATGTCCTAAGACACCTCAAGAGATTGAGAAAATGAGACGGATTCCCTATGCTTCTGTTGTAGGAAGCTTTATGTATGCAATGTTGTGTACCAGACCTGATATTTGTTAGTAGGGATTGTCAATCGGTATCAGTCCAATCCAGGATTTGATCACTGGACGGCGGTCAAGACGATCCTCAAGTATCTTCGGAGAACGAGGGATTACATGCTTGTGTATGGAGATAAGGATCTTGTTGGATTTTATGTCCTAAAACTCGTAGTTTGTAAATTAATAAATATATTCTGTTTTGTTTTTCGATAAAGTTGTTATTGAAATTGTAATCTTGAATCCAATAAACTAAGGTTCCGAGGCTATTTAATGTAATTTGAACTTTAT
>NC_052358.1:1141531-1184531 GCF_009727055.1 Benincasa hispida
GTAAGTGACATAAATGTGGATCAAGTTCAAATATATAGTCAAAATGGTCTATAGTAATATGAATAAGGTTGGGCACCTTATTCTGGGGACACTATGGATGCGGCCCACTTTGTAGATAGTACAAACGATATGATCCTGAATCGTTCATATGAGATATGTGGGGGTATCCTATGTAAAGAGTTTACATAAGACTGAACCATGAAATAGTCACTTTTTACGTTCTAAATACTGTTTTATGTATAAAACTGACTATTTTCTTAATTGATGACCTAGGTAACTTATCTTAATCCTGAGCTAACTATGAACTCCTGTTCACTCAGAATTATCCTTAGATCTGCATAGGTGAGGTCAGCTCAATATTGCTGGCCCAATAAGCCTCCATTTCAGGGGTAAGACGGGCAGATAACTGGGAACATAGGGTACAAGACGGAATTCACTCCTACCCGTTATAGGGACAGTAGATAGGTTGTTCCCTTTAGTACTGAATCCAGGTCTTGAAAAAGGGGTCCCACCCTCTCCTTGGCCCGAGAGGGGTTCGGTTTATAGGTTGGACCTTAAACCAATTGTTCATTAGAGGATCAGTGGAACTTAAGAACAAGATGTAATCTTGGGGGTAAAACGATTTTTATGACCCACCGAGATTACGAACAATCTGTGAAGGATTAACTTACTCATCATGGTTATATCAAATGAACACAAATATATCTATAGTGAGGGGAGTGCAACTACGGGACTTTAGTGGAATGACCCGTTAGTTAACGAATGTTGATTAGCTCTGTCTAAAGAATTTAGTAGATAATCTTGGATCGTTGGAGCTCATGATCTATAGGTCTATTAGGTTCCTCTACTAGCTCATATGGAATAAACTTAGAACAGTATGATAGAATAATTTCAATTGTTCGAATTAGGTAGAGAGAGAGAAACCGACAAGTATATGTGATATAGTGATCGGGTCTTTTTTAGCTTAGAGATACAACTTTAATATTTAAATATGATTTAAATTTCAAGAATATGAATACGTTCATATTCAGAAGCTCGAAAATGATGGAAATGGTCAAAGTTGTAAAAAGTCAAAGAGTTGACTTTTGACTTAAAAAGTCAAAACTTTGACCGACCTTATATTCAAATGTGATTTGAATTTTGAGAAAATGAATGCGGATTCATGCTCGGGGGTCAAAATTAGTCAACACGAAAAAAATCAAAATGTTGACTTTTTGGTCAAAGTTTGACTTTGACCAAATGACTATTTTGCCCTTGACTATAGTTAGTGGGAAAAACCAAACTTTTATTGGATAATTCCATTAACAAAATAGTGGGCTAGATGTTGGCTTATAGTGGAGACATTAAGCCCACTAAGTGAGTAGATTCTAGGTGTTAGGTTTTTGTGAAGATTTTTCATGCAATTGTTGCATGCCTTTTTTCTATAAATTGGGCTCTTCAATTTAGTTAAAAGTTTTTGCCTTTTAAAAAAAGGTGCTTTAAATTTGGCTGGAAAATCCTATGTTCTTTGAGTGAAATAAAAACCCAAACTCAAATTCATCTTATTTTCCATCTATTTTCTCTCTCTCGGTTTCTCTTCACTCCACCGAGTCCCACAACTCGGTTCTAAGTCCAGAGGATAGTAGGTCAACTCTAATGGTGGTCCAAAAGAGTTCGGGTCGAGATTCAATGAGGAGAAGTGGCTTTCGGGAGCTTCAAAGGTAGCATCTCTACACTTTCAATTCACTGTTTTTCCTTCAATTGCATGCTATTTTCCTTTAATTTAGAAGCAATTAGAGTGTAATTAGGTCACAATTCACTGCGTATTCTCATATTCCAACATATGGTATCAGAGCATTGCTAGAATTACTGCTCAATTGCTTTGGTGGGTGTGACCTCTGTGGACTGATGAATGTCAAAGCTCGAGGTGGGTATGAATATTTCATCATTTTTATTGATGATTATTCAAGGTATGGTCATATTTACCTAATGCATTACAAGTCTGATTCTTTTGAAAAGTTCAAAGAATATAAGGCTGAGGTTGAGGACCAGTTAGGTAAAATAATTAAGGCACTACGATCAGATCGAGGTGAGGAGTATATAGACTTAAGATTCCAGGACTATATGATAGAACACGGAATCAAGTCACAACTCTCTGCACCTAATATGCCTTAGCAGAACAGTGTATCTGAAAGAAGAAATAGAACCTTGTTGGACATGGTTTGCTCAATGATGAGCTTTGCTGAGTTACCTAATTCCTTTTGGGGACATGCATTAGAGGTATTGTCTATATTTTGAATAACGTTCCCTCTAAAATTGTTTCAGAAACACCTTATGAGCTATGGAAAGGGCGTAAAGGCAATTTACGTCACTTTAGGATTTGGGGATGCCCGGCACACGTGTTGGTGCAAAATCCTAAAAAATTGGACCGTCGTTCAAGACTATGCCTATTTGTAGGTTATCCAAAAGAAACAAAAGGTGGTCTATTTTATGATCCTCAAGAGAATAAGGTATTTGTATCAACAAATGCCACATTCTTAGAGGAAGACCACATAAGAAGTCATCAACCTCGCAGTAGACTAGTATTGAATGAAATTTCTAAAGACGCTACAGATAGAGCTAGTTCATCTACTAAATTAGTAGATAAAACTAATACATCTGGTCAGTCACATCCTTCTCAAGAGTTGAGAATGCCTCGACGTAGTGGGAGGGTTTTTCATCAGCCTGACCGTTACTTGGGTTTTACAGAAACACAAGTCGTCATACCTGATGACGGCATAGAGGATCCATCGACTTATAAACAGGCGATAAAAGATGTGGACTGTGATCAGTGGTTCAAAGACATGGACCTCGAAATGGAGTCTATGTACTTCAATTCTGTCTGGAAACTTGTAGATCAACCAAATGATATAAAACCAATTGGTTGCAAGTGGATCTACAAGAGAAAACGAGACCAAGCCGGTAAAGTACAGACTTTTAAAGCTCGACTTGTGGCAAAGGGCTTGAACATAGTGGCCACAGCTTCTCTTTGAAAGAGAAGACTCAGTCATAGTAGGACTATGATTTATGTTCATTAGAGGGATCAGTGGTACTAAAGGAGACAGATGTAACGACAGGGGCATAACGGTTATTAGCCCAGCTGTACTTACGAGCAATCTCTGAAGGGTTGTCGCACTGCTGATTGGTTAAGATAGACATATAATATATCTGTGGTAAGAAGAGTTCAACTTTCAGTCTTTAGTGGAGTTCCTGGCAGTTAACGGATGATGGATCCAGTGACTAAAGAGTTTAATCAGTTATTCACGTACTGTTGGAGCTTCGAGCTATAGGTCCATAAAGTCCCCTTGGTAGCTCAAATGATTCAGTTAAGGATCAGTTCTTGGTGTTGATTTGAAATGTTCAAATTGACAAAAGGTATTTTGATTATATATGGTTTAATTGGTATGATGTATGAGATACATCTAGTGGATGATTAATGTAAATGGGATTTACATTAAGTATCATGGAATAGAAAAAGAACTATGGTTTATATGTTTCATGAGATAAAATATTAAAACTATAAGTTATAAATATAGTATGATAAGTTGGTTATCATTTATATTTATAATAATATTAATTATTAGATAATTAAATCTTTTTCTCTAATAACCAATTGAGTGGGAGGTTATTGGTGGTTCATGGTAACCGTGACATAAAAGGAAAATTGTTTTCCTAAGTTTAGTAAGTTATTGACAAGTTTTTTATAAAAGTTTTGAAAAAGTAATTTTGAGATTTTCTCTCGGAAAAACCTCTCACGGAGCTTGTCAAGTAAATACCGATTTACTAAGCGACAACTTATTTTAGTAAACGATCGTGTAGTGTTTTGTAAGCGACAAACACGGTTCTAAGCGATGAGCTAAACGATCGCTTAGCTTTTGCTAGATGATCGCTTAGCTTTAGTTAAACAATTGGACATCGACCTATGCGATAAGTTTCGATAGGTTTCTGTCTTCTCCCACTTGCCCAATCATGTACACAATTGTTCATTCCTCCTTCGTCTACCTCATATCAAGTCCAAACAGAGCCCACCCTCTGGATTCAAACATCGAGAATACCAAGGTAACCTTCTTGGTGGTTTCATACTCAACTCGACACCGTCAAGGTTCTGTGGAGGTCGTTCATGTTCTTGTTGGAATGTTTGTGACCGAGGAGATCGTTGAGGACGAGTGCAAAGTGTTCGAGCAGTCTTGAAGTTGTGTTGTTCAAGCGTCCGAGGTTGTTGTGTTCGAGCGTTCGTGAGCAAAGAGCGTGGTGACGAGTCTACAAATTTTTATAGCTTTCGCCTTGTTCATTTGTAGTTATCATATTGTAATTTCTGTAACAATCGTATAACTGTATGTTTTGTGTGCGACTATAATTTGTAATGTTCATTCATGATTGTAATTTAGAATGAACTTTTTTCCGCTTCTCATGGAAATCTTGGATTCGATTTCCTTCAAATTCTGAATAAATGGGAGTTCATAATTAGCTCAGAATTAAGGTCAAGTTACCTAGGTCATCACTTCGAAATAGTTAGTGCATAGGATGCCCCCACTCCTCATGTCTTGACATGTACGAATTAGGATCACTTCATTTGTAGCACTTTACAACTCTTTGTAACAACTACAGAGTGGGCCGCATCTAATAAGATTACTAGAATAAGGCACCAAATCTTATTCAGATACTATATACCATTTTGACTATTTACTCGAACTCGATCCACTTTTATGTCTTCATATAAAATTCAAGTACTCAAGTAATAGTCATGGATCTTTTAGTTTATTGGATTTGTTTCTAAAACGAAATAAGCAATTCATATATTCAATAACAATTTATTGAATTTTCAGAATAAGTTTAATTGTTTACAAATCACGAGTTTTAGGACATAAATCCAACAAAAATTAATTAAATACAAAAATAAAAATAAAAATTTATGAAATTGAATAAAAATTGATAACTAATTAAACAAATTTAATTAATTAAATAATAATTTAATATCAAATATTAAATTAATCACACTCCTAATTTAAACATGAATCCTATTTATGTAATTAATCGTAAACTCTTTAATTTCGTTTAATTTTGATAAATTAAACGCTTAGTTATATCAAATATAATTATACAAACTCTAGTTTGAAATTGAACAATTCAAATTCAAACCCTAATTTAAAATTTGAACATTTCAAATTGAAACCCTAAATTCAATTTAACCACTTCAAATTGAAATTCAGTTTAAACACTTCAAATTGAAATCATTTCAAATTCACTCAATTTATTAATTCGAGGTGTTCATGTTTTACGAGCTAGTAAAGGGACCTTATATGGACCTACAGATCATGAGCTCCAATGATTTGCGATTAATTGGCTAAAACTCTTTAGACCGAAGTAATCAATATTCGTTAACTACTGAGTCACACACTATAGCTCGATAGTTGCACTCTTCTCACTGTAGATATATTTGTGTCCACTTGATTTAACCATAATCAGTAAATCGACCTTTCACAGGTCGTTCGTAATAACGGTTAGGTCAAATGTTGTTTTACCCCCGAAATTACATCTTGCTTCTTAAGTTCCACTGATCCTCTAATGAACAATTGGTTTGTGATTCAATCACTAAACTGAATCCCTCTTGGGCCAATGAGAGGGTGGTGCCCCTTATTCAAGACCTGGATTCAGTACTTAAGAGAACAACCTTCCTCTTATCCCTAAATCGGGTAGGCATGAATTCCATCTTGCACTCTATGTCCCTAGCTATCTACCCAGTCTCACCCTTGAAATGGGAAGCTTATTGAACCAACACTCTTGAGCCAACCCTCACTTTTGAAAATCTAAAATAATCTCGAATAAACAGGATTTCATAGTTAGCTCAGGATTAAGATCAAGTTACCTAGGTCTTCTAAGTGAAATAGTCAGTCTTAAACAGTAAACAACGTTATAAAGTAAGAGTGACTTATTTTTCCTTTCTGCAACACCATTTTGTTGAGGTGTGTCAGAAGCTGTGAGTTGCAACTGAATCCATGTTCAATCAAATAGACTTAGAATTTAAGTCCATATACTCACCACCTCGATCGAATTGAAGTGTTTTAAGCCTTTTACCTAATTGATTCTCAACCTCAACCTTATATTCCTTGAACTTTTCAAATATTCTAGGCTTATGATGTATTAGGTAAATATGGTCATGCCTTGAATAATCATCAACGAAGCTGATGAAATATTCATACCCTTCTCTAGTTTTAACATTCATCGAACCACAAAAGTCTGAATGTACCAACTTTAAGGGTTTTTTGGCTCTAAGACCTTTTACAGAAAAAGATCTTTAGTCATTTTACCCTCAAAATAAGATTCCCATGGAGGTAATGAACTATCTTCTAACTGATTTATATGACCGTTCTTCACCAATTTCTTAATCCTGTTGAGATTGATGTGACCAAGTCTCAAGTGCCAAAGATAGGCATTTGGAGAAATTTTTGGTTTCTTATTTTGAGTCTCGACTGTTTTAAACATCTCTATGTTCAAAATGGTTTTTACCTCAGTTGGTTTTAATATGTATCAGTTATTTTCTAATTTTACAAAACAAATTTTGATATCTTTTGAAGTAATGCACACTTTATTATTTTCAAAAAAAAAAAAAAAAAAAACTTTGTAGTTTTGTTCTAGCAAACATGAGACAGAAATTAAATTCCTTTTCATAGAAGGAATATAATAAACATTTTCATGTAAAATGTATTTATCTACTATAAATAACTTCATATCTCTCACTGCTTTAGTTGAAACAACATCCTCAGTCCCTACTTTAAAGGTTGTTTCGCCTTCTATTAATTGTCTCTAGGAACTTATTTCCTTAGAGAAAGTACATATATGATTAGTGGCACCGAAATCTATTGTCCATGTCTTTTTATCGTTTTCCATTAAGCATGATTCGATGACAAGTAAATCATATATACTTTGTCGTCCAACTTTCGCAATCTCATCTATATAGTTCAAAACTTTAGATAAGATGGGAGATAGAGGACATTTATCTGTTAAAACTTGTTTTGAATCATCATTTGCTAGTAATTTATATGTTGATTTGTTATTACCGTTAACTAAAGTGGAAGTGGGTATTTTAGAAGAATTCGACATGCTGAAATTTTAAACAAAATCTTATTAGAAAATTGCAACTAAATCCAAAGTTTTAGCAAAAAGTAATAATATACTCATAATCTTTTTTTGTTTACAACGATACTATAGTGAGTCTGAATAAGTACTATCGAAGGGCAGACAAATACTCCTTCACTAAAGCAAGACTTTCTTGACTAAATGTTATCTCCAGAATAAATCTTATTCTTATAGTCATTTAGTTACTATTTTCGGTCAAAAATTACTAACTTTAGTAATTCTGTAAGTAGGCCATTTTAAGACTTCAGAGGTCGGCCCTAACAATGCTATCGAATTGGAGAGTCAAGGTTGAGAATGGACCTAAGAAATCCTATCCATTTATGGAGTTTGAGTTGTTCTGATTCCTATGTTACAACCCTCCAAGGGGATAGCCATCGTTAAACGACTAGCAAGGGCTGCCTAAAGCTAACCAACAGGTGCAATATAGGAATCTCACGGTTCAAACCAAGAGACCAGAGGATACTTGACACATTTCCTTAATCCACTTACTATGAACCACTTCCCCCATTCATCTTGATCTTGACCCAAATAAACACTTTCCGGATGAAGGTCACTCCCAGAGTGACACGAAGCGTCGTATGAATCTCATGATGTGAACTTTCTACAGACATGAGAATTGAAATCAATGTATCATATATTTTATTTTACAATGAACATCTTCCCCTTATTCACCTTGATATTGACTCATACAAACACTTTCCGAATGGAGGTCACTCCCAAAATGACATGAAATGTTGCATGAATCTCACTCACTGTGTGAACTCTTTAGGAACGTGAGAATTAAAATCAAAACATCATATATTTTATTTTTTTGTTAACAATTTCCACTATTCACCTTGATCTTTGATTCATGCAAACACTTTCCGAATGGAGGTCACTCCCAGGGTGACACGAAGCGTCGTATGAATCTCACGATGTGAACTTTCTACAGACATGAGAATTGAAATCAATGTATCATATATTTTATTTTACAATGAACAACTTCCCCTTATTCACCTTGATATTGATTCATGCAAACACTTTCCAAATGGAAGTCACTCCCAAGATGACACGAAATGTTACATGAATCTCACTCACTGTGTGAACTCTTTAGGGACGTGAGAATTAAAATCAAAATATCATATATTTTATTTTGCTGTTAACAACTTCCACTATTCACCTTGAACTTTGATTCATGCAAACACTTTCCGAATTGAGGTCGCTCCCAAGGTGACAATAAACGAAGCATGAACCTCGATGTGAACTCTTAGGGACGCGAGAGCTAAAAGCAACATATCGTATATGTTATTAATCTCCCACTGAAGCGTTCTAACAACATATCATATATTTATTCCTACTAAAGCGTTCTAATAACATATCATATATATTATTAAACTCTCACTGAAGAGTTCCATCAATTATATGGGTATATTTATACTCAGGTTTATTTCGGCTAATTAAAAAACCCTAAGTCTATGTGGTTTATCCAAGTATAACGCTTATAAATGGATTTTAACCTACAATGTCTAGGTGATAAACCATTTTATTACCTCATACCGCTCACGTATGCTTAAGAAACTTATTAACAATGCTCAATTATTCGACTATAATCTCTAGGTAGGAGGTGTTCCGTAGACCGTTAACCTAAAAACCTCAAGCCTTAGATAGGATTATATGCCAGTTGAGTTTGTAACCATATTTTATAAGATAATGACCTATTTTAACTATTAAAACAAGTGTTTAACCAACGTGAGCATGCAATTTATCTTTGTTATCGATTTTAATGTCTAATTCAATGTTATAACAAATTATAAAAATAGACATACTTTATATTCATAACATTCAACAAAGTCATTCAACATTTAATATAACTCTAATATTAAATAAAAGAAGCCCCAAACATGCATACTATATATTACAACTCTTTATAACATATATCCAATGCATGTAACATGCTTCCTATGGGGGGATTTTAAATCTACATGGCATACAATATGCACATACATGTTTTAATTTAAATATAACATACACCACATGCATAAATATTTAGATTACACTGATATAGTTCAACTTTGGTATCCTAAGCAAGCAATAATAATTAAAATATTACAAAAAAAAGGCACAAAAACAGCTTCAATTCTGATATGAACCGCATGAACTGCCCAACCAGATCTCCAGAGCTTCAAAAGATGTTGAACCGGACAAAACTGGGCTGAACCGAACCAAAAGAAGCCAGACTGGTCAAACCGATCACCTCTCGCATAAACCGGCTCATGGACACGCGCTGTTCTTGGTTGGAATGAACAGCGTTGTGACTCTACATCCCAACGTTGCAACATTGTTCATCATTATGCCCCGAAGTGTTGCAACGCTTGATGAACAGCGTCACGAAACTGACGGGCAGAAGCTTCTGTCCAAAAAGCTACAGTTCGACCATGCTTGCATCTCACTTCGATTACAACTTAATTTCAACGCTATTGACTCCAAATAAATTATAGACTCTAGAACACACATATAAGCTCATCAAATAAGAGCCAATTACAAATTTAACTTGGGAATCAAAGAAAAACCTAAAGCCAAAGTTGATAAAAACATTGTATCAGTCCCAAAACATGCAATCATAGAAATTCACCCACCAAACTCAAATTAACGTTAATTGAATATTTAAATCATGTTCTGATATCAATTGTTGAAAAGTATAAACAAGTAAGGGAAGAAATCAGAATCAATAAGCACTCTAATTACATTTAATTGAGTTCTAAAAGCATGTAAAACCAAATTTTTAGAAGAGGGTTTCAAGTAGATCATACCTTTAATGAATTCCTCCAATTCCAAGTAGCTTCTCACAAATTCTGAGCTTCAAATCCTCAGTGAACTACCAAGAGATCTTCTCTACTATTCTCAACCTTGAATTTGAGTGGTGGAACTCAAGATTAAAGTGAATTGAAAAGGAAAAGTGGTATGGGTTTAAGTGAGGGAAAAACTTTCTGAAGAGAACAATTTTTCAGTCCCCTCACCATCAAATCTGATAGAAATAGGAGTTTTATTCCATCCTTTCATGCAAGCACTAAGAGGACAATCCAATTGACACTTCAATTGGATCAATTTAGTAGGCCAGGTGGAGGAGATGTGTAGAAACACATCAATTTCCAAAAATATTGGAAATTTCCACTTCCTCATTAATTTTCAATTTTTATTATTAATTTAATTGATTCAAAATTAATTAAATATAAAATTAAAAATTTCAATTTCTGAAATTTAATAAAAAAAATGATAATTAATTTGATGTTAACCAATTAAATAAATTTAATTAATTACATAATAATTTAATATCAAATATTAATTTAATCACATACCTAATGTTAAACATGAATCCTAATCATGTAATTAATCATAAACTCCCTACTCTCGTTTAATTTTGATAAATTAAACGTTTAATTATATCAAATATAATTATACAAACTCTAATTTGAAATTGAACAATTCAAATTCAAACCCTAATTTACAATTTGAACAATTCAAATTGAAACCCTAAATTCAATTTGACCTCTTCAAATTGAAAGTCAATTTGAACACTTCAAATTGAAGTCATTTTAAATTCAACCAATTTACTAATTTAATGTGTTCATGTTTACGAGCTAGTTGAGGGATCTTATGGACGTATAGATCATGAGCTCCAACGATTTGAGATTAATTGGCTAAAACTCTTTAGATTAAATTAGTCAATATTCATTAACTACCGACTCACACCACTATAGCTTGATAGTTGCACTCTCCTCACTTTAGATATATTTGTGTCCACTTGATTTAACCATAATCAGTAAGTTGACCCTTCACAAGTTGTGCGTAATAACGGTTGGGTCAAATGTTGTTTTACCCCCGAAATTACATCTTGCTCCTTAAGTTCCACTGATCCTCTAATGAACAATTGGTTTGTGATCCAATCACTAAACCAAATCCCTCTCATGTCAACAAGAGGGTGGAGCTCCTTGTTCAAGACCTAGATTCAGCACTTAAGAGAACAACCTTCTTCTTATCCCTAAATCGGGTAGGCATGAATTCCATCTTGCACTCTATGACCCTAGTTATCTCCTGGTCTTACACCTGAAATGGGAGGTTTATTGAACCGACGTTGTTGAGTCAACCCTCACCTATGCAAATCTAAGGATAATCCCGAATAAATAGGAATTCATAGTTAGCTCAAGATTAAGATCGAGTTACCTAGGTCATCCAAGCGAAATAGTCAGTCTGAAATAGTAAACAGAGTTATGAAGTAAGAATGACTTATTTCTTAGTCTGATCTTATGCAAACTCATTATATAGGACGCCTCCACTCCTCATGTCAATACATGAACAAATTAGGATCACTTCGTTTGTAGCATCTTACAGAAAATATTAATACCTATAGAATGTGTCGTATTCGATAGTGTTACCAGAATAAGGTACCCAACCTTATTCGTATACTAGAGACCGTTTTGGCTATTTACTCGAACTTGATCCATCTTTATGTCTCCTACATAAAGTTTAAGTATTTATATAATAGCCATGGATCTTAGTTTAGTGGATTTAGGCTTTACAAATACAATTTACAAATTCAATAACAACTTTATTGAATAAATATTGAATAACATCTTTATTGATAATAGAAAATGTTTAACTTTACAAACTATAAGTTTTAGGACATACAACCCAACACAACTCAACTTCAACAATTCTTCCCTAAATAGCAAACTTGATGAAGAGGTCTACATGTGTCAACCCACAGGCCACATCAGTTCTTAGTTCTCACTTCCCTAATTATGTGTGCGCCTAAACAATGTCTTATATGGTCTCAAACAAACCCCACAAGTCTGGACAAATACCCTAAAAAGAACTCTATTATCTTGACGAATTCAAGGTCAAATAAATCATTATTCATCTTTCGAAAGAATAGTTCTATTATTCTGATGCTTATTCACGTCGATGATGTTATTGTGACCGACAAAGATAATGCTTTGATCTTTAAGTCTATTGCATCTCTAGACTCTACTTTTGCGTGAAGGACTTAGGGAGATTAAATTATTTATGGGCATTCAACTACATTATTTGAACTTTGGTATTCTGTTCAATCAAACTAAATACATTGATGATTTACTGTTCAAATTGGAGATGAGCAATGTCAAACCAGCCTCGTCTCCCCGTGTCATTGGAAAACACCTATCCATTAATGATGGTACCTTGCTTGATAATCCTTTTTTTATCAGAGTACGGTAGGTGTCTTAAAGTACTTGACACACACCCGACTGGACATCTCATACACCGTTAATTACTTAAGTCAATTTATTCGAGTTCCAATTGATGTCCATTGGTAGACAGTCAAACGTGTTCTTCGATATATAAGTGGCATAAAACATCATGGTATTCTTTTACAACCAGGTATTGGAATGTAGATAACAGGCTATTTAAATGTTGATTGGGCCTCAAATGTTGATGACCGTCGATCCATAGCTGCATATTGTATATTTATCGAAAATAATATTGTGTCATGGTTCTCAAAGAAGCAAAGTGTAGTTGTTCAATGGAGCACCGGATTGAAGTATAGGGCTCTTGCTCATGCTTTGGTAGAAATTACATGACTTCAAAAACTTTTATCTAAGCTATGTTTCAAATCCCCTAAGCTCCAATTCTCTAGTGTGATAACATCAATGTTGGGGCTTTTGTCGCGAACCTCGTCTTTCTCATTCGAACTAAATATATAGAGATCAATATACATTTTGTGAAAGATAAAGTACTCAGTGGTGCTTTTGACGTTCGTTATGTGCCATCAAGTGACCAACTCATTGACTATCTCACTAAAGCTCTCACACACTCTCAATTTCACAATCTCCATTCCAAACTCGGTGTCGTGGACCTTCCCTTTCGTTTGAGGGGGGATATTAAGAAGATGACTCAGCACGTTAACAAGTCAAAAACTAAGTCAGCACAATCCAAGTATAAAATCCAATACAGTCAGCTGAGCAAAAGGAATATCAGGGAAATAATTCCCGAAGCATCTGTTGGTTGAGAATTTGTTATAAGGAATATTGTATGCTCCTCTTAGATTGTGGCATGTGTATTTTATTATTTTACATTTTCTGATTTATTTGTGTCTTAATTTTGGGTCTTCTTGTATAAATGACCAAAGGCCAAGGTCTAAGGGTGAATACATAGAAAACATAGAGCATCCCACCATTCTCCTTATTTGTCGTCTAAAATCTGACTAGTTCCAATGCATGAATCTAAATAATATGGTTAAATTCATAGTATAGTGTACTTGAAAATAAATATTAAAAGATTGGACGCAAGCATCAGCTACATTTTTCTAAAACGAAAGAAAAAAAAAAGTTTTCTTCATTTTAATCAACCTCAAAGTGCATTAGTCAAATTATTCATAAGAAATCAAATTCAAAATTATTAGGGATACTACAGACTACAAATTTGGTGCATGCATTCCAAAATAAATAGAAAAGTTAGGCACGGTTTGGTAATTATTTTGTTTTTTTTTTAATTAAATCTATGTATATTACTTCCACCTTCAAATTTCTTCTTCTGTTATCTATTTTTTTTATCAATGATTTAAAAAAATCAAACCAAAATTTGAGAACTAAAAAAAATAGATTTCAAAAAGTTGTTTTTATTTTTGAAATTTGACTAAGAAATTAACCATTATAGTTAAGAAAGATGCAAATGATGGTAATAAATATAGATGATATAGACTTAATTTTCAAAAAGTAAAACAAAAAATAAAATGATTACTAAACGGGACCTTAATTATTGATTACTATTTGTTAGGTATAATTTGCTCTCATAACGTCTATACTTGTGTACCCAAAATATATCCATTTATTCCACCCTGTTTAAATTGCATATAAATTAAACAAACAAACAAAATGAGCCAAAATGATCATCTAAAATTTAAGTATTTTAGGTAAAAATTTTACTAAATAAAATTCCGTGAATTTAAATCTAAGATATCCTACAATATACAAAATTGTAGAGGTATTTAAAAATAAATAAATAAAATCTAATGGATATGAGATCAAAGGATTTTGAAATTTTCAATTAACTCAATCTACTAATTAACTTCATTTTCGTTTTCCTAGGGGGAAATCTAAATACTATATGAAAATTTTAGGTATTGTTTGATAACTATTTAGTTTTGGATTTTTAAAAATCAATTAAACTTAAGATATTACTTTCATCAACAAGTTTTTATGTCTTGTTATCCACTTTGTAATAATGTTTTAAAAAACCAAGTCGGATTTTGAAAACTAAAAAAAGTAGGTCCCATTCTTAATCATTTTGTTTATGAAAATTAAACATATTTTCTTATCCCAATTTCTTATAATGGTTTTCATATTTCTTAAGTAACATAGTTGAATTTTTAGGTAAATTCTACAAAGATAAGTTTTTAAAAACTATTTTGTTAGTTTCAAAATTTAAACTTGTCTTTTTAATACATTTGTAAAAAGTAATTAACAAATTAAGAAATTTAAAGATGAAAACGATGTTTATAGGCTTCATTTTCAAAAACTAGAAAATAAAAACCAAATATTTATCAAACAGGATCATAATTTTCAAAAACATGTTCATCTTTAAGAAAAGTAAAAATCATAATCGAAAAATTGGAAGTTAAAAAACATAATTTCAAAAACATAAAACTAAGAGTGAAACTATTACCAAACAAACCTTAAAAACCTAGAGTGTGTTTGATTTAACTTTTCAAGTGTTTAATTTTGAAAATAAGTCATTTAAAAAAAAAAAAAAAAATTGAAGTGTTCAGCAATTACTCAAAATAGTTTTTGAAACACTTTCAAAGTATTTTTTAAAACCGATTTTATCAAAAGAGTTTAAATAAAAATATTTTTTTTGAAAAATATTTTTTTTCCTCTCGTCAAAATCCAAACGACCCCCAATGTATAGAGTCCAAATTTCTAATCCCCATTACTTTATATTCACATACTAAAAAAAATACCATATATAAACTAATTTTTTAAAAAAAAAAAAAAAAAAATTGATACCAAGAGATATTTAACATTAACCAAAAGTAGTAGTAAAAGTTGATTAAAAAAAATCCTCAACAATTGAGAAGAAGAGGGGTGAGGAAATCAGAGGCTTCCATTTAATGAGATGATTAGAAGCTTGAGAAACGATGGTGCAAAGGTTGAACCATATGCCCTTGATGATGCGTACTTGTTTGGCATGAATTATCTTCACCCCTAATAAATTCACATGCAACTAATTACAAAAAAAACTTAACTGCTTAAGACATATATCTATAATCGATTAAGAAGTAAAAAATTTGAATCCCAACATCTTGCATGCATTGAACTTACAAAAGAACCAACACGACTATTTATCAATCTTAACATAACTAAATTGGTTAGAATATATATTGTAGGCCAAAGAAGTCAAAAGGTTTCAAAATTTTGTTATACTACATTAGTATATATGAGTACAACTTTCATTAATTGATTGTCACGTCAGCATCATTTAAGAATGATGTGAAGTCTAACAACATTAAATAATTCTTCGTGGAAATAAAATATATAGAGAAAATATATAAAGTAGGTATTACGATAGTGGTGGAAATTTCTCTCACACACTTGTTAGAACTAAAAAAGAAGAAAAACCTTCACACAATCATTTTCTACTTATAATGTTATGTGCAAACAAAATTTTATATTGATTAAGGATGGAAAAGTTATGTAGTATATAAATAAGGGTGATTATCTTAATCGATATGAAGTTTATTGGGTAGAACCAAAACAAAAGTAAAAAAAATTATGTTAAGAAAGTAGATATATAGTATAATCATACTATCGTAGAAATAGATAAGAATTTTCGTTTATTCTTAATAGGTATCCTATGCAACCTATTAATATCAAGTATGTCTATTGGTTACAACTATATATACCATTTTACTATCACAAATTAGACATAAAAATATCGACATTGTAAATGATTTAGATTTTATTAAAACTAGGAGACACAAAAGATAAATAAGAAGGAAATGATATAAGTAAAATCTTACTCCTTTGGACGAGAGGACCATAGGGAGCTTAGGGCTCGTAATCTACTGTAATATTCACCAATTACTAGAAAACATCTCGCTGCTTGTCGGATAGTGAGTATTCTACGTAGTTGATGAAGCATTTGTTGTCTCAAAATATCTGCCTAAAACCCAAATCTCGATTAGAACCAAGAATAGAAATATTGATGTCGATATTGATATCAAAATCTTATGAATATATTAATATATCTATCAACATAATATCAATACTGATGTACATTTCTATAAACAAATAAATTTACAAAATAATACTTAAATTAATTATTAAGTTATTTTTTAATTCGAAGCTACTATAAATCATATTCATATTCATTTATTACTTGGATTAATAGATGATAACTTTTTATGTTTTAGGTATATTTATAAAAGATATGAAAGATATCGATTAATCTTTAATTTATAATATAAGTTACGATATTTCAATCTTTGGTGTGAACTTGTTGACAACTTTGGTTGGCTCATCTTTGAATTAATCTATCATAAAATTCAGTCACATCGCCAAATTATTGAAGACAAGAGCCATTTTCCAAAGGCTTGAACATGAAAGGACTTTTTCCATCAATATGAAGAATCTTTGCTTTCATTTGTGTTTTGGTAAAATCCTTATATAAAAGGAAAGAGGTGTGAAAAGCATTTTATAAATAACTAATTTAAAAATAAGAAATTATATACTTTAAAATATATGGATACCTAATCCGAGAAATTTATAGAATATATTTCGATAAATTACGTTTTACAACAAAACTATTTCACTCGAAAACATTTTGTCCATCGAGGTCGTCTTAAAATAAAATATTATAATAGTAGCAATAGTAAAGAACTAGAAACCATATACTTCACATAATCATGATTAATCTAAAAACCATATGTATTCGACCACAAAATAAACTGATATTAGGTAACACGAGTTTTATCTCAAAATCAATTGTCAATGAAAAGTGCAGTGCGTGTATCAAAATAATAGGTGGTGTCTTTTTTAGTCCACTGTTCTTGGTTCGAATTCCATTTTTTTTTTAACCGAATACTCGTTTTTGGCTTCATAGACTTTAATATCATATTAGATTACATGAGTTTCATTTTAAAATCAATTGACAATAAGAGGACTAACTCGTAGTATCTTAAAAACAATATAAGGTACCTTGATTTTTTCAATATGAATCCTCAATAAATGATTTTTTTTTTCCAATTTATTATTGAATCATTTATATGAAAATGTAATTATGAAATGGGTTGTTTTTAAATAAAGAAAAATGAGTCAACTCATTTATAAATATAGCAAAATATCATTATCATTTAGTGATGGACATTGAAAAACAATTAGCCTTATGTAATTATCCTTATTAATGTTTCTATCTGTATTTATCAATGATAGACAGTGACATTTTACTATATTTGAAAATATTTTAAACAGTTTTATCATTTAAAATAATTACTCTGATGTAATAGCATACTCTTCCTCTCTCTCTCTCTCTTTTTTTTTTTTTTTGGTTGGGTAAAATAAATAGTAAAAAATATAAATATATATTGAATTCTATTTTTACTATTTCGGTTATTTTTTCTACTTTAGAACTTGCATATAGAATTTAGGTCACATTCATATATATACGAGGAGATGGATAGTCAACGTGAAATTGCAAACCCACCCCCACCTACTCTAATAGATCAGAAAATTAAAATGATCTTGGATTTTGAAAACGTCTATAATTAATCTTCTGTCCCAGAAAATCTTATAAGTTGAAAGTGTTTTTATAGAAGTGAAATGTATGAATAGATTTGAATGTAAAGTAAGTAACTAAACGTGATGTGAATCCATTCATTTGAAGTCATAATCATAATTAATTACTAACGAATATATGAAAAGAAGGTAATTACCTGATGGAGAAAGCCTTGGAGACTAGAGAGCTTGTCCATGGCCAAAACCATGTGGTTGATGCCGTCGATGACGGGACCACCAGCGACGGAATCGGTCAAAGACTGGTGGAGCTGATCAAGGCCTTGAGATAAAGCATCTTCAGCCTGTTGCGACGAATGTTGTAGCTTGTAAATCTCCATCACTTGTTGCTCTGTTATGGGGTCTAATTGTGACATTAACATCTGTTCATCAATCAACTCAAACTCAACGTATGTTTGACTAAATGGTCAAGTTTGGAATTTCGATCTACATATAACGCTAACCTTGATGAGATCGGAGGGTCGAAATCCACCGATCCAGATGAAACAACGCTCGGCCGGAGACATCCAGATTCCAGTGATGAGATGGAAGATGTCGGACTTAGCAGCCTCTCCTTTCAATCGAAAAATTTGGTCGTAATGGGAAATGCAGGCGTCTACCCTCACTCTCAGCTCCACGTCTGGTAGACATGCCTCCAATCCCCCACGCAGCTCCACTGTGTGTCGATGCTCTTCTTCCAACCACCTTACATATTCCATATCGAACATTGCACTTCCTACCATTTTTCAACAACTCTCCATACTTATAAACTACTTACCTTTGTAACCAGTTCAATTTTATAATAAGAAATGCAAATATTATATAAAAACAGACAAACAATGTAATTGATCATTAAAAATAAGCAATCAACATATATCTACTTTCAATTTTGTAATAATTTAGTTTATGAACTTTAGTATATGATAATTTAGTCCTTATACTTTCAAATTTATGACAATTTAGTCATGAACATAAGAATAAAAATCAAAATTAAATGTCAATTTTTATTATCTTATGTCGTAGACTATGTATTATGTAAAAATATCAAATCTCTAATTAATTTATCAGTTTATTTATGCAAGAAATTTTATTAAATTTTAACACTAATTTCTATAATAGGGGTTAAGTTGTTACAAATTCTAAAGTACAAGGACTAAATTGTTACATAGTAAAATTCAGGGACTAAATTATTACTTTTATTAAATTTTAGAGGCTAAAAGTAATTTTTATTATTAAAAATGGGTATTAAAAATTTATTAACCACTCATGTGGAAGTAGGTCTTATTTTTTCTTTAAAATTTAATTAGGTTTAGGAAAAAAGAACTTAATAAAACAAAGAAAGAAGCAATCTCTAGAATTTTATCTTTATATACACCTCCAGGTATTTAATTAGAAAATTATTTTTTAATTCTCTTATTTTATTTAGAAATTATCTTTAACCTAATAAAATAATAGGCCTAAAATTTAAAATAGTAACACATAGCCACGTTAATGATAATATTAAATTTAAATAAAATCTTAACACAAAGATCTAACAACTGTAGTTCCGTAGGGTAATCATTTGGTTTTTTATTTTTAAAAATTATGTTGATTTCATCTATATTTCTTAATAATTTGCATATTTCTTAAATACAATATTTGAATTCTTAGTCAAATATCAAAAACAAAGACTACTTTTTTTAATTCTCAAAACTTGGCTTGATTTTTTAAATTATTGGTGAAAGTAGATAACAAAAGAAGAAATTTGGAGGTAAAACTAGTGTCCATAACTTAATTTTTAAAAACAAAAATAAAATAAAATAATTATCCAATAGAGTTTATTATTTGTGAAAAATTAAAAATAAAATAAGTCTTAATTCTCTCATTTTATGCATTTCTCTTTCCTTATAAATAAAGTAAAATTTCAAAATGAAACTTTATAATTTGAGCAGATTTTTTAAGCTTACCGGGGCTGACAATGCCGCCGCCAGTACCGCAGGCACCTAAAAACAAACCCTATAAAAAAAATGGAAAACACATCAATTGTTTTTGCTATTTAAAGATATATATATTCATTTTATTAATTTATTAAAAAAAAGAAAAAAAATCATTTTTATAGTTTTCATTTTTCAATTTCAAAATGTTCCACTATTTTCGTAAAGAGTTTTTAGTTTAATTTCCATTCAATCTTCCTATATTTCAAAATACCTTTGAATTTTGAAATTGATTTTCATTTGATTTTTAGATTTCAATATTTTATATTTTTACACTTGAGTCTTTATTATCCTCACTTAGACATTTAATGTTAATTAATTTTTAATAGTGATGAAAGATTAGTGAAAAATAATTTTACTAATATTCATTAACACCAAAGACTAAAAGTAAGTATGTGCTGAAAATCAGGATAAAAAATATAAATATTAAATTCTTATAGACCAAATTAAAACAAAAGTCAAAATTCAAAGATAAAAGTATAATATTTTAAAATTTAGAGACCAAATAGAAATTAAACCCAAAATTAATAAGTAAAAATATAATCTTTCATATTAGACTAAATGAAAATCATATCCAAATTTTAGGATAAAAAAATATGTTTCTCTAAAAAAAAAAAAGAAAAATCCTAACCTGAGATCGTGCGCGGTGAAGGTCTTGCTCAAGCTGGGTAAGCTTGATTCTACTACTCTCAAGTTGCTGTACGTAAGCCTATACATATAATTAATTACCATAAATTCAATTCTCATTAATTACTATTTAGATTAAAAATAATATCAAATAAAGACAAAAAAAAAAAAATGTAAAACACACAAAATTATAACCTTTTTTCTTAGTCGACTTTTCCTCGCAGCCTCTCTGTTCTGAGCTAAACGTCTCAATGTCTAAACACAAATTCAAATTATTTGAAAAAAAAAAACATTAAAAATACACACCCAAAAAAAAAAAAGCAACAATGTTTGTTTATAATAATTAAAAGACCTTAGCGTCAAGTTGTTTCTGTGATGTTGAAATGGAACCACATCCTTTTCTCTGCATTATTGGTCAGATTTTAGAAAAATATATGAATGAAACTCTCTAAAGTGGTAGCTGAATTCAATAATAATAATATTAATTAATATGATAAATTATCAATATTAGACCTACTATATGCCAAAGTTAGCTAAAAACATGTCGACAAACGAAATGTATTTAGCGAGAAAACATCATTATCTGATTCATTTTTCTATTATTAAACGAATTATTTCAACTTTACTTAGGTTTTTATTTTGAAATAACCGACAAAAAAAATAGGCCTTAAAGCTCCCCATGTTTTTCTCTCTGGGTTTTTTGGGTTCAGTAAAAAGTTGGTCAAGAACCAAAAATAAAAGTAAAAAAATTACTGTGAAGATTCCTCTCATTGGCTTTTGATGGTGCTTGCAGGTCTCTCCTCCTTCTATCTTTTCATGTCAGATATTCCGTCACACAAAAATAAAATAAAAAAAATAAAAATAATCTGAAAACCCTACCCTTTTATTTGATTTTCTAAGAGTTCTTGGGATCTGTGCCCTAATAGAAAAATAATAATAATAATAATATAAATTAAATAAAATAAAATGGATCCCTTTGATCAAAATACAATTTTGTGTTCAATGGAATCTTCAAATTCATATAAATTTTAAAATTGGACCCTCAAAATTATTATAGTTGTAAAAATTGAACCTTATACGATCGTCATGTTTCTACAATTATATAAATTAAAGGGTCTAATTTTAATACTTACGTAAGTTTAACGATACAATTAATATATTATAGGTGGCTTTTTGCGTGGAAAAAGATACGAACTTTAAATTTTTTTAATTGATTAATTGAGAGAAAGAGAGAACCTTTTGTTGAAGGGATTGATGTTGAGATGAAAGTGCAGTTGTTGAAATATCAGTGAACATTTGTTCAGGTTGAACCAGCGGTAGATGCTTCTGAATAAAGCACTGATCTTGACCTGAAGAACAAGATGAAGAACAACCTTTTTTACTCATCTGATCAGATTCTTCTTGTTCTATTTCCAATTCCAAATCCCCCTCTTGATTATAATGATGATGATGGTTAGATTTGCTTATTGTATGAGTGTTCACAGCTGATCCTGACTCATCTGTGCTCTCTTCTCTTCTTCTCAAACTAATTCCCTGTCACATTTTTTCAAATTTTTTTTTTTATGAAAATAAACAAACCCCATCATTTTTTTTTCCTCTGAAATGGAGAAATTAAAGTTGGGTTTTTGAGAGGGAAAGAAAAAAATTTACTCTTGAAGTTTGTTGGTATTTGATTGGCCAAGAAGGGAACATTTCCAGAGTTGCTGCAGGCTTGCCTGAGAAAAAGCCTGCCAAGAATCATAAAAGCAAATCTCACAGAATCACCCAATTTTCTTTTTATTTATTTATTAAAAAAAATAAAGGATTTTCAAAGTATATGGAGAGAACTGTAATGTAATCAAAATTAAAGAGTATTGGAAAGCCTGAGTAATTGAAGACGGAACAAAAATGAGATCATGAAGCTTGAAAATGATGAGAAAGAGCTAGATTGAAAACTGTCGAAACGGATGAGTTTTGTATTATAAATCGGACTCAAAACATTCAATCTAAACATTAATTTTTTATTACATTATATTACAATTTCATCTCATTACGGGTCACCAAACACACACCAAGTAAAAGAAATCCTATTCCTACTCAAATTTTTTTAAAAAAAATAAAAGGCTTTAGTTTGCAGTTATTGAGAACTCAGTAAGCAGATTACAAGTTTCCTTGTTTGTACCCTCATGCCATTCAACTCTCTTCTTACAAATTATTATGGTCATCAAAACAGCAATATCCCCCACAACCCCACAAACTCCCCTTTTTCCTCTCTCTACTTGGTTATAATTCGTAGTCTCTGTCCTACGTCATTAATTCTTTGGACGGAATCGAAACAATGTGACTGATAATTTTACCCAATGAAAAAAAACACATACTTTGTTTAGGTTCGTGATGATCGAGTTTATAGTTCTTCGCTTCGAGTCCTTGTAGCACAATTGCTTGTTCCAATTCTCCAAAATCAAAAGATTGCCCATCATGATTGCTGAGGGACATAAGTAATCAAAATGGAAGTTTTGAAATTAACACATTCATTAAAAGGAACAGAACAGATTGATGGAAATTACATCAAAGTGGAGGAAAGATTATTGTTGTTGATTCCATAAAGAAGTGAATTATATGGAAGATGATGATGATGATGATGGGTTGAAGAAGGAACAGTTTCTTCAACTCTTTGGCTCCCCATTCACAAATTCCTTCTTCAAACCATTCTTCTTCTTCTTCTTCTGCAAATCAAACTGTCTTTTTTTACCTCAATTTCTATTAGAACTTTCAACAGATAATCTTCTGTAAAGCCAAGAAAACAGAGAAAGAAGAAGCTTTTACAAAAGGGTATTGATTCTTACTGGGATTTATGACTGCCCATGTGCCAAAATTGCATAAAAAAAAAAGGAAAAAAAAAGGGGAAAAAAAAAAAAAAAAACCTGTGTTTGGGGACTAAAAATTTGAATCTTTGATGGGGTCTCTTCTCTCCTTCTCTATGAAGAAAACCAGCTTATTCTTATTAGATGGCTGCTGATCATGTAGCTTTTATTTTAAACTAATTTGTGGTTTGAATATAATCTGAGACTTGAGAAACTTCAATTCAGAGATATGGAAAATCTTGTCCTTCAGGATTTCTCTCTCTGCCATGTGGGTTTGAAAAATATTATTGTTTGTTGCTCATATATAAAGGCTAAAGTTAATAAATTTGCTTTAAAGCAGAGTAAAAATTTTAGCTTTTAAAGTTGGATGAATCAGAATTTTTTTTTTCCCTTTATTTAATGTTAACGATGTATCTTATCCTCACTCGTGTGCATCCTAGAAAAATTCCTAATAGATCACCCAATATAAAATTACTCAAAGCTAAGCACGTCTAACTATGAAACTCCTACAGCTTACTCATCAAAAAGAAAGGTGCATCTTATTAGTATAGGTAGTGATTTTTTAATTCTTTTAAATTTTTCTTAACTATACTTTCGTGTCTTCATTATCCCTCTCACTCTAATACGATATCAGTTCATTTATGTTTCCCTCCTAAACTCGAGGCATTATAAAAACTCCATTTTGGTCCATGTACTTTGAAATTTGTTTAATTTTAGTCTATGTTGTTTTAGTAAATCTTAAATTTTGTCTTTGAAGTTAATTTTTATCATAATTGATTAAATAATCACAATAATTTTCATGCAAATAAATACAACACCTCAATACGTTTTAAAAAATTATAGTAAATATAAAATAATAATAATAATAAACTAGTAGTAGAGATTAACTTTAAAATTGATTAAAAGTATATGAACTAAAAGTGAATAAACTACGTGATAAAATGATATTTAATTTTTCCTTTTTTTTTTTTCTCTCTCCTAAATGTTAGAGCTTTTCCATTGGTTGTTGGGTGGGACTTTTTTCAAACAAGAGCAAGTACAAAGAAATTAAAATGAAGGGGTATGGATAGACATTGAGGAATATAGGGGTGAGACAACATTTGGTTTGAAACTTTGAACAATAAAAAGGCTATGTAATAAAAGGAAAAAGCTCCAACAAACTGGCTCTTGTAATTTCTCTCTACTTTGATGCTTTTCTTCATCCTCTCTAATTGGATTCACTTTTCTTTACACAAGTCTTGCCAATTTAATCTCTAGTGGTGGTGGGAAGAGATTTTTTTTTTTTTTTTAAAAAAAAAAAAACATATATCACCTTGACTGAAGCTATAACTATTTAAGATAACATGCTCAAATTTAATTTTTAAATGATTAAAGTCTTTGTGTTTTACTCCACATATTGTAAAAATATAATAATAAATAAATTAAATCTTTGTGTTTTATGTTGTATGCACTTTGAAACAGGTTTTTTTCAATTTATCATATGAAAAATCATATATAAGTGTAGAATTAAACATTAGATTAATTTTTAATAATTAAGATCGTTTGATAACCATTTTACTTTTTGTTTTTGTTTTTTAAAATTAAACATATGGATATTACTTCCACTTTCAAATTTCTTCATTTCTTATTTACTTTTCATCCATAGTTTAAAAAACCAAGTCAAATTTTAAGAATTAAGAAGTAAAAAAAATTTTTTTTTTTTTTTGAAATTTAACTAAAAATTTAATCATTGTAATTAAGAAAGATGCAAATCATTGTAATAAATGTGTATGAAATAGACATAATTTTTTTTAAAAAAAAACCAAAAATCAAATGATTACCAAACAGAACCTAAATATTTTAGAGTGGGTTTGAACACAAGACAAAAATTATTTAAACAATTTCAAAATCACTTCTACAACTATCCTTAATTTGATATTCGGATGATCAAAATATATTTTATCGGTGTATTTATATTATAACTCACCCTAACTCGTAGCCTAATTTTTAAGTAATTAGGTGTCATGTCAACTTTTTGTTACAAATGGACTTAGGGTACTATTAAAAGCAAACTTGAAAAGTGAAATGGTTGGAACTTAAAAACTCAAGGACCCGAATACAAATTAAGTGCACTAAAAATGTCTTATTTTTCCCTTAACTAGGCTAGGATTAATGTTACTTTCATTTTTTTTTTTTTCACTTAACTAATCTTAAGATAATCTCTACTCCTAATTTTGTGTGTGCATTATTTTGGAAGATAAAATGAATGTCATTTAATTTCAAACCAAAACATTATAATAATAATAACTAATAATCAGGAGAAGATGAGCAAAACCCACTTCTGAAATTTCATATTTAACTCTTTGATATTGATTTGTTTGGTGTTACATATTCCTATGGTTGATGGGTCAACATCCCATATTCTAAATTTCAAATGTAATTTGATCACCTAGAACCATACCACTTTAAGATTTCCCTTTCTATTACTGGAAAATTAGGTTTCTCTAAAGTTTCTATCTTTATCATCGTAAACTATTTATGCTTAACCTTATCTCTTTCACTATATCTCCCAAATGCTTGTTTCTTTGAGGAGAAATTTAATACCCTTCCTTTAAGATTTCCCAACAATGAATAATATGGACAAAATCTATATAATAATTAAAAAAAAAATGCAGTTTTTATATAGATTCAAACATTCTAGAAAATCTTGTGACACATTAAAAGTTTGTTTGATTGTTACTATCTATTTTTTAGAACAGAATTTAAGTGAAATTAATATATTAGGATGGTCTCCACAATTTTTATAACTGTTTTTCATAACTTAATTATCATATAATTTTAAGTTTAAAATAATAAATAACATTATTGAAGATATAAAAAGCATAGAAAAATAGTCGATCATATGGACCACTAATATTTCAATAATTTAAGATGTGTGTATCTACTACTTTTGTAGGCAAGATGAATCTGAATTATAATATCAATTGTCAATACCAATGATTGGTACAAAAATGAAGGTGTGGTTCAATTTATATATAAAAATAATGTTTATGGATTAGGTAATTATTTATTATGATATATTTTAAAATATATTTGGGTTATTTTCAAACTTTATATTATATACATATTCACTCTGTCTTGTATAGTTTGTATTATGTATAGTTGCATTCTTAAGACTTTTTATCTGTCTCTATAGTGAAGCAGAGAGGCAGATGGGTGAAGATAAAATACAAATAATAAGGGTCTAATTAAAGACCAGGTTTTAAGTTAAGGCTTTTTTAATATATATATATATATAAACTTCATTTGGCATAATTATTAATAAAAACAAATTGTTGTTTCGATTGTGTTCCTAGGTCCTTGTCCATGGTCTGAAAATTATGAGTATCTTTCTCCGAAAATAACAATATTACAATAGTTGAATTTTTTTTTTTTTTAAATCTAATATTTAGTTTTGATACCGATTTGTTTTACCGAACTTAATTGAACAGAGGAAGATGGAAATATACAGGATAAATAACGTTCTAAGCATGCTTTCTACAGATAATAGAAAGGAAGGGTATGGTAATACATATCCTTGAATATCAATCTTCCGGTGTGATCACGAACGTGTTTTTTCTCTCGATCCCGAAAAAATACAACAAATACAACAGCAAACTCTTTTGCTCCTTGGACACCAAGGAGAAGAGGAAGAAGATGATTGAGAGAATATTTCTCTCATTCACATTAAAATTGAATATATCATTAAGTTTTTTAGAGAGTGAGTTAAAAAATAGCTCCTTCAATATTTCCCGAGGAGTTATATTTAATTTGAATTTCAAAAATGAAAAGTTTCATTGTATTACATTAATATAATTAAATACCATATATTATATCTTAGGTTAATGATTCATATTACATTTATATAGTTTTATGAGAGAAATAAATATTTGAATATGATTCATATAGAAATTATAAGTTAAGATTAATATGGATAGGATTTATATTAATATTATAGTTAGATGAGAGAATTATATATTGTAGGTTAAATTAAAGGTTAACTATCATTCTCTCATATAATTCAAATATAGGTTAATTTATAATTCTCTCATATAACTATAATTCAACTACATGAATTATAGGTTAATTTATAATTCTCTCGTATAACTATAGTATTAATATGAATCTTAACTTATAGTTTCTATATGAATCATATTTATGTAGTTGCTATTTGAATCATATTCAAATATTTATTTCTCTTATAAAACTATATAGATGTAATATGAATCATATTCGCCTTAGTTTTAACCTATAGTTTTATTTTAATCTCATATATAATAAATACTTATCTTTCTCATTAAACTATATAACGTATCAACATTCATTATACTTTATAATAATATATTAACATATATTATACTTTATTAATAATGTATTTTCATACATTATATTAATTGTATCTCATACAATTAATTTCCTTTTAATTAATTCAAAAAATTCAAATTAAACCAAAATTAGTTTGATTTTCATTAAACCTTATTGAGCTAACAAATTGACCTTATGGACCTATATATATTGAAGATCCAATTAGATGAGATTAATTGATTAAACGTTTTAATCAAACTAATCAACATTCATTAATTATCAATCACTCCATTAAAGATCGATAGTTACACTCTTCGCACTATAGATATTTCTGCGTCCATTGGATATAACCAATCAATAGTGTGTTGACTCTTCACAAATTGTTTGTAAGTACAACTAGGTCAAAATTACCATTTTACACCTCTAGTTGCATCTAACTCCTTAAGTATCACTGATCCCTCTAATGAACAATAGTCCTATTATAACTAAACCCTTCTCTTGCCAGTGAGAGGGTGGGAACCCTTATTGTTCAAGACCCGGAATCAACCCTTAAGAGAGCAATTCATCTACTTACCTTAACAAAGAGAATGAGTGAACTCTATCTTGTGTAATTGAGTTTCCAGCTTCTCACTCAGACAAATCTCCAAAATGGTAGGCATATTGAGTCAGTGAATCTGGCCACTCTCACCCATGCATATCAAAGGATTGCCTTCAGAAGCAGGATACAGTACTACAAATTTGACCTTTGTCGATGGAAAAAAAATGTCAAAGAAATGTTTACTTTGATGGCTAAAAAAAGTCAAGAAAGCCAACATCAAGAAAACTTGACCATCAAGAAAATTGGTCAAAAAATGTTATAAAATACCCTTTCTTAATATTTTTGGTCATCAAGAAAGGGTACTTCAACCTTTTTTGTCCAACTAAATGGAAAAAAAGTCAAGAAAAACATTTTTGTTGATCAAAGTAAGGTAATATTGGCATTTTTTTGTTCATCAACTATTATTTAAGAGCGTCAAGAAAACTCTTTTTATGACGTTTTTTGCATATCAAGGAAATGTTTTTATTGACAGTTTTTAAGTATCAACTATACACTTTTGTTCACATTTTTTACCCTTCAACTATACTAATTTAAAAAAAAAAAGGCAATTGGGACTCCTCATATGCAATCTATAACTGACCACAAACAAGCTTTTAATCGCATTTATACTCATGGTACCTAATCTGCACTTTATATACAAATAAGAAAAAACACCAAAGCACTTACATAAAGTTTATAGCACAATTACAAACCAACAACTTCAAACAACTCCTGCAAAACAACATTACACAGCTTCACTCAATCCTTGCAAATGCAACTACTTTACATAGCTCCTGCAAACCGTCACTATACATTTAACTTTCATACACACGTGACTATGTTATTAGAATCAGAAAAATTACAAAGTATATTATTTCTCTTAATACCAACAATTACAAAATCAGACCAACATTTACACAACTCCAATAACTACATAGCTCCTGCAACACTAACAACTACATAGGTAACTTGTAATCAACCAACTATACATAACTCCAAATTTTCAATAACACGTATCTAAATTCATATCATTAGACCATCTCATTTGAAACAAGTAATATATTTAATAAGTTTACTATCCAAACGAATCAACCGAGTAATTTTCATTAATCAACCAGTAAAACAACGTTTCTACAAACAACCAATATCTAATTTGATCACATGATACCTAACCTTACCAAAATTGACACCGTATCTCATATCCTAAACCCATACGTACTAAACTATTGATGCATTATATAACAAAAATTCATCATATATAGCATTCTATAAAGTCACAAAACTCAACTCTCACCGAATCTAATTCCAATTGACTATAAGGTGTTTGTCTCATCAACTGCAAACAAACAAGTAAATGTAAGTTATTAACAAAATATTCTAAGTGCGAACATTATAGTTAAAGAAGATAGTCTAAGAAAATGCATATCATGTGTGTAATTATTTTTATGGGGAATACCTACCAAGGTTTTCTCCCTGACAAATCCAATTGTCTTGTCTTCGATCAATACCATTAATTAATAAGTGGTTTCAAACTTCATTTACAATTTCCACACCTAATACATGGCACATTGTATAGAAGTTTTACCACTCAAATGTTTTTGCGCATACTCAATAAAACTATCAACACCATCTTCATATTCCTTAGATAATCTATCTTTTCTCATCCACAATTTATCCATTATGTTATAACCTAACCAAATGAAGCTCATTATAATAATGAGACAATAAGAATATAAAGGAGTTAAACAAAATGGGAAAAAGGTTACCCTTAACTTTAAATGAAAATAGTCATTTAACTCCTAAAATTATCAACATAATACACTATATATAAGTGACTACCATAGCTATAAGATAGTCATTGCACTCCTAAAGTTATCAACATAATATGTAATATGTATAATTAACGTTTCATATGAAAGCAAATCATCTAAGTGATTACCATAACTGTAGGATAGTCATTCCATAACTAAATTAATTAATCTATATAAGTCATTCCTAAAAAACAAAACATATAAGCGATCACCATAACTGTAGGATAGTCATTCCATAGTTAAAGTAGTTAACATATGGGCATTCTTAAAAAAAAAAAAACAAACCTATGAAATAAACTACATTATACTAATATAAGGAAGTTAAATAAAATTGGGTGGAGGGGTCACCCTTGACTTAAACCAAACTTTGCTTTATTGACCATCCATCTTCAGGGACAAGAAAACAATATACTCCTTATATTTGAGCCTCCATGTTAGTATACATAATACCATTTTTTTTAATTTGTTTTTTCTTATAAAAAATAATGAATCTTGGTTCTTAATATGTATTCTTTTGTTTTGTTTTGCTTTTTTTCTCTACTTTTCTTCAATTTTGTCATTTCTTAATTCTTTTATGAGAATTTGTTTTCGAAAATGTTTGATAATTGAACATTGGGCAAATTTGTATGGATTTTTATTTTCATAAAATTTGAATATTGTATACTAATTTATGTAAACATTTCGTCCTTAATTTTTTTGGAGGCAATTTTTTAAAGAGAAATAAATGATAGGATATGGGGTCAATAGGTGTTTTTCAGGTAACTGGACATCGATTCTTGAAACTTCTTTAATTTAAAGTCCATCATATCATTTTGTACCATCATATCAAGTACTTGAGGCTATTATATACCTCAATCTTGCTTCTTTAGAATCCATATTTTATCTAATAAAATATCATTTTAGTCCTTGTATTTTGAATTTCGTTACATTTTAATTAGTTCTTGTACTTTCACTAAATACCAAAATAAGTTCATGTGTTAGTTTGTTCATTATTTTGTTAATGAAAACAACACTCTATTAGCTTTTTCATTATAAATTTTAAATATATATCCACTATTTATTTTTTAAAAAAAGAAATCTAATTTAGTCTCTTGCATAGTACCATTAGAAACTAAGAATCCAACAAAAATTCCGCAAAATAGAACTATACACCACAAATCGAAATACAAACTAAGAAATTGGTTTTCAAACTTACAGATTTGGATAAAATTGAGCATGAAGGCAAGTCACAATGAGAATCGAGCATCACGACAGCATTGGCAGCAATTGATTTAAACGGCGATGTGGGGCAACAATCAATCTTCACGATGGCAAGTTAGGGCAAGATTAAGGGGTTTCACATGCAAACGATCTGAGGGTTTCACAGCAAGATCGTCATGCATGCTTGATCGACTGTAGGTTTCATGGCAAGATTTGGGGGTTCAGGCAGCAGGTCACGCGACATCAGTCCATTGGCAATCGATTGCCACGACATGATTTGGGTTTTACGATAGTCGTAGTCGTCGAGATTTGGGGTGGTTCCACGACGGCAAGTCATGCGGCAATAGTCAATTGTCACAACAAAAATCTTGTAAGGTCTTATAGTTTGTAATTGTAATGTACAAACATCTTATTTATTTAATAAAATATATGATGTTTTATTTCAATTTTGTTGCATTAACCACAAACCAATAAACTAAGATCCAAAGTTATCTTGTAGCTTAAACATGTATGCAAAGATATACGGGTGGATTATGTTTAAGTGATAACCTTAATAGTCTGTAGTATATGGATAAGGCTGAATACCTTAGTCTGGTGGCACTACGAGTATGACCCGCTTTGTAGATGTTACAATTATTGTAAAGTGTTATAAATTATCTGATCCTAATCATTCATATAGAGACATGTGAGCGGGGATATTCTATACAAAGGAGTTTGTATAAGACCAGACCACGAAATTATTAGTCTCGTTATATATGTAGTTCATAATAGAGACTTACATTTCACTAGGATGATCATAGGTAACATGACCTGAATCCTAAGTGAGTTGTAAACTTCTACCTATGAAGGTGGTCCTTTAATTTGTATGGGTGAGAGTGGCCAGATCGCCGATTCAACAAGCCTACCATTTTGGGGATTCGTCTGAGTGAAGAATTGGGAACACAACTACACAAGAAGGAATTCACTCCTTCTCCAATATGGAGGTAAGTAGATAAATCACTCCCTTAAGGGTTGATTCCAATGCTTGAACAACGTGGCGGCACACCTTCTCCTAGCTCAAGAGGGGTTTGGTCATAGTTGGACTATGATTTATTATTCATTAGAGGGATCAGTCGTACTTAAGGAGATAGATGTAACTAAAGGGACGAAATGGTAATTTTGGCCCAAGTGTACTTACAAGCAATTTATGAAGGGTCATCATACTGTTGACTACTTATATCGAATGGACACAGAAATATATCTATAGTACGAAGAGTGCAGTTGTTGGTCTTTAGTAGAGTGTCTGAAAGTTAACGGATGGTGAATAATTTAATTAAAGAATTTAATTAATTATTCACGTACTGTTGGAGCTTCAAGCTATAGGTCCATGAAGTTCCCTCAGTAGCTCAATGGGAATAAATGAGAATTAATTTTTGGATTATTTTGAACTGTTCAAATTAATTTAGAGAATTAATTATATGTAAATAATTAATTTAATTTTAATTATATATATGATATAAATATGATTTATATCAAGTAGAGGAGAAAATACTATAGTAAATATGTGATATCAAACTATAGGGTAAAAATATAATATGATTATATTTATTAATTAATTAGTTGGTTAATTATATGATAATTAATCCAAAATTCACGTTCGGACGTGGGTTAGTGGGATAACATCGGTTATTGTAATCGATGAGTTAAAATGAAAATAGTTTTCATTTTGATCAATCGCTCGAAGAGAAAAAATGAGAGCACGTTGGTAGTATTGTAAACGATCGCTTAAAGAATCAAGAGCCTATACGATAGTCACCTCGCACCTAAACGATTGTCCACCTCGCGCCTAAATGATCGTACTCTATTTCCTACACGATCGGATAGCTTCCCTATACGATCGTATAATGTGCCGATTTTGCTAAACAATCGTATACCTTTTCCTAAACAATCGTTCAGCAAAACCTACACGATCGTGTAGCTTCTCCTAAACGATAAGTAGTGTGCTATGCGATAGCGTCTTTTTCCCTCCCACTTTCTTATCGCCTACACGATTCGTGTTTCCTCCTTCCTCTATCAAATTCACCAAAGACCACGCTTTGGGTTCTCACTCCAAGAATACCCAGGACTCTTTTCTGGTGGTGTCGTCCCTACGACGTTCGTGTTCGCAGTTGTTTGTGTTGCTGCAGTCGACGCTTTCGCTGGGCGTTGGTAGATCACGTGGAGGTTTTCCGCTGCTTTGAGTGTTGAAGTTTGAAGAACGTCTTCAACTGGTATGGCACTCTTTCTCTTATTATTTTTTTTTCTTAGCATGCCGATAATCAGTGTTTGTTTGAATAACTGTATGATTTGAATGTATAATTTGTATTTCGGTTACGGTGAGATCGGAGCGATCTAAACCCGTTCATGGAACTCTTAGATATGAGATCCTTCAATTGGTATCCGAGCCAGGTTCTGATACTCCGATTTCATCTGTTGCAACGAAATGAGATTTACATTCATGGTGGGTGCATTTCTACATTGGTTTAATAGTTAAATTTTGTTGTGGATGTATGGATTAATGGATGTTTTCGGGATGATTAGCCTCGGTTTGATTTAGATCTTTTTACATTTGCAATTTTTTATAAAGGCCTCTACATTTTTAGGCATTAATAATTGTTATCGAGTCTATATTCAAAGTTTGTTTGAAGTTTTGAGTCATTCGTCGGAGTTCTGGGCAAACGTTGCGGTTCTTTGAAGAAGGAGGCGATCTAAGGTTGATCTCATCATGTAGAAGATGTGCTACGCGATGTTGTTGATCACATCGTAAAGATGAAGAAGTACGTGATCACTGTTGAATGCATCGGTTAAACGATGGGGTATGCGATCAAGAGTTAATCGTATTGTTTAGACGAGCGGGTACGCGATCGCTAAGTATCGCGTCGTGTAGACGATGAGATGCTCGCATATCGTTTAACACACGCACGCGCTAGACGATCGTTTAGGTCAGAAAGCTTCATCGCTTAGTAACGCAAGGTAAATCGTTTACCTGGTTGCACGCATCGTGTAGATGATGAGATGCTCGCGTATCGTTTGAAGCGCGCGCGCTAGATGTTCGTTTAGGTTAGCAAGCTTCATCGCTTAGTAACTGACTAAACAATTGCTTAGTAATGTAAGGTAAATCGTTTACCTGTCGTCGCGCTACACGATCGCATAGACAATCAGGCTTCACAGCCTCGTCGTCATCTACGCGATCGTTTACTTATGCTCTTATCATATAGTGCGCGCTGAACGATCGTCTACTTACTGGAGTTTACTACACGATGAAGACCTCCTGGCGGTTCAAGACCCGGTTCGCCTATGAACCGGTTTGCTCGATGAAAAATGTAATAGATAGGGTTTTTTTCATTCCGATTCTTATAAAGGCTCATCCCAGTCCATTAATCCTTTATATTACATGCGATCTATGTTTTTTTATATGTCATATGGTATACACATATAGTAAATCCCACCTTAGGTTATGCAATCGTCATGCATCATCTCTTTATTGTAATTGTTATAATTTAGAGAAACCTGATTTAATTATGGAAGAGCATGCTCATGCATCATATAATATAAGAGTTATATTTACGCATGGCTAAAAAGCATTGACATGCATCATCTTTATATTATAATTGTTATAATATAAGGGTGAATGATAGCATGTTTTCTTTGTTGTTATGCGTTATATAAAATTTATATATAATAATGACCGGAAATTGCATGAAGCATGACACATAGATTATTTTATAAATGTTATAAACACCTCGTTGTGCGCAATGGTTTTAGTTGTTTTTTTTTTAAAGTTAAAGAGAAATTAGAACTAAAAGGAATAAGAAAGACATGCATGCTCACTTAGGTTTCATTCATGGTTTTAAAGTGTTTAAAACTTGGAGCACATAGACCTAAGATCACGATTCTAATATGATTAGCAACCCTAAGGCTTTAATCTTTTAATCAGTTTAATAGGATTAAATTGGCTAATAAAAGGTTAAAGTGTAGCAAATCTATCTATAAAGGGACCTTTTGTCTAAGAACGGTTCTGGCTAGGCTGGGGTTTTTTAAGTTGAACGAAATGTAACACCCCTACCTGGGAACTGACCTGGAAAGGTGAAATTAGATAGATTTGATGCATGCATGCAAGTTAAGGAAAATCCATTAACGTGTTTAAATGTGACTACACAAAACTTATTCATATTTCATAGACAAACGTTGTTTATTGAGCAGAGTTTAAAAAGACGACTTAGACTAAAATCAGTAGCCGGATTGTCTAGTTAATGAATCCCTAGGTAGAAACATTCAGTGGGAGGTACTTGGGGCATAAGATGCTTCACTTAAACCTTTCATGTTTCTCCTAAATAGTCCACACCGTGAGATCTACCATCGGCCTCGCGGCACCTTTGGCGTGTCCCCCCAAGGGATGGTGTTTGGGTAGGTCAATATCAAGGTGGATGGAGTGAGTGTTCATAGTAAGTGGGAGCAGAAGTGCGACAGCATATCCCTCGGTCTCCCTCGTTAGGTTGAAATAAAGTTACTGCGCATCGCCTCGAGGCACCTTGGGAGTGTCCCCCTAAAGGATGACAGTTTTGCACGTTTCTTTATTTGATCTCCTATAAGAGGATAAGGTAACTTAGTCTCTTATCCTAATCTGCTTCTTCCCTACGGTGTGCTCATTAGGCGGGACTCTGTCACCGAAAGCAAGGGGTTACACTTATGCGGAATAGTTAAAGACTAACAATTCTGGACCAAAAAAATGGTGGTTGTTAGGTTCAGTTCCAATAGTTGGTTCTGCCTAATGGGTTGAGAATGTCTCATCCCAGCGAAAGGGCAACTGATCACCTCACCGGTGACGTTTGTCCTGCCTCACTGGGGCATCATTGCAAAATAGAACTCTATGACTTAAGGTACTTGAAATTGTTTTGCAAAACTGATTGGTTTAAAAGTGGTTTAGCAAATTCTAATAAAGTTTTGTTAATATTTTTAGCAAACATTTTCAAAATGGCAACAACCACGTTAGCATTGCTAAGCGCCGAAAAACTTACTGGCGATAATTTCGCAACATGGAAAAATATGATCACGATGATCCTGATCATCAAGGATCTCATGTTCGCTCTCATGGAGGTTTGTCCTCCTATTCTAGCTCCTAATGTCACTCGAAATGTTTGGGAGCCATACGAGCAATGGACAAGGGCAAATGAGAAGGCCCGAGCCTGCATCTTGGCAAGTCTTTCTGAAGTTTTGGCTAAGAAAACATGAGCCTATGGTCTTAGCGCATGAGATCATGGAGTCCCTGCAGGGGATGTTTTGGACAATCGTCTGAACAGCTTATGCATTAGGCTCTTAAATACATATTCAACTCCAAAATGGAAGAAGACACCTCTTTGTTCGTGAACATGTGCTAAATATGATGGTCCACTTTAATGTGGCGGAGTTAAATGGGTCTACCATCGATGAGGGCAGCCAGGTTAGCATAGTCCTGCATTCTTTGTCGGAAGCTTCCTACACTTTGTTAGCAATATGATTCTTAACAAAGTGAAATATAACCTTACAACTCTCCTCAACGAGTTACAAAAATATCAATCTTTACTGAAAAAGTAAGGAGAGGCAGAAGGGTGAGGCAAATGTTGTTTCATCCTCCAGGACGTTCCATAGAGGTTCGACCTTAGGAACGAAGTCTACACCTTCTATTTCTAACTCTACAAAGGGGAAGAAGAAGAAATGTGGTAAGGAAAAAGGGAAAGCACCTGCTAACCTACCGTCTGTCGCCCCAAGGAGGCGTCCAGAGGTTGCTAAAGGAAAATGTTTCCATTGCAACCAAGATGGATACTGGAAAAGGAGCTGTCCTCGATATCTGAAAGAGAAGAAAGCAGCCAAGGCTAAGGCCAAGGCCGATAAAGGTAAATGTGATTTACTTGTGCTGGAAACTTGTTTAGTGAAGAATGATGATTCTGCCTGGATAATTGATTCAGGCGCCACTAACCATGTTTTTTCTTCTTTTCAGGGGATTAGATCTTGGCGACAGCTGGAGGCTAGTGGGATGACGATCCAAGTAGGCATCAGGCATGTCGTCTCAGCTGGGGCAGCGGGAGGACTCCAGTTAGCTTGTAAAGGTTTCTTATTTTAAATGATGTATATATTGTTCCCGAACTAAAAAGGAATCTCATTTCTGTAAAGTGTTTATTGCAATGTAAATATACTATCTCGTTTAATATGGATAAAGCGTTTATTGATAAAGATGGTGTTTTTATTTGCACAGCAAATCTGGAATTGAATTTATATGTGCTAAGGCTGTTAGCCATTAATTCCCTCTATAATACTGAATTGTTCAGAACTATTGTAACTCAATCAAAACGTCGACGAATTTCTCCAAAAGAAAATGCCCAACTCTGGCATCTTTGTTTAGGGCACATCAATCTTAATAGGATTGAAAGATTGGTGAAGAATGGACTTCTAAGTGAGTTAAAAGAAAATTCTTTACAAGTATGCAAATCTTGCCTTGAAGGTAAGATGACTAAACTGTTGGGGTTGATGCCCTAAAGTCTCGTATCCTGTAGTTTGTAAACAGTATATACGAACACCTGTGATTGTTAATATATGATATTTACTTCACATCTTGTTGTTTTGCTCGATTATTTGTTTTACTTTCTTTACCACAAACCAATAAACATAAAATCCATTGTTATCTGTATGTGACTCAAGCATGTATGTGGTGACATATAAGTGGATCATGTCTTGAGTGATAACCAAAATGGTCAATAGTATATGGATATAGGAGGGATACCTTATCCTGGTAATGCTATGGATGTGACCCGCTTTGTGGAATGATCACAAGTGTTGTAACTTGTCACAAATGATCTGATACTAATCATTCGTGCTGGGGACATGCGAGCGGGGGCGTCCTATACAAAGATTTTGTATAAAACCTGACCACGAAGTGTTAATGTCTCGTTATATAACACCGTTCATGACAGAGACTTCACTTCACTAGGATGACTATAAGTAACATGACCTCAATCTTGAGTGAGTTAGGAACTCCTGCCATTGAGGGCGATCCTTTGATTTGTATAGGTGTGAGTGGCCAAGTCACTGATTCAAACCTACCATTTTTGGGATTCATCTGATTTGGGAGCTAGGAACTCAGCTACACAAAATGGAATTCACTCATTCCCCGAGGCAAGGGTAAGTAGATAGATGGCTTCCTTAAGAGTTGATTCCGGGGCTGGAACGATGTGGCGCCACACATCTTCTCTTGGCTTGAGAGGTGTTCACACATAGTTGGACTATGTTGTATTATTCATTAGAGAAATCAGTGGTACTTAAGAAGTGAGATGTAACTCAAAACGGTAAATTGGCCCAGCTGTACTTACGAGCATCTGTGAAGGGTCATCGTACTCTTGATTGGTTATATCCGATGGACACCAAAATATATCTGTGGTAAGAAGAGCTCGGTTGTTGGTCTTTAATGGAATCACTGACAGTTAATGGATGGTGAATCTCGTGGCTAAAGAGTTTAGTTAGCTATTCACGTACCATTAGAGCTTTTAATCAATTTAATTTATTAAATAAATATAATATATTATTTTATACCTATTAGTTTGATATCATATCATCTACCATGTATTTTCCTCCTTTTACTTATATAAATCATATTACATATCTAATTTTCTCCAAAAATAATGTATCTCATTGTGCGTGGTTTTTTTATGTGGAAATGTTGATGAAATGCGATGGTGAAATTGCGTTGAGCACTTAAGTTTCCTCAGTAGAATCTAAGTGAACTCCACTAAGTTTTTTTTGTAAGCCTAGGGTCGAACTCAGGACTTGTGAAAACAGGTTGCGTTGGTAATTTTTAAAAACTTTGCTGTAAACAACATAAATCAATAGTAGTTGAAGGTTGTTGTTTCGGTGATGAAAAATAAATAAATGCGGTGGAGTTTGAAAGAGTTGAATAAACAGGAAATGCGATGAGTTGCGGTGAACAGGTTGAGAAAAGTTTTCGGTTTAACACTTTCCTAGGATCGTTCATGCCTATGGCGATCAATGCAACATGCATACAAAGCAGTAACCACCTCTCGATGCGAATGCCACGACTTCTAAAGGCTAGAACGCATTCGATATATATGATCAAGTCTATAGGGCCTACAATAAGCCTCTATTCCTTATTTGCGATGACAAAATGACTCACACACAAATAATGGCGACCCACATAGTATATTTCCATCTTAGGATGCATGCGATGCAGGTTGACAACAGAGCTTATCTCTAAGTCTCTATCTCTTGTTTATGCAGTTCTAATCTGCTCTCTCGAGTCTAGATTCTAACCTAGCTCTCTCGAGTCATTAGGTTCTTTCTTTAGACTCTCTCTCGAGTAGCTCTAAAGGGGTGTTGGGCAACAACATAAACAGACAATCGCAAGCAATGAACTTCCTAGGTCACGTTAGTTTAGTTCTTCTCAACCCATTCGACTAGTTTAGTTACTCATGCGTGCTAAGAGAGTGAACAGAAGTAGAATAAGAACTTCCATTTTATAATACAAAGATGAAGTACAAAATGACAATGCAAGTATAGAATAAATAGCCTGGTAGCAACACTGGTTCTCGACTTTATCCAAGCACTGGTTCTCGACTTTATCCAAGCTACCCAGGTGACTAATGGACCTGTGGCTCGAAGCTCTAATGGTACGTGAATAGCTAACTAAACTCTTTAGCCACGAGATTCACCATCCATTAACTGTCAGTGATTCCATTAAAGACCAACAACCGAGCTCTTCTTACCACAGATATATTTTGTGTCCATCGGATATAACCAATCAAGAGTACGATGACCCTTCACAGATGCTCGTAAGTACAGCTGGGCAATTTACCGTTTTGAGTTACATCTCACTTCTTAAGTACACTGATTTCTCTAATGAATAATACAACATAGTCCAACTATGTGTGAACACCTCTCAAGCCAAGAGAAGATTGGTGTGGCGCGCCACATCGTTCCAGCCCCGGAATCAAACTCTTAAGGAAGCCATCTATCTACTTACCCTTGCCTCGGGGAATGAGTGAATTCCATTTTGTTGTAGCTGAGTTCCTAGCTCCCAAATCAGATGAATCCCAAAAATGGTAGGTTTGAATCAGTGACTTGGCATCATCACCTATACAAATCAAAGGATCGCCCTCAATGGCAGGAGTTCCTAACTCACTCAAGATTGAGGTCATGTTACTTATAGTCATCCTAGTGAGTGAAGTCTCTGTCATGAACGGTGTTATATATAAGAGACATTAACACTTCGTGGTCAGGTTTTATACAAAATCTTTTGTATAGGACGCCCCGCTCGCATGTCCCCAGCCGAATGATTAGTATCAGATCATTTGTGACAAGTTACAAACAACTTGTGACATTCCACAAAGCGGGTCACATCCATAGCATTACCAGGATAAGGTATCCCTCCTATATCCATATACTAATTGACCATTTTGGTTATCACTCAAGACATGATTCCACTTATAATGTCACCACATACATGCTTGATCACATACAGATAAATGGATTTTATGTTTATTGGTTTGTGGTAAGAAAGTAAAAACAAAAATAATCGAGCAAAAACAACAAGATGTGAAGTAAATATCATATATTAACAATCACAGGTGTTCGTATATACTTTTACAAACTACAGGATACGAGCTTTAGGGCATCAACCCCAACAGTTTTAGTCATCTTACCTTAAAGGCAAGATTTGCATACTTGTAAAGAATTTTCTTTTAACTCACTTAGAAGTCCATTCTTCACCAATCTTTCAATCCTATTAAGATTGATGTGCCTAAACAAAGATGCCAGAGTTGGGCATTTTCTTTTGGAGAAATTCGTCGACGTTTTGATTGAGTTAACATAGTTCTGAAACAATTCAGTATTATAGAGGGAATTAATGGCTAACAGCCTTAGCACATATAAATTCAATTCCAGATTTGCTGTTGCAAATAAAAACACCATCTTTATCAATAAACGCTTTATCCATATTAAACGAGATAAGTATATTTACATTGCAATAAACACTTTACAGAAATGAGATTCCTTTTTAGTTCGGGAACAATATATACATCATTTAAAATAAGAAACCTTTAACGCTAACTGGAGTCCTCCGCTGCCCCAGCTTGAGACGACATGCCTGATGCCTACTTGGATCGTCATCCCACTAGCCCTCAGCTGTCGCCAAGATCTTAATCCCCTGAAAAGAAGAAAAACATGGTTAGTGGCCCTGAATCAATTATCCAGGCAGAATCATCTTCTTCACTAAAACAAGTTTCCAGCACAAGTAAATCACATTTACCTTTATCGGCCTTGGCCTTAGCCTTGGCTGCTTCTTCTCTTTCAGATATAGGACAGCTCCTTTTTCCAGTATCCATCTTGGTTGCATGGAAACATTTTCCTTTAGCAACCTCTGGACGCCTCCTTGGGGCGACAGACGTAGGTTTAGCAGGTGCTTTTCCCTTTTTCCTTACCACATTTTTCTTCTTCTTCCCCTTTGTAGAGTTAGAAATAGAAGGTGTAGACTTCGTTCCTAAGGTCGAACCTCTATGGAACGTCCTGGAGGATGAAACAACATTTGCCTCACCCTTCTGCTCTCCTTACTTTTTCAGTAAAGATTGATATTTTTGTAACTCGTTGAGGAGAGTTGTAAGGTTATATTTCACTTTGTTAAGAATCATATTGCTAACAAAGTGTAGGAAGCTTCCGACAAAGAATGCAGGACTATGCTAACCTGGCTGCCCTCATCGATGGTAGACCATTTAACTTCCGCCACATTAAAGTGGACCATCATATTTAGCACATGTTCACGAACAGAGGTGTCTTCTTCCATTTTGGAGTTGAAATATGTATTTAAGAGCCTAATGCATAAGCTGTTCAGACGATTGGTCCAAACATCCCCTGCAGGACTCCATGATCTCATGCGCTAAGACCATAGGCTCATGTTTTCTTAGCCAAAACTTCAGAAAGACTTGCCAAGATGCAGGCTCGGGCCTCTCATTTGCCCTTGTCCATTGCTCGTATGGCTCCCAAACATTTCGAGTGACATTAGGAGCTAGAATAGGAGGACAAACCTCCATGAGAGCGAACATGAGATCCTTGATGATCAGGATCATCGTGATCATATGTTTCCATGTTGCGAAATTATCGCCAGTAAGTTTTTCGGCGCTTAGCAATGCTAACGTGGTTGTTGCCATTTTGAAAGATGTTGCTAAAAATATTACAAAAATTTATTAGAATTTGCTAAACCACTTTTAAACCAATCAGTTTTGCAAAACAATTTCAAGTACCTTAAGTTCATAGAGTTCTTATTTTGCAATGATGCCCCAGTGAGGCAGGACAACGTCCACCGGTGAGGTGATCAGTTGCCCTTTCGCTGGCATGAGACATTCTCAACCATTAGGCAGAACCAACTATTGGAACTAACCTAACAACCACCATTTTTTGGTCCAGAATTGTTAGTCTTTAACTTTCGCATAAGTGTAACCCTTCGCTTTCGGTGACAGAGTCCCGCCTAATAGCACACCGTAGGGAAGAAGCACGATTAGGATAAGAGACTAAGTTACCTTATCCTCTTATAGGGATCAAATAAGAAACGTGCAAAACTGTCATCCTTTAGGGGGACACTCCCGGTGCCTCGAGGCGATGCGGCAGTAACTTTATTCAACCTAACGAGGGAGACCGAGGGATGTGCCTGTCGCCT
>NC_052358.1:1184556-1436306 GCF_009727055.1 Benincasa hispida
AAAACAGAGCCTTATCCTCTAAGTCTCTATCTCTTGTTTATGCAGTTCTAATCTGCTCTCTCGAGTCTAGATTCTAACCTAGCTCTCTCGAGTCATTAGGTTCTTTCTTTAGACTCTCTTCCGAGTAGCTCTAAAGGGGGTTGGGCACAACATAAAACAGACAATCGCAAGAATGAACTTCCTAGGTCACGTTAGTTTAGTTCTTCTCAACCCATTCGACTAGTTTAGTTACTCATGCGTGCTAAGAGAGTGAACAGAAGTAGAATAAGAACTTCCATTTATAAATACAAAGATGAAGTACAAAATGACAATGCAAGTATAGAATAAATAGCCTGGTAGCAACACTGGTTCTCGACTTTATCCAAGCACTGGTTCTCGACTTTATTCCAAGCTACCCAGGTGACCCTAATGGACCTAGTGGCTCGATATTTGATAATTAACCGATTAATCCACATTCAGACGTGGGAAGTGGGGCTGCGAAGGTTACGGTAACCGGCAGGTTAAAGCAATGAAAATTGTTTTCATTTTATAATTCAATCGTGCATTCGTATTTGCCCGTGCCCAAAAGAATCTGTGAAAGAGCGATCGCGAGAGCCTATACGATAGAAGCTCGTTCGTCTAAACGATCATCTACTTCACGCGTTCTCTAAACGATCGTATACATCTTTTCTAAACGATCGTTCAGTTTTTTCCTAAACGATCGTGTAGCTCTACTATACGATAACAGGGTTCATCTCCCACTTGCTTATCGTGTACACAACGTTTTCTCCTCCGTCCTCTACCAAACTCATCAAAGCCCACTCTTTGGATTTTTTACGCTGAGGATACCCGGGTTTCTCTTGTGGTGGTGTCGTCCCTGCGGCATTGTTCGTGTACACTCTGATCGTGTTGTTGCAGTCGACAGACTCGTCGGGTGTTGGTAGATCGATGGGAGGTTTTCCGCTGCTGAGGGTTCAGACATACGAAGATAGTCTTTATCTGGTATGAACCCTTTCCTTTTTTATTGTATTCAGATCATACCGATAATGAGTTTTATATGCATAACTGTATGTATGGAATGTATGTCGTTTGTGTTTCGGTCACTATGAAATCGGAGTGATCTAAACCCGCTCATGGAACTCTCGGTATGAGATCCTTCATAAACGACCTTTTACTGGAAAAGGTAATAGAGTCAAGGAGCCTCTTCGGTTAGTACATTCGGACCTTTGAGGTCTTATAAATATGCAAGCCCGAGGTGGCTATAAGTATTTTATCAGTTTCCCTGATGATTACTCAAGGTACGGGTATGTTTATCTTATGCAACGAAAGTCTGTATCCTTTGAAAAGTTCAAAGCGTTCAAGGCTGAAGTTGAAAACACATTAGATAGACATATTAAAACACTTCGATCAGATCAAGGTGGAGAGTTTTTGGACTCGACATTCCAAGACTATTTAATAGAACATGGAATCGTTTCCCAACTCTCAGCGTCAGGTACACCTCAGCAGAATGGTGTAGCGGAGAGGAGAAATAGGACCTTGTTAGACATGGTTCCCTCAATGATGAGTTACGCTTCCTTACCGGACTCGTTTTGGGGTTTCGCAGTGGAGACTGTGGTATATATACTCAACTATGTTCCCTCCAATAATGTTGTAAGGACACCTCTGGAGTTGTGGAGCGAGCGTAAAGCTAGTTTACGTCACTTTCTCATTTGGGGTTGTTCTGCACATGTGCTTGAGGTTAATCTCAAGAAGTTAGAACCACGATCGAGGTTATGCCTCTTTGTAGGCTACCCCAAAGGTACACGAGGGGGTTATTTTTATGATCCGACGAAAAATATGATGTTTGTTTCAACAAACGCTACTTTCCTGGAGGAGGATCATATAAGGGAGCACAGTCCACGAAGCAAAGTCGTCTTGCATGAGCTTTCCAATGAAACTACTGAAACTTCAACAAGATTTGTTGAAGAGCCTTCTCAATCAACAAGAGTTGTTGATGGGAGTTCATCCAGTAGGTTGGTTCCACCTCAAGAGTTGAAGGAACCTCAATGTAGTGGGAGGGTTGCAAACCCACCCGTTCGCTATCTGGGTTTCACGGAAATCCTTGTTATGGTAGCAGATGACGACGTTGAGGATCCGTTGTCTTATAAGAAGGAAATGGCTGATGTTGACCGGGATGAATGGGTCAAGGCCATGGATCTCGTGATGGAGTCGATGTACTTCAACTCAATATGGGATCTTGTAGATCAGCCAACTGACTCGGTTCATTTATGTACTGAAACAGGTGTTTCGATCTTGGAACATACGGTTTGATACTGCGATCAAGTCGTATGGCTTTGATCAAAATGTTGATAAACCTTGTGTCTACAAAAAGATCATCAATGCTTCAGTAGTCTTCTTAGTGTTGTACGTAGACAATATCCTACTCATTGGGAATGATATAGGTATACTGACTATAGTTAAGAACTGGCTAGCGAGTCAATTCCAAATGAAAGATTTAGGAGAGGCTCAGTTTGTTCTAGGTATACAGATCTTTCAGAATCGTAAGAACAAAGTGCTAGCATTGTCTCGGGCATCGTACATTGACAAGATGTTGCTCAAGTACTCGATGCAGGACTCCATGAGGGGCCTATTTTCGTTTAGGCATGAAGTCACTTTGTTTGAGGACATGTGTTCTAAGACGCCTCAAGAGGTTAAGAAGATGAGATGGTTCAGTCTAACCCAGGCCATTTTAATGTTGCTGACCCATTTACGAAGGCTCTCACAGCTATAGTGTTTGAAGGTCACCTACGAAGCATGGGTTTACAGGATCGCCCGCGGCTGGACTAGGGCAAGTGGGAGATTTTCTTGTACTGGGCTTTTATGCTCTAGTTTATTGTTTTGTACTAGGTTTTTGTACACCCCACTTCGCTTTAGGACAAGTGGGAGATTGTTGGAGTTGATGCCCTAAAGTCACGTATTCTGTAGTTTGTAAACTGTACGAACGCTTGTGTTGTTAATATATGATATTTACTTCACATCTTGTTTTTTTGCTCGATTACTTATTTTATTTGCTTTACCACAAACAATTAAATATAAAATCCCTAGTTATTTGTATGTGACTCAAGCATATATATGGTGACATACAAGTGGATCATATCTTGAGTGATAACCAAAATAGTCTGTAGTATATGGATATAGGAGGGAAACCTTATCCTAGTAACACTACAGACGCGGCCCGCTTTCTGGAATGGTCCGAGTGTTATGACATGTCACAGATGGTCTGATCCTGATCATTCGTGTTGGGGACATGCGAGCGGGGACGTCCTCTACAAAGAGTTTGTATAAGACCTGACCACGAAGTTTTAACGCTCATTATATAACACCGTTCATGACAGAAACTTCACTTAACTAGGATGACTATAGGTAACATGACCTCAATCCTGAGTGAGTTGGGAACTCCTGCAATTGAGGGCGGTCCTTTGATTTGTATGGGTGTGAGTGGCCAGGTCGTCGGTTCAAACCTACCATTTTGGGGATTCGTCTGATTTGGGAACGGGAACTCAGCTACACAAAATGGAATTTACTCCTTCCCCGAGGCAGGGGTAAGTAGATAGATAGCTCCCAAGGCTGATTCCAGGGCTTGAAGGATGTAGCGCCACACACCTTCTTTTGGCCCGAGAGGTGTTCACACATAGTTGGACTATGTTGTATTGTTCATAAGAGGAATCAACGGTACTTAAGGAGGGAGATGTAACTACAGGGGCAAAGCGGTAATTTGGCCCAACTGTACTTACGAGCATTTGTGAAGGGTCATCGTGCTCATGATTGGTTATATCCGATGGACACAGAAATATATCTGTGGTAAGAAGAGTTCAGTTGTTGGTCTTTAGTGGAATGTCTGACAATTAACGGATGGTGGATCTCGGGGCTAAAGAGTTTAGTCAGCTATTCACGGACCGTTGGAGCTTCGAGCCACAGGTCCATTAGGTCTCTTAGGTAGCTTGGATAAAGTCGTAAACCAGTGTTTGGGTTAATTTGAAATGTTCAAATTGACAAGAGGAAGTTCAATTATATATGATATAATTGGACTAGTTAATTATCTAAATGTATGAGATACATTATTTTGGAGGAAATTAGACATAAATATGATTTATATCAAGTAGAGGAGAAAATACTATAGTAGATATGTGATATCAAACTATAGGGTAAAAATATAATATGATTATATTTATTAATTAATTAGTTGGTTAATTATATGATAATTAGTCCAAAATTCACATTTGGACGTGGGTTAGTGGGGCAACGTCGGTTATTGTAATTGATGAGTTAAAATGAAAATAGTTTTCATTTTGATCAATCGCTCGAAGAGAAAAAGTGAGAGCGCGTTGGTAGTATTGTAAACAATCGCTTAAAGAATCGAGAGCCTATACAATAGTTGCTTCGCGCCTAAACAATCGTCTACCTCTCACCTAAATGATCGCACGTTATTTCCTATACGATTGAATATTCTTTAAACGATCGTATAGTGTGTCGATTTTGCTAAACGATCATTCAGCAAAACCTACACGATCATGTAGTTTCTCCTAAACAATAAGCAGCGTGCTATGCGATAGCGTATTTTTCCCTCCCACTTGCTTATCACCTACACGATTCGTGTTTCCTCCTTTCTCTATCAAATTCACTAAAGACCACGCTTTGGGTTCTCACTCCGAGAATACCCGAGGCTATTTTCTGGTAGTGTCATCCCCACGGCGTTCGTGTTTGCGGTTGTTCGTGTTGCTGCTGTCGGCTCTTTCATTGGGCGTTGGTAGATCACGTGGAGGTTTTCCGCTGCTTTGAGTGTTGAAGTTTGAAGAACGTCTTCAACTGGTATGGCACTCTTTCCCTTGTTATTTTGCTGTTCTTAGCATGCTGATAATTAGTGTTTGTTTGCATAACTATATGATTTGAATGTATAATTTGTATTTCGGTCACGATGAGATCGAAGCGATCTGAACACGCTCATGGAACTCTTAGATATGAGATTCTTCTATAAGAGGGTTGGCAATTGTTGTCTTCACACTTCTTCTCGGACCAGAAGGGTAATTTAGTACAGGTTGTGACAGTGAAGGCCCTCATTGTTCAAGACCCGGAATCAGCCCTTAAGGGAGCAATTCATCTACTTACCTTAACAAATTGAATGAGTGAATTTCATCTTGTTAGTTGAGTTCCTAGCTCCCCACTCAGACGAATCCCAAAAATGGTAGGCATATTGAGTGGGCGAATCTAGCCACTCTCATCCATGCAAATCATAGGACCGCCTTCATATGCAAAAGTTTACAACTCACTCAAGATTAAGGATAAGTCACCTATGTTCATCCTTATGAAATGTAAGTCTCTTCTAGTAACGGTGTTAGAAAAATAGACTAATCATTTTCTGTTGGGTTTTATGCCCTAAAACTCGTAGATAGTAAATGTAAATTGTTAACCGTCATCAATAAAGAATTATCGATGTTATTTCAATAATTATTATTAATTGTGTTGTATTCTATTTTATCTTAATAACCTCAAATCCAATAAACTAATATCCTTAAACTATATGTGAAGACATACTGGGATCAATGTTCAAGATACAGTCTAAAGGGTCTATAGTATAGAGATAAGGCTGGGTACCTTATCCTAGTGACACTATGGATATGACTCACTTTGTATTTGATACAAACGCAATAATCCAACGCATTCTTGTAGGTGACATGCAAGTGGGGGTATCCTATGCAATGAGCTTGCATAAGACCGAACCACGAAATAGTAACCACTAGATGTAACACCGTTGACTAATTAGGTTTATGTTTCAATAGGATAACCTAAGCAACTTAGTCTTAATTTTGAGTGTATTATGAACTTCTATTCATGAAGAATTGTCCTTTGATTCGTACGGATGAGAGTGGCCAGTTCGTCGACTCAATAAGTCTATCATTTTAGGGACAAAATCGAGTGGGGAGCTGAGAACATAATACTACAAGATGGACCACACTTCTTCTCGACTTTAGGGTAAGTAGATGAGTGTTCCATTAAGTGGTATCTTTGGGACTTGAACAAAGGATCTTACCCTCTCACTGGTCTGAGAGTGGTTTATGTTTAATGGTTAGATCATAAACAGGTTGTTCATTAGAGGAACACTAGCACTTAAGGATACAGAGGTAACTAAGGGTAAAATGATAATTTGAACAGCTGATGTTACAAACACTTGTGAAGGACTAACTTGCTGTTATTGGTCTATATCCATGGACACAGAAATATATCTGCAGTGAGAAGAGTACAACTGTGAGTCTTTAGTGGAGTGTACCAACAATTAACAAATATTGATTAATTTTGCTAATGATTTTAGCAAATTAAACTCATATCGTTGGAGCTTATGATTTGTAGGTCCATAAGGTCCCCTTCCTAGCTCGTAAAAGGAATTGAGGTAACTATATTTTGAGTTGAGTTTGAAATATCCAAATTCACTTAAGGAAATAATATAATGTATAATGATATATATAATATAAAGTTTATATTTTATTTAAACTTTATAATAGAAAGTTAATTTTGGATATGATTCAAAATTAATTTATGAGAGAATTAAATATTTGAAGGAGTTCAAATATTAATTTAATGTAAATTGGATTCATATTAAAACTAAAGGTTAAAATTAATGTGTATTAGATGTACATTAAAACTACAGGTTATGAGAGAAAAACAATTGAATACGATTCAAATGGAGGTTAAATTAAATGTTTGATATTTAATTTAGTAATTATTTAATTGGATAATTCAGTAATTATTTAATTGGAGAATTAAATAATTATTTGATTTGATTTGATTTGATTTAATTAAATTAATGAATTAAAATTATAAGATATGTGAGTGATGTTTCATTTAATTAAATCAGATTTAATTAATTATTAATTTATTGTTATTTATTTATTTATTAGTTAGTAATTTTAATGAATTAAATTAATTAAAAAGATAATTCCCCTCCCACGTAGGGGAGTTATCTGAAACATGGGTGATCCCACGTTTCTCTCTCTCTGTTGGTTTTTTTTTTTATCACAAAGGAGATATAGCACACACAAAAATTCTTTGATTATTTTTCCTCTCAATTTCCCATTCTCTAATCTCAATCTTTTTTTGGTTCCCCCAAACCACACCTCAAATCTAAGAGAATAGAGATGTCACTCTTGTGGTGGTGTTGATTTCGATCAAAAGAAAATTTGGCCATCTCATCTGCGTCGTCAATATTAGTAAGGTTTCTTATCCATTTTCTCTGTATTCTCTAATTGCATGCTTAACCTATGGTAGTTTTATAGTAGGAAATTTCTTTATTGGTCTCTGTATAAATTTCTAGAATTTTTCAGTGTAAGGGTATTTCAAAACGAATAACAAGTTTGATTATGTAATTTTCGCTGCGCTAGAGCTTTCATCCTTACAATTTTGTAATTTAGTCTTATACAAACTCTTTGTATAGGATACCTCCCTCACATGTCTCCACATGAAGGATTAGGATCAGATCATTTATAACACTTTACAACAAATGTAATAATTACAAAATTGGTCGTATCTGTAGTGTCACCAGAATAAGGTACCCAGCCTTATCCATCTACTACAGACCGTTCAGGTTATTACTTAAACATGATCTACTTCTATGTCTCCACATACATGTTTAAGTTGTATAGAATAACCTATGATCTTAGTTTATGAGATTGAGTTAATGCACATATAAAATAACAATTATTTTGTTAATAACAATTTGCTTACATAAACTTACAAACTATAAGAGAGAATTAGGACACTAATCCCGACAGTTATTTGATCTCAAAGCTTTAGGAGAGTTATATTCTTCAGAGCTTCAATCTTTTGGTCTTAAGATCTTCAGAACTTCCTCATGTCTTTAGAGCTTCTACTACAAAATATAGTATACACTACACTTAAATTTAGATATATAACCATGGTTTTTTAAAAATCCAGGGACTAATGTTGTAGAGATTAAAATAACCATTATTTAAAGTAAATATATCCATGCAGAGAACACGTGTAATAATAATTGTTGTCTAAAAGCAAATTATGTACTACGAATTTTTAAAATTGTGGTGTAAATATTACCTTTATACCATGGTAATAAAAACTATGGTCTAAAACCCATATTATAGACTATGACTTTTTTAAACCATGGTATATGTATTACCTTTACACCACGGTCAATAAAAACTATGGTCTAAAAAGCATATTATAGATTATGGTTTTTAAAAGTGTTGAGTAAATATTATATTCACACAACAATCAATAAAAACAAGACCCAATAACATATTGTAAACTATGGATTTTTAAATTCATGGTGTACGTATTACCTTTACACCGTGGTCAATAAAAATCATGGTCCAAAAATATAATATAGACTGAATTTTTTAATCCATGATGCATATATTACCTTTACACCATGGTAAATAAAAATCATGGTCTAAAAAGCATATGATAGACCATGAATTTTTAAATGTGTTGTGTAAATATTATATTTACCCCACGGTTAATAAAAACTATGGTCCAATAACATACTATAAATTACATATTTTTAAATATGTAGTGTATATATTTATTCACACCCAATAAAAAAAGCATGGTATAAAAAACATATTATAGAATATGGATTTTTTAAATGTGTTGTGTAAATATTATGTTTACATCATGGTCAATAAAAATCATGGTCCGATAACATACTATAGACTACAAATTTTTAAAACTATGGTGTATATATTACCTTGACACCATGAGAAATAAAAATCATAGTCTAAAAAATATATTATAGATTATGAATTTTTAAAAGTGTTGGGTAAATATTATCTTACACTATAGTCAATAAAAACGACGATGAAAAAAAGCATACTATATGCTACAAATTTTTAAAAACCATGGTGTATATATTATCTTTACATCATTATCAATAAAAATTATGATCTAAAAAACATATTATAAACTATGGATGTTTAAAATCGTGGTGTAAATATTAAATTTACGCTATATTTCAACAAAAATCATGGTCCAAAAATATATTATTGCCTACGAATTTTTAGAATTTTGGAGTAATGATATTTTTCCGTCATGCTCAATAGAAACCACAGTGTAAACGTATATATTTTCAAATACGTTAGAGCCATTTTTTGTTAATCAATTTAGAATATTTTTTTAATTATTTTATATTTTATTTTTTAATTTATTTTTTGTCCATAATTTTTTTTGTAAATTTTATTTTTCTCCATTTTTGTTTAATATTGTTGGTCCATTTGATTAAATTCAATCCTCCGAAACATTTCAAAACAATATGATCTTTTCTTTATAAAATTTTAATTGTTTTGATACATTCAGATTTTAAATTATTAATTTTGTTGTATATAATATTTGCTTATTTTTAAATTTAGATTTTGTGGGTTAGTTTGTTGTGAATATGTTTTAAAAGATGTTTTTATGTACACTTTGTTTCCTCCTTGATTTCCTCATTGGAATTATTTTTATCTTTCTTCTTTATTTTTTTAGTGGTTTGCTATTTATATATAGTAAAAAATCATTATTTTATTTTTCAAAATTAACTACCTCTATATTTTGAAGAATAAAAGAGAGAAATGGTTATCTCGCAGTCTCCACATCGGTAAAAGTGGATTTTTTTTTTTTTTTTTTGAAGATTTTGGCCATTTTTTCTTTCTCACAGTAATTTTTACTGATCAACGAGAGTTAGCAATTTTCTGATGAATTTTTCAGGGGGTAATGAAACTCAAATTCCTTCTCTAATTGATGTGGTATTTTAGGTTGTATTATCTGATTTATGTAGAATATTGTGATGGATCGACATAATCATTCCCTTAAAGGGTTAGTGTTTGTACATGACTTTTATATACAAAAATTTGATTGCATTATATTGAAGTTGCATTTGTTTGTATTAGTAAAATGTATATATCAATTAAACTTCGAAAAAACAAAATAATGCTCAAATGGATTGTGGTCTATTAATTTATACACTTCAATTGACTATGGTTGTAAAATTACGTGAAATGTTACTCGTACTCTATCACTATAAACCACAATTAGTTGTTGTCTACCCATAGTCTATCACTATAGACCACAACTAGTTGTAGTCTATTCTAAAAGACGATAATGGTTGTCAAAACTATGGTTTATTGAAATATACAATGCCTAGCATTAGTCGTGCTCTATAGTAATAGACCATATCTATAAGATCATAAATCGCTTGACATCAACCATGGTCTCTAAGATCATAGACCATGGATGACATAGGCCATAACTAACGATCACATCTAATGTTTATGGTGGTCTCTAAATATAGACCATGACTGGTGTTAACCATAGTTTATACTATAGACCATGACTGACGTTAATCGTGGTTTATACTATAGACCATAGTTGGCATTGACCATGGTCTATACTATAGACTACACTAGAATACACCACGGTCTTAAAACCATAGTCTGTTCAAATTGACAATGGTTAAATGACCGTGGTATATAATTTGTAGTAGAGTTCAAGAGAGTTATGTTCTTTAGAACTTCAATCTTTGGAACTTCATATCTTCAAAACTTGGAGTTATATTTTGAAAATCTCCATAAGAGTTATAGTTATCAGACCCTTCAAAGCTTCAATCTTTGGAACTTCATATCTACAAAGAGCTTTGGCCTTCCATTCCCCCAACCTCCCCTAAATGAGTGGATAATGTCACACTGCCCCAAATTACCCTACTAAACCTAGGATGGACTGCGACGACAGTAGATCCTGAGCGTGCAGTGGAGCCTACCGTCAAACTTGCCTTGAACTTAAAACCTAACATAAATTAAATACTACTTACACGATTACTAAAACTCCACGCTTGTTTTCAGGTCACAATAAACTGATGAGTCGAGTGGTAAATCTGACAACCTAACTCCTGTTGGAACTCAATAGCAACCTAGTGTTGGAACTCAATAGCAACCTGGTGGAGGAAAACATTTGAAAAGGTTGAGCTAAAAATACCCAGTGAATGGTGAAAGTTTATAGGAAAGTAACTTCAGAAACTTATAATCATATGAAACAAAAATTTAAGTTCTGTAAATCAATGTAAAATATGAGCAATTCAAAATCTTGAGAAAGTTATCAGAGAGAAAATCATAATCACTCTCTTATAAACACAAACGTGAATTTGTAGAAATATTCACCAAAACTATACCCTAATGTGGTCATATTATATACAGAAGAATTAAATGTATGTAGCAGAGAAATGTGGTCATATTATACATCGAACAAGCTCTAAATACATAGCGGAGCAAACATGATCATATGTACATGTAGAATAGCCCCAAAAGGTAAAACACCCCGACACACGACCTAAAGTCTATGTGTGTGCCAAAGTGGGTCTTAAAGACCTCATGATATCATGACAACACTACAAAGACAAATTCACATCAGTGCAGTGGAAAATCACAATGAGTACATTGATCTAGTGGTTTGAAAACTACTTTAATCTTAAACACATAAAACTTGTCATTTTTGAAAATCTTGCTTTCACACATCTTGTAAATCATTCTAAAACCACCCTCTTTCTTTTGAAGGATATTTCACAAATCCAAAAATCCACATAAAACACATCTTCTGTGAAGTACTTTTAAAAACATAACTATTGCTAAAACATTATTATATTTGAAAATCTTGATAATCATTTTGAAAAATCATTAGATAAATTTTCTAAATTATTCTTGAATATTAAATCAAGAATTTCGTAAACATTGCGTTTACTGGGAATTATGTATAATTTCTCATGAAATCTCATAACATTTAACTAATGATAAAATATTTCTAAAATAAATTGTTCATAGAATTCTTGTCGACCACACATTGGATCGTTCTTCGTTATCCAAACTTTAGTTCAAATTGACCGTTCAAGAATCAATCCATCGAATCTCTGACCTCGAAGTCGATAGTATGAGCACTATACCAATTGATCTATGTTCATGTTGGTCATTAACTCAAATTTCTCCAAAGAAATAACTTACCAACCAAAATTCTCGTAAGAAAGCCTCCTTGACCACCGTCAACCTCTCTACTTTCAACACCAACCTTTTCTTCAATCTCAGCTTCTCCATGCCTCAGAATTCTTATTGCATTTCTTCTTCTTTTTAATAAAAAAAATATTTTCTTTTAATACATATCTCTAACACAAAAAGAAACCCTCTCTCGTGGCTTAATGGTATGAAAGTAAATTTCTTCCTGTCTCTTTTTATTTATTTACTTTTCTCAAATATATGATTGGTTTTTCTTTTCTTTTACTTTTATATTCTTTTCAATATATACTTTTACCAGATGTTATAATTAACAAGTGAAATTACATGTTTACCCTTGAACTTAGGAAAATTTTCCTCTTTGCCCTTAATCACTTATTCAATTCAGTTTTTATTTCCAACTATCTTCAAATTTCCTCCTTCAAGCAAACATTTCAAAATAAACAACCACATATACACATATACACATACAGAGAGGAGATGTAGAAGTGGGTCTAACAACTTAGTTTTCATGGGCCTTATATGTGCTTAGTCCGGACGTTCTTGGGTTTGGACTTGGCCCAAATTTATACAATGACTTAAATTGTGTTGGATTTTAAATTAAAAGACTAGTTGCATAAATAGAATTCAAACTCAAAATAATATAATATATAGTACAAGGATAAAATAATTGCATATATAGATCAAAAAATGGTAAAAAAACTAAAAAACTCGTGTCTAGCTACCATTTTGCTTGCTGGTTCTCAGTTTTCTCAAATTAAAAGCTATCACTGATAGCAACTATTAGTGATAACCACTGTTAGCTGTTATCAGTTGCTATCGCTGATAGCTTCTATCAATTGCTATCGATGATAATTGTTATTATCGATAGCTTTCAATTTGAGAAAAATTAATACAATCTTGAAATATTAGCTTTTAATCTACTATCAATTATCAGTAACTATCATTGATACACTTTCATCAATTGAAATCAACCTTGAAATATTATAACTTAATACTATCAGTGGCTATCAATTATAGATTTATAAATAGTGATCAATTTTGAAAAAAAAGCAACAACTTTGATTACCACGATAGTTATCACTAATAATATCTTTTATCATAGCTATCACTGATAGCAGCTACCAGTTGTTATCACTGATAAACTTTCATCAATTAGAATCAACCTTGAAATATTAACACTCAAGGCTATCAACGATAGACTTGTATAACTGATTATCACCTTTGAAATAAACTCGATATATAAATATCACCTAAGTTCTATCACCGGTATCATTAGTATCACTCATATTGTGGTTATCAATGATAGCTTCTTTCACTAATAACATCATTGATAAGATGCTATCAATTATCTCACTGATATCATGCTATCAGTGATAGCTCTCTATTACTGATAACATGCTATCAGTGGTAGCTTCTATCACCGATAACGTGCTATCGAGTAGTTTCTATCATCGATAACATGCTATTAGTATTAGCTTCTATTATTGGTAATATGCTATCAGTAGTAGCTTCTATCAATCATAGCCACTAAACACTTTTTTGCCTCTTTCTTGTCCTTTTCAAACATTTATAAGTCCCTTTTCTTTTCGATGATAGCTTTTATCACTGATAAACATTCTATAACTTATATGCATTCCACTTACGTTTTAGTTTAAGATTCAACTTTATTAATTAAATTCATAAGTTGGTTATCAATGATAGATTTCTATAAGTGGCTACTAACTATGAAAATATAATCAAAGATTAAGCTATCAATGATAGAAAATATTAGTGGCTATCACTGATAGACTTTCATTTCCTATTTATATTTATTATTTGTTATAATAATCAAACTTGATGATCGGCTTGTTGGTGTTAAGTCACTTGTGAATTGAGTACTTTCAAGTAAAGAAAATTAAATAGAAAAAAGGAAGCAAAAACCAGAGAAGTGAAAGAAAATTTTTTTTAAAAAAAAAAAGTTGAACTCATACATATTTATACATAATTGCAAATATTTTAAATATGTAATATATTTTTAAATTTTTCTCTTATTCTACTGTCTATTACAAATATCCTAAATTAGAGACTTTAATTACTCGCCCCAATTGAAAGTATAATTTTCATCATAGATTTAGACTTTCATTGTGATGACATGACAACTTGTGATTAGCCGAAATTTCTCATTCAACAATGGTTTTTGAAAACTATTACTTTTAGTTTTTAAAACTTGAGCTAGTTTTTTAAGATAGAAATTTAAGAATAGAAGTAAGGTTTATAGGTTTAATTTTAAAATACTAGATTAAAAAAATCAAATGATTATCAAACGATACTTAAGTATTTGAAAATTTGTTATAGAATTTATTTGAAACAGATTCAACATATAACCTTAAAATATAGATAATACATAGTAATTATCGCTAAATTTTACTCACTTTCTCATCTTCTGATTACCCTACTTATAAAAGGTCTATAAAAATGGTTCACGCTACATTTTCCAAATAGAAGAACAATATGTAATATCAACCAAGTAGAATGGCAGTATTTCACATTAAAACCAATAATTAGCATAGTAATTATTATTAAATTCCATTGAAAATTTGAAATCTAAGTATGTCAACGGTGGGATTAATTGGATTTTATTAATTTAGCAATAAATGTTGTGCAAAAAAAGGAAATTCAACGATAGGGAGGAAATTTACTCGGTATGGACTCTTTTAAAGTATTTAAAAATATTTAAACTTTATAGTAAAAAAAATTCAAAAAGTACAAAACACTTTTAAAACTTTTTACTATAAAGTGTAAATATTTTTAGAATTTTTCTATTTATAAGAATTTTTCTTTTTTGAAAAAAAATAAGGTGAAATTTGTTGCCACTAAAATAATATATGAAGGAAAATTTATAACATGAATAAAGAAGATATCATTAGAGATGTTTACGAGTGAGGTAGAACTGAGGATGACATCTCCATCCTCGTTCTTGCTCTCCATTTCATTTCTCGTTCCCTACAAAATTTTCCATTTAATTTTACAGGCTTTGGGACAAAAATTTTCGTCAGGAAATTTTTCTCGTTTTGTTTTGTTTAAAGAAATTTTTTCGACTTAAGAAGGCAGTGGTGAGAATGAGGATCACTTCGGAACTCGAGCTACCCCACTTCAATCAATTAACCAAGATTTTGACCGGATACGAAATCACACCTATAGGGATTAGTGCGTGAGACCGCGATCCACAAAAGCATGGGACTCACCCTTTACTTGGGAATGAAGAGGGGAAACATAGCATGTCACACGAGCAAGGCGAGGTTTGGAACCCTATTGCGGGAGGGACGCCATGCGCTTTATGGCATTCCCACTATAAAAAAAATTCAATACCACAAAGGATTGTTTATGGAACTACTATCGAGATTCTTTAGACCATTTTTCCTAGTATCATTCCCATGTCGCTTCTTTACGAGTGTCGACGTTACCTTTTTTGAAGATACACCCTACTTTCCAGTCTCTCCTGTTACCGCGTCTTAAGTCCCTCTCACATTACCACTTCCGGTCCCTACTTTCTCTATATCTGCACCTTCATCATCTTCTACAGGTATTGATCCGGCTTCTCATCTCGATCGCCCCGATCTACAGGTGTATTAGCGCAGAACCTACTTAAATAACTACTTTGGTATAGTTTTAATTAAATATTAAATTTCTTACTAATTTTTTTATAGGGTTGATTTTACATAGACAATTTCAATCTAAAGAGAAATTACCAAATTTTCTATTACAAGGAAATTATAATTTTTTTTAAAAAAATAAGTAAATTATAATTACCTATCAAATCATTCAAAGAGGCAAATGGGCAGGTTGTGTTCTCCGTCCTCTATGTTAACTCTGGGAAATTTTTTTCCCCAGAAAATCTTTGTTTTGTTTGGAGAAAGTCACTTAGGAGAATATGAATATATCTAATGACCATTTGGTTCATGGAAATAAGAGGTGAAAATGGAAAGTGTTATTTTATCACCATGTTTGTTACACGTTTTCAACCTTAGGAATGGAAATATCTTATTCCAAAACATTTCATAAGAGGTTTTTCATATTCCAAATAGGTGGATTTTCTCCATTTCCAATAGTTTTTCTCCCTCTCCTACTTTTTATCTTTTTATTTTATTTGTTATATTTGTTTCTTGATATTGTTTACTTTATTTAATTTTTATAAATATGTTTAAATTAAATTTAATTGACATATATAATTAATTTTATTAATAATAATGTTAATATAATACTTTATTCTGTTATTAAGAATAATTTGAAAAACCATAATCTTTTAAAAAATATATGAATAAGCATAATTATATTTCCTCAAATCTCTTTTTATTGGAAATATATATTGACATCATAAATTATTTATTATAATTATTAATTAGTTTTTTAAAAAAATTTAATTAATTAACTAATAATAAAATAAGTTAATTTTTCAAGTAAATAATCTTGTACACTTGTACTTCTAGTTTTAATCTATAATTATAATTAATTTTTTTAAATTAAAAACATTGTTTGATGATTTGAAATCAATTAGTTTATATCAACTTCTTTTGTATATATAAGGTTTATAATTGACATTAAACGATTAGCTAGTTAACTCTTCAATTAACAAAACTATAGGAAAAAAAAAAGAAAATAAAATTTTAAATTAATTACCAGTATTTTTAATAAAAATTTGATAATATAAAAAATTTAATTGATAATAAATATATTAGACTGGAGGGTAAGTGGATAAGTTTAATTAAATTTAATGGCTTTAACTTAATTTAATAACTTAATATAATAAAAATAAATTAACAAACAAAAATTAATTATTGAAATTAATTTGGATTAATTTTATACTTCATAATTACATAAAATATAATACACTTACAGACATTCTATTTTCATTTCCATGCATAATCAAACACAGTCATCTTTAATTCATAAACATTTTATTCCCAAACATCCTATTATGTATTTTATTCTCAAGTATCTATAAAACCTTGAATCAGGCCTAAGATCATACCATCCATACCATCGTAATATAAAAGGTTTTCCTAATAAGTAGAGCAATTAATAAGTTTAACTTCCAAGTAAAAATTTGAAAGTGAATTAATGTAGTAATTAAAAGATATCACAGTGTTAGCTAAATTGATGTTACAGATCCAACCCATCCCCATGTCAACTTTTTTATTTTTTTTCATAATCACCATGGTTGGAGTTTAGATCCTTAAATTTTTTAGGGGCCTAAACTTATTAGATAGCATGAGATTTTCCATCTCAAAATCAATTGAAAATGAGATGAGTAATTCAAGTATATTCTAAATATTGTGAAATTTCTTGCTTTTTTCTAGTGTAAAATCTTCAACAATATTAGTTAAACTATGTTCACTTTTACTATCAAACATATATTGATAAAGCAACAATTAGGGATGAGATGGGTAATTCAGGTATATTCTAAATATTGTGAAATTTCTTAATTTTTTCTAACGTAAAATCTTCAACAATGTTAGTTGAACTATATTCACTTTTACTATCAAACATATATTGATAGAGCAATGATTAGGGTTGCATTTAATCTCATGCTTTCCTTCCCTTTATATTATACCAAAAAAAAAAAAACATTGTGTGTGTGCGTGTGTGCGCGAGCACGCAGTGTGCACTACAACAAATATTACCTTCCGTAGCATTTCTTTATAGCGTTACATTTAAAAAGCTGTAAAAAAGAAAGGCGTTGGATTAAAAAAAATGGGTGGCCATTTTAAAAAATTCAAAAAAGTTGTTCTGCAAACGTGAATGTTGAACCCTAATGTTACATAAAAGAACATTATCTTTCTCACTCTCCCCAAGTCTCTTATTCTCTATATTTTTTTTCTCTCTCCAAGTTTGTTTGCAATGTCTCGAGGGTTGTCTGATTGATAGTCTTCTTCATGATGAGTGACCATATCAGGTCGATGGATGGGCAACAAGGATCTAGTCGTTGGACAGAAAATTATTCTAGTCGGCGTTTGTTAATGGATCTGGTCTCGTGGATCTACAATGCATTGATCTTTAATAGACGGTGGGGAACGGACAAGGTACAGTAGTGAATGGACGAGTCTGTAATGCACAAATCAATGTCTCATCGAATACATTTGTATAGCTCATCGATTAAGATCTGTTTTTCTTGTATGAGTTTTAAAAGTACAACATGGTTGGGTGCAGGGGAGTTTATCGTTTAGCCTGGGCTACACAACACAACTAACGCTTGGTCTTCTTCCTCGAGGTGAACAACATCTCTATGCTTTGAAACTTCATCATGAACAACTCAAAACACTCCAAACACTTTGAACACGAACTCAATAGCAAGTTAGTTATGCCCAAAAACATAGGGGCTCTTACAAATTAACTTTGAAATGTAAAAGAAAGCATTAAAACAAAGGCAATCATCCCGAAATATCCATCAAACCATCCATAAACACATTTAATACTTAAATGCATTGTAGAAAACTTAAAACTCACCAAGACTGTAAAATAAATTTCAATACAACAATAGAATTTGGAATAGCATAACAACCTGGCTCTGATACCAATTGAAGGAACTCTAAATAGAGAACCAGTAAGCAGAAGTAGATCGTTCCAAATTTCATTGAGAAAGAACACAAAAAATTATAGTCTAAAAGAATAGATTATGCATAAACAATAAGTTACAAGCATGCTTCTTTAATTGAACAAGAGATAGAGTATGCAAGCCTTTGAAGAACTCTTTCTTCATGTATCCCTCGATCGTTCAACAACTTGTTCAACAGCACGAACTGAAGAATCCTCGATCACTATCAAGTGTAACTCGATCCTCGACCCTCGAATGGAACAAGAACACCACCACAAGAGTTACCTTGGTATTCTCGGTGTGAGAATCCAAGAGTTGTGGGCTCTGTATGACTTTGGATAGAGGAATCAAAGAGATAGACAATCGAGTAAGTGGGAGAAGGAAGAAGTCTATCGTATAGACTTGATACTCAATCATGTAGTAAGAAGATGCCTATCGTATAGACTTGTTACTCGATCGTGTAGTAACGAGTAACTATCATATAGTAAACTCGATACTTGATCGTTTAGGCTGTGAGATGCTATCGTTTAGTAAAACTATTTTACTCGATAGTCTTTTCTTTTATGAAACGATACAATGAATCAACCACTCAACTTGGAAAACAATTTTCCTTTTATCTCACAGTTACCATAAAACTGCCAATAACCTCCCACTCAAGTCGGTTATTAAAGGAAAAGATTAATTAATTATCACATAATTAATATATTATAAATAAATACAATAACCAACTTATCATATTATATTTATAACCTATAGTTTTAATATTTCATCGTATGAAACATATAAACTATAGTTCTTTTTCTATTTTATGGTATTTAATATAAATCGTATTTATATTAATTCCTCCAATTAATATATCTAATACATCAAATCAATTATATCACATATAATTGAATCAATTTAATTCTATCACATATAATCAAATTTTTTCTTATTAATTAGAACATTTCAAACTAACCCAAAATCTGATTCTCAACTTGAACCCATTAAGCTACCAAGGGGACCTTATGAACCTATAGCTTGAAGCTCCAACAGTACATGAATAACTGACTAAACTCTTTAATCACGAGATCCACCATTCGTTAATTATTGGTCACTCCACTAAAGACCGACAGTTGCATACTTTGCACTACAGATATATTTCTGTGTCCATTGGATATAACCAATCAACAGCGTGATGACCCTTCACAAATCGCTCGTAAGTACAGTTGGCCAATTTATCGTTTTGCCCTGTAGTTACATCTAACTCTTTAAGTACCACCGATTCCTCTAATGAATAATAAGTCATAGTCCTACTATGACTTAGTCCTCTCTTCCCAAGAGAGGATGTGGCCACTATGTTCAAGATTCGGAATCAGCTCTTAAGGGAGTAATTTATCTACTTACCCCTTCTTCGAGGAAGGAGTGAATTCCGTTTTGTGTAGCTGAGTTCCCAGCTCCCTAAATCAAACAAATCCTCAAAATGGTAGGCTTGTTGAGTTGGCAATCTGGCCACTCTCACCCATACAAATCAAAGGACCACCCTCATGAGCAGGAGTTTCCAACTCATTTAGGATTAAGGTAATGTCACATATGGTTGTCCTAGTGAAATGTAAGTCTCAATTATGAATGGTGTTATATAAAGAGACTAATCATTTCGTGGTCCGGTCTTATACAAACTCTTTGTATAGGATTCCCCCATTCACATATCTTCACATGAATGGTTAGGATCAGACCATTTGTAGCACTTTACAACACTTGTAACATCTACAAAGTGGGTCGTATCCATAGTGTCACCAGGATAAGGTATCCCTCCTTTATTCTTATACTACAAACCATTTAGGTTATTACTTAAGACATGATCCACTTATATGTCTCCACATACATGTTTAAGTTACATAAAATAACCACGGATCTTAGTATTGGATTGAGTAAATGCTTATAAAATAACATTTATTTTTATTAATAACAATATGTTTACAAAGTGTTTACAAACTACGAGACTATCGGGAGAATTAGAACACCAATCCTAACAATGAAGTCATCAAATCTCGTATACCAATATATAGGAGATTGTTTAAGTCCATATAGGGACTTCTTCAGCTTACAAACCATATTGTTGTTCTTTTCTACTATAAAACCCTTTGATTGCCTCATAAAGATTTCTGCATCTAGATTTCCATAGAGAAAAGCGATTTTCACATCCATATGTTCAAGTTATAATTTCTTACATGCTACAATTGCCAACAAAACTCTAATGGATGTATGTTTAACAATAGGGAAAAATAGTTTTGTATATAATCTACTCCTTCTCTCTGAGTGAAACCTCTATCAAGTCTGCCTTTGCATTTTACTCCACCTTTACTTTTCTTCTCTAATTTTTTCTTACACTTATTTACATGAAACAACCTTTTGTTTAGGAGAAACAGAAACTAGTTCCCATGTTTTATTTTTATATAGAGAGTCAAGTTTTTCTTTCATGGCATTCAACCAAAAATCTCTTTCATTACATCTATTGGCTTCTTCATATGATTGAGGTTCATCATTTAAAGAATCTTCTATGGAACTTAAAGCACAAGAAACATAATCAGCTTGTATATACCTTGAAGGAGGTCTTATTTCTCTTCTCAGTCTATCTCTAGAGATAGTATAAGAAAACAGATCAAGGGAAGAGGTTATTGTTGGGAATGAGACCAAAGTCTCACATTGGTTAGATAAGAGGAGGATCATGGGTATATAAGTTAGGATGACTATCTCCATTGGTATGAGACCTTTTGGGGTGAAACCAAAAACAAAGTCATGAGGGTTTATGCCGAAAGTGGACAATATCATACCATTGTAGAGATAGTTTGAGGGTTTGTCCCTATCAAGTGGTATCAGATCCATGCTCCTGAATTAACCATACTCGGTAGAATCCTTGGTGCCGAACAAAGATGTATAGTAGAGCCTTGGAAGCAGTCATGGTGTGATCCGTGGTTGAACTCTATTGGATAGACAGTATGCTCGGGTGAAAAGGAATTAGCCTAGATATGAGTTAGACGGATCGGATGATGACTGGTTGAGGGAGCTCGGTGGTCCTTTGTTCGAGGGGAGGATTGTTGGAATGCCACCAAAGTGGAGCCTTGGAACTTGATAGGGACAAGACCCTCAACATGATGAGTTTGGAGGGAGATAACATAAGGAAAGTTGTCTTTAAAGAGGAATTGGTTTCTTTTCCTTATGTGATTATAAATGATGTTCAGGCTTCAATTCTGAAGTTCAAACTCAACAACCTTAAGAAGTGTCATTAAGAAGATCTACTAGAGAGAGAAGAAGTGCAATTCCAGATGATTATATTGTGTTTCTTCAAGAATATCAGGATGATGTAGGCGTAATGGAAGACACAGTGACGTTTGGGAACTTGTCAAACTGCTATCAGGAGTGAAACCCCATAGGTTATAAATGGATATTTAAAATCAAAAGGGATTCACATGGCAATATCGAAAGATATAAGGCTCGTCTTGTTGCAAAGGGTTTTACTCAAAAGGAAGGAATTGATTACAAAGAGACTTTCTCTCCGGTTTCATCGAAAGACTCTTTTAGGGTAATCATGGCACTAGTAGCTCACTTTGATTTAGAGATACACCAGATGGATATAAAAACTGTGTTTCTCAATGGAAACATTGATGAGACGATTTATATGATGCAATCAAAAAACTTTGTGTCTGGTAATTCAAAGTCTATGTTGTTCAAATTAAAGAAATCCATCTACGATCTCAATCAAGCCTCTCGTCAATGGTATCACAAATTCCAAGTGATAACCTCATTTGGTTTTGAGGTAAACATTGTAGAAGATTGTGTATATCACAAGTTCAGTGGGAATAAGTCAATCTTTCTGGTGTTATATGTCGATGATATACTCATAGCTAGTAATGATGTAGGTTTATTGCATGACACTAAGATATTTCTCAAAAGAAATTTTGAGATGAAGGATCTTCGTGATGCTTCTTTTGTATTAGGAATTGAAATACTGTGAGATCGTTCTCAAGGTATTTTAAGATTGTCACAAAAGAACTACATTGAAAAGATCTTGAATAGATTTGGCATGAAAGATTGTACGCCAGGAGATACCCGAAGGTGATAAATTTCATTTAGGTCAATGTCCCAAGACCACACTCGAGACTAAGGAGATGCAGAAGGTTCCCTATGCATTGGCCATTGGAAGTCTAATGTATGCCCAAGTATGTACGCGTCCAGATATTGTGTTCATAGTTGGAGTGTTATGCAGATATTTGAGTAACCCAGGGATGGATCATTGGAAACCAACCAAACAGGTTATGAGGTATTTACAGAGAACAAAAGATTATATGCTCACTTATTGGAGATCAAAAGCTTTGGAGTAGTTGTATCCTAGCTCACTTCTGATTATGCTGGATGTCAAGACACTTTGCGATCCACTTCAGGCTATATCTTCATGTTGGCTGGAGTAGTTGTATCCTAGAAAAGTGTTAAACAAACACTTATGGCTTTTTCTACCATGGCTGCGGAGTTTATAGCATGTTATGAGGCATCCAATCATGGAATATGGTTGTGAAATTTTGTCACTAGGCTGCAGATAGTGGTTGGCATAGAAAGACCACTAAAATTATTTTGTGACAATAAGTCGGCAGTGATGTATTCCAACAACAACTGAATCAATACGAAGTCAAAGCATGTAGACGTGAAGTTTCTGATTGTTAAAGAAAGAGTTCAGAATGGTCAAATTTCAATAAAACGCATAGGAACAAACTCTATGGTGACAGATCCATTGACTAAAGGTTTACCACCTAAAGTTTTTCATGAGCATGTTGTTCACATGGGTGTTAGTCACTTTTCTGATTCCATGGTTTAGTGGGAGTTTTTTATTGAGGATGCTATTTGACCTTATTTTGTTTATTTTCTATATAGAATAAAGTTGATGGTTTATGTTTTATTATTTAAACTTGTTTATCATGCATGCAGTTTAGCATAAAGTTTTTTAGAATGACCTCATTAAGGAATATGGACCAGTTGGAAATAGGCATGATCTAGATCACTTTGCATGTAGTTTCCATGCTATCCATCCATACTTGATCTATGTCATTGAATGTATTAGAATTGGTGATCAAGAAAGGTTTAGTTACAAGGGTAGTGACGAAAGCCGCCTTGATTCCATGCTAATACAGGAGATGGACTAGATTGAACTAAGGGGGAATTCTATTATTGAAATAACCTGTTTATGCACGCTTAAGGTTTATGTGATTTAATTATATTGGTACATAGACATAGCCCAAGTGGGAGATTGTTAGACATATTTAAATAATAATATGTTTAATTAAAGTTTGGGCTATGTATGTGGATTAATAATTTATCGCATTGGGTTTTTTTATTAGATTGGGCCTTATTATTTGATCTAATTAATTAAGGCCCTAGATTCCTAATTGAGTATAGACTTAATGGGTAGAAGCTCATTCCTAGTTAATTAGGGTTTAATGGGAACCCTAATTGAACTAGTATATAAAGAGACCTTAGGCTATGGTCCCTAATATACCAAAACAATATAAGCACTCAGTCTTTCTTGAATCCCATCTAGAGAGAGATCCCACTAAGGGCATTCGGAGTTTTGGTTGAGGAAGACCATAGTCATCCATCATCATCTTGAAGCTATCATCAATTTTGCAATGGAATCCGGTATGTTATTCTTGACAATTTGACATGAATGATCCTAGGGTTATCTATTCAATATAGATATAAAGAATTTATGCTAACAGTTGTACCTTGTTATTCTTTGTCATTATTTTCTGCAGTTGGTTCTGAATCATGAGCATTTTTAGTATAATCTTGCTCATTCACACTTCTTCTTTATCCTTTCCATAAAACTCCACCTGAGTTTTAGAGCTAGACCCTTCATAGGGTGGCTTTTTTCCTATATGCAAATCCTTTTCTGACTCCATATAGAAAATCTCTTCTCTGAAGGTATCCTCTTGACTCATAATGCTTCTTTTGGATTTAATATCCCAAAGTTTATAACCCTTTGAACCTTACGGATATCTCAAAAACATACATTTTAAGGCCCTAGGTTCTAGTTTTCCTTACTTTAATGTGTACATATGCAACACGACCAAATACTCTAAGATTAACAAGACTTGGTGGATGATCGGACCATTTTTCTCCAGAAGTCAACAGATCTATAAAGGTGTTAAGACTTTTGTTAATAGAGTAGGTAGTTGTGACTGCAACTTCAGCCAAAAAACCATAGGATAAGTGAGCCTCTGACAACATACATCTTACTCTTTCCATAATAGCTCTGCTCATTCTTTCAGCTACTCAATTCTACTGGGGAGTGTAGGGTGTTGATTTATGTCTTGTTATTCCATGATCAGCACAAAATTGATTAAAGGAACTACTAAGAAATTCAAGACCATTATAAGTCATTAAGAATTTTATTCTTTGGTTTGGTTCTCCATTTTTGCTTTCCATTTTCTGAATTTTTCAAATGTTTGATTCTTTGAGTTAATAATAAAAATCAACACCTTTCTTGAATTATTCACAAAGGATAAGAAGTACCTCGAGCCACCAAATCGAACCGAATCGAATTTTCTAATATGTGAAACCAAACCGTACCGATTTATTGGTTCAAAATTAACCGAATTGAGAGAATTTTCTAATATATGCAGTTCGTTTCGATTTCAAATTCGGTTTTGATATTTTAAAAATAATCTATATTATATTTTTTAAATTAGAAAAGGGTTCGATTTTAAATTTGGTTTTGTTCTTTAAATTAAAAATGATTCAGTTTTAAATTCGATTTTACTCTTTTTTAAAATATATAAATATATAAATAAATAAACATATTAGTTAAAAACGGTTTGATTCGGTTTCAAATTCGATTTTTGAAATTGAAACCGAACCGAACGGAATTAATTTAATTTCAAAATTTCTTCAAACCGAACCGAATCGCATTTTTAGTTTCACTGATTTTTCGATTTGGTTCGATTCAGTTTTTAGAAGCGGTTCGATTTTTGCGGTTTGAATAGCCACCCCTACTAACTAGTCTCCAAATATTTGTAAGAACGTATCCATGAATCTCTTTGGTTGAATGTTGGCCCTTTGTGAACTTCTTTTTGACTTGCCAAAAACCCAATGCTCACAAAAGTCTTTTAGTGCCTCTTGATTTGATTATTCCTTGTTTTAAAAGCTCATTAAGACCCCTTTCACAAATATGTGACAACCTTCTATGCCATAATTCAAGTTGTCACTCTTAGATATCAAAGCATTATCTTTAGGGTGGACATTTCTGATTATATACAAGTCATTTTGCTTCTTAACCTCTAGAATTACTCTGGATTCTTTTACAACCTTCAGAAAACCTCCACCAACCATGATTGAGCACCCTATTTCATCAAGCATTCCAATTGAAATAAGATTTCTTCTTAAATCAGGTACATTCCTTGCCTCTTTCAATGTAATTTCTATATTGTCTCCTAGTTTGAGCAACATTGAGCCCTTTCCAATGATTTTACAACTATTGTCATTACCCATGTAAACTGAGCCTTCATCCCACGATTTGTAAGACACAAACCATTCCCTTAGAGGAGTCATATGAAAGGTAAACCCCGAGTCTAAAACCCAATCTTCCTTTTCCTCAGTTCTCCTATCACGGTCTTTCCATTTATGATTGTCAATACCTCAGTGTACTCCATGTTAAGATTGGTGTCCTAAATCTTCTTGTAATCTCGTAGTTTGTAAAATTTGTATAAACATATTGTTGTTAATAAAATAAGTGTTATTTTATAAGCATATACTCAATCCAATAAACTAAGTTCCTAGGTTATTTTATGTAATTTAAACAAGTATGTAAAGACATACAAGTGGATCTTGTTTAAATAATAACCTAAATAGTCTGTAGTAGATAGATAAGGTTGGATACCTCCTGGTGACACTACGGATATGGCCCACTTTGTAGGTGTTAGAAGTATTGTAAAGTGTTACAAATGATCTGATCCTGGTCATTCATGTAGAGACATGTGAGTGAAAGTATCTTATACAAAGGGTTTGTATAAGACTAAACCATGTAATGATTAGTCTCTTTATATAACATCATTAATAATAGAGACTTACATTTCACTAGGATGACCATAGGTGACATGACCTGAATCCTGAATGAGTTGTAAACTCCTACTCATGAAGGCAGTCCTTTGATTTGTATGGGTGAGAATGGCCAGATTGCCAACTCAATAAGCCTACCATTGTGAAAATTTGTCTGATTGGGGAGCTAGGAACACAGTTATATAAGACGGAATTCACTTCTTCCTCGATAAAGGGGCAAGTAGATAAATTACTCCCGTAAGGGCTGATTCTGGGGCTTGAACATAGTGGCCACACCCTCCCCTGGCCCGAGAGGAACTTGGTCATAGTTGGATTATGACCTATTGTTCATTAGAGGGATCAATAGTACTTAAGAAGTTAGATGTAACTATAAGGGCAAAACGGTAATTTTGGTCCAGCTATACTTACAAGCAATTTTGAAGGGTCATCGCATTGTTGATTGGCTATATCCAATGGACACAGAAATTTATTTGTAGTGCAAAGAGTGCAGCTGTTGGTCTTTAGTGGAATGATCGGTAGTTAACGGATGTTGGGTAATTTAATTAAAGAGTTTACTTAATTATCCAAATACTGTTGAAGCTTCAATCTACAATTCTATAAGTCCCCTCTATAGCTCGACAGGGATTTCATTGAGTTTTTTTTTTTGGATTAATTTGAAGTGTTCAAATTAATTATATATGATATAATTAATTAAATTAATTATATATATGTGATATAATTAATTAAATTAATTATATATGTGATATAATTAATATAATGTATTTGATACATATATAAGGTAATATGAGAGAAATTTGAATATGATTCAAATACTAATTATATGAATGAGATTCATGTAATTAAATTTAATATAAATATGATTTATATTAAATACCATAAATAAGTTGAGAGGAATTAAATATTTGGATATGGTCCAAATATCAATTATATGAATGAGATTCATATAAGTGAGTTTACTATAAATGTGATTTATTTAAATGTCATGTAAGATCGAGAGAAAATACATCTATAGGTTATATTGTATTGATACAATATGTAACTATAGATTATGTGCTACATGGGATATAACATATAGTTTATATACATATAATAAGGTTATTATTATATGTATAATTATTATTAATTTAATTTTATTAAATTAATATTAATTAATTAAAGGGAGGGAGCTACAACTCCCTCCTTCTAATTTCTCTCAGCCAAATACGTGATGAGAGGGGTCAGAGAGAGGGATGGTGCCGATTCATCTTCCTCCATGAAACACTGAGAGGAAAAAACGAAAAGAGAAGAAAAGTTCTTCTCCTTCCTCTCCTTCTTTCCATCTCCTTCCCTCTTCTAAAACCCTAAAGCATAGCCCACACCTCCTGTCCTTTTCAATCCCTAAGGAGAATACAGGAGGCTCCGTTTGGTGATGTCCTTTTTGGAGAAGAAGATCCATTTGTGACTTGTTCGAGGATTCTTGAAGAATAGTCTTCAAAGGTAAGAGTTTCTGAAATCCTAAGTTTTTCTTTATTAATGCAAGCTATAATTTATGTAAATGCATATCTTGTTCTTGATTCATTGTAAAACTTACATTCAATGAAAAATGGATTTGGGATGATCTTGCTTCCATTCAAGGTTCTCTCCTCATAGAGTTCCTTCACTCCAAACCTTCTTCTCCAATAGAAATATCTGCTCTACCATGTTCCTTTGGCTTCTTGGAGGATTTCTTCTTTGATTCTGGACAATTCCTTTTGAAATGTCCTTCTTTATGGGAATAGAAACATTTGAGAGGTGCTTTCTATTTGTGAAACCTTTGGCCCTTATAAACTCATTCGTCTTGAAATAGTTACTCTTTCCTTTTAAGAACAAAGTCTCACCACTGCTAGTTGCATTTGAATCAGATTTCAACTCACTTTACATTTGTTTTTCTATAATAACAGAGTTATAGTGATAGTGTCCCTACCATATTTCAAGGCTAATTTCAAATCTTTATAAGCTTCTGGTAAAGAATTTATCAAAATAGTTGCCTCATTTTCACTGTCTAGCTTTTCATCAGTTTGATTTATTGTTGAGGTCAATTTCTTAAACTCATCCCAGTTTGGACTTAGCTGCATTCATTTCAAAAGAAAATAATCTTTCTCTAAAAAAGATCCTACTCGATAGATCTTTTTAACATACAAAGCTTGAAGTCTATTCCACACATCATGAGTTGTTGTTTCATCGATAAACTAACTCATTACATTATCAGATATATTCAACATTAAGGTTCTATAGGCAATCTCTTTTATTGATTGTTTTTCCTCAGTATTAAGAGTTTCCAGTAAAGTTTTAGGGTCTAAATCATTTAATGCCTTTTGATGAATCAAAATTATCTTTATTCTTTTCTAACAGAGATTTTTAGTCTCCATTTCCAGTAAACTTCTCTATTTCATATCTTTCAACAGCCATTAATGAATTCTCAAGGCTCTGATACCAAGTTGTTAAAACTTAATAACAAAATAAAGGGAAAAAAATATGGATTACCACGTGTAGATTTCAGACCACAACACAACATGCAATAAGGATGTTGTCAATTTACTTTACTTTCTCAGATTTAGAAAAATGAACTCATCTCTCCATTCTTACTCCATCTACATGCAAATTTAAAGAAAGGAATAGAGAAAACAGGAGATGAAGAACAGAGATTGAAGGACTTACCCCGATCAAGATCGGAAAACAAAAACAATAGTAGAAAGAAAGTTTAGAGGATAAGATTAACACCAAGATGTATAGTGGTTCGGCATTATATCCTACATCCACTGTTAGCAGCAATGGAAGAGTTTATTCAAGCTTTTAAGAGCCAATCTTCATCAAATAAGTACAAATATCTATTTTCGCTCAGTCTCCTCTTTAGACGTGTAGCCTATGCGTCCACAATGAAAACATAAATCATGAAGTCTCTTATATTGAATCTCAAACCTCAAGTCAACATCTATGAATTTGCCAATCATGTTTCCTAATTTTTCTGCCATACAACTATTTTGAAATCTTAAGGGAAGGTCTATAATTCTAATCCAAAAGGTTACATAATGAAATTCATATTCAGATACACTTAAATCAATCTTGGATTGGTCCAGAACTAACAGGTGTTTGTCAAAGATCAAAGGTTCTGGGCTAATAACCCAATATCTGTCTTTGGTCATTAGAAATTTAAAAAGAAAATGGTTCTTTCCCATGTTTTCCACTAAAAAAACTCGTCTTTAATTTCCAGGCGTTGGACATCACATTTGTTTATCATGATTGAAGCAATTAACCTTTTTTTATAGAACTCTACTGATGAGACAGAGATCCATACATTCACTGATTCTTAACGAGGCTTCAAAATTTAGGTTTTCATTCGGGTATTTTCAACTAGGGCATAAAACATGTCCAGTACAAAAATTGAAGGGATTGTGATACCAATTGAAGGGACTATGAGGTCCAAAGCGAAAGGAGAATCGTGTCCCAAGTTTAGTTTTTCACGGAGTAAAAAAATTACGGATAACAAAATATGCATTTTTCATAAATTTACAGCATGCTAAATAGAGGAGAAGAGATTGGGGTTCAAAGATACTAACCCTTAAAGTCTAAAAATCTTCACGAAAATCCTCTCCAACTGGTCACGAACTCTTCGGTTGAAATCCTTCAACAAAAAACAAAATGGACACCATAAATAGATAGTCCTTTGTATTCTTCTTTAGGGGTTGAGAATTATAGGAGTGTGTGGGCTCTATTGATTTTGGAAGAGTGAGAGAATTTTGAAGAAAGGAATTTTTTACTGGGAGAGGCCTTCACTAAAATCACACACCTCTGTAGTTTTGGGAGAAAGATAATCTATGTAACCTCTTATTCCCCACATTTTCTAAAGAGAGAAACAAGGGAAGGGAGTTAAATTCAAAAAATTATTTAATAAATTATTCAATATCTATATATGTAATCAACTTATCATATAGTATATATTAAACTATATGTTATATCGGATATAACACATAACCTATAGTTTTCACATTGTATCAAATATAATATAACCTATAGTTTGAATTCTCTCAATAATTTACGGTGTTTAATACAAATCAAATTTATATTCAATTTAATTATATGAATCTAATCCATATAATTAATATTTGAATCGTATTCAAATATTTATTTCCTCTCTAAATAAACTTTATATTATAATGTATCAAATACATTATACTAACTATAACATATATAATTAATTCCCTCAATTAATTTGAACAGTTTAAATTTATCCAAAATTAATTCTCAATATACCTTATGGACCTATATATTAAAGCTCCAATAATACTTGATCAATTAATTAAATTAATCAACTTCCATTAACTGTCGGTCACTCCACTAAAGACCGATAGCTGCACTCTTTGCACTAGAGATATATTTCTATGTCTATTGGATATAACCAGTCAACAACATTGTTGAGGTTGATGCCCTAAAGTCTCGTGTTCTGTAGTTTGTAAACAGTATGTACGAACGCTTGTGTCGTTAATATATGATATTTACTTCACATCTTGTATTTTCCTCACTTAATTGTTTTATTTGCTTTACCACAAACTAATAAATATAAAATCCCTAATTATTTGTATGTGACTCAAGCATGTATGTGGTGACATACAAGTGGATCATGTCTTGAATGATAACCAAAATGGTCTGTAGTATATGGATAAAGGAGGGAACCTTATCCTGGTAACGCTACGGACGCGGCTGACTTTGTGGAATAGTCACAAGTGTTGTGACTTGGCACAGATGGTTTGATCCTGATCATTTGTGTTGGGGATATGCGAGCGGGGGCATCCTAACAAAGAGTTTGTATAAGGCCCGACCACGAAGTGTTAACGTCTCGTTATATAACACCGTTCTTGACAGAGAGTTCACTTCACTGGGATGACCATAGGTAACATGACCTCAATTCTGAGTGAGTTGGGAACTCCTGCCATTGAGGGCGGTCCTTTGATTTGTATGGGTGTGAGTGGCCAGGTCGTCGATTCAAACCTACCATTGTGGGGATTCGTCTGATTTAGGAGCTGGAAACTCAACTGCACAAGATGGAATTCACTCCTTCCCCGAGGCAGGGGTAAGTAGACAGATAGTTCCCTTAAGGGCTGATTTCGGGGCTTGAACGATATGGCGCCACACACCTTCTCTTGGCATGATAGGTGTTCACACATAGTTGGACTATGTTGTATTGTTCATTAGAGGAATCAGTGGTACTTAAAGAGTGAGATGTAACTACAGGGGCAAAACGATAAATTAGCCCAACTATACTTATGAGCATCTGTGAAGGGTCATCGTACTCATGATTAGTTATATCCAATAGACACAGAAATATATTTGTAGTAAGAAGATTCAATTGTTGGTCTTTAATAGAATGCCTGACAGTTAACAGATGGTGGATTTCGTGGCTAAAGAGCTTCATCAGCTATTCACGTACTGTTGGAGCTTCGTGCCACAGGTTCATTAGGTCCCTTGGGTAGCTTGAATAAAAGTTGAACCAGTATTTGGGTTAATTTGAAATGTTCAAATTGACAGAGGAAGTTCGATTATATATGATATAATTGGACTGGTTAATTATATATGATATAATTGGCTAAATGTATGAGATACATTATTTTGGAGGAAATTAGATATAAATATGATTTATATCAAGTAGAGGAGAAAATTGTATAGTAGATATGTGATATCAAACTATAGGATATAAATATAATATGATTATATTTATTATTTAATTAATTGATTAATTATATGATAATTAATCATTTTTTTCCCCATTTGGACGTGGGTAGTGGGCAGCGTTGGTTATGGTAACCGATGGGTTAAAAAAGAAAAAAGTTTTCATTTTGAATCGTGCAATCTATATTCTTCTTCCGCCCAAAACATTTCGTGAAACGATCGCCCGAGAGCCTATACGATAGTTGCTTCTCTACTTGAACGATCGTTCACCTCACGATTTAAATAAATGATCACATACGTTTTTCCTAAACGATCGTTCAGCATTTCATACACGATCATGTAGCTCTTCTATGGATAAGCACTTCTGCTATATGATAGCATTGTTTTCTCTCCCACTTGCTTATCACCTATACGACTCATTTGTCCTTCATCCTCTACCAAATTCACCAAAGCTCATCGTTTGGGTTTTCACTTCGAGAATACCCGGGGCTCATTAGTGATGGTATCACCCCCATTGCGGCGTTCATGTTCGCGTTGATCGTGTTGCTGCAGTCGACGTTCCCGTCGGGTGTTGGTAGATCTGTTGGAGGATTTCGCTGTGTTGGGGTTTTGAGGTTCAAAGATAGTCTTCAACTGGTATGGAACCCTTTCCCTATTAATTAGTTTGTTCTAAGCATGCCGATAATTAGATTTATATGCATAACTGTATGTGATGAATGTATATTGTTTGTATTTCGGTCACGGTGAGATTGGAGCGATCTGAACACGCTTAAGGAACTCTCGGTATGAGATCAGTAATGACCCTTCACAAATTGCTCGTAAGTACAATTGGGCCAAAATTACCATTTTGTCCCTATAGTTACATCTAACTCCTCAAATACCATTGATCCCTTTAATGAACAATAAGTCATAGTCAAACTATAACCAAACCTCTCTTGGGTCAAAAGAGGGTGTGGCACCAGATTTTTCAAGCCTTGGAATTAGTCCTTAAGGGAGCAATTTATCTATTTACCTTGACAGTAGGGAAGGAGTGAATTCCATCTTGTGTAGTTGTGTTCCCTGTTGAGAATGTCCTAGAACTTGCAGTTTGTGTTAAAAATTCCATTTATCAATAATAATGACTTGTTGATTTTGCATCTTATTATAAAAATCCAATAAATATATCCATGGGTATAGTCTGAATACTGTAACTTTATGTAGTGACATAAACAAGATCAAGTTTATAGTATATAGCCTAAATGGTCTAATAAGTATATGGATGAAATTGGGTATCTCATCCTGGTAACACTATTGGATGCGGCCCACTATGTAGTTGTTACAAGAAGTTGTAAAGTGCTACAAACGATGTGATCCACAAATCATTCATGCTGAGACATATGAGTGGGGGCATCCTATGCAATGAGTTTGCATATAGATTGGACCACGAAAATAGTCACTTTTCTTTATAACGACCGTTTACTGTTAAAACGGACTATTTCATTTATCAAATAGCCTAGGTTAACTTGATCTTAATCTTGAGCTAGATATGAACTCTTGCTTGTTCGGGATTATCCTTTGATCTGCAAACGGTGAGAGTAGTCCAACAGTACTGCTCAATAAGCTTCCCATTCTAGGGATAAGACCGGATGAATAGCTTGGGCATAGCTTTGTAAGATGGAATTCACTCCTACCCAATTTAGGATTAGCAGATAGGTTGTTCTCTTAAGTACTGATTCCAGGTCTTGAATAATCGGGGCCCCGCCTTCTCATGATGGAGAAAGAATTTGATTCATAGAGATTATGAATCAGAATTGTTCATTAGAGGGTCAGTAGGAATTTAAGAAACAAGATGTATTCACAGGGGTAAATTTGAACTAGTTAAGCTTATGGTTAAATTTGAACTGGTTAAACAAGATGTATTCACAGGGTCAGTGGAGTGTCACATTAATTAGCGAATGGAGGTTAGATCGGATTAATGAGTTCAGCCGATTAATCTCGAATCGTTGGAGTCCATGATCTATAGGTCCGCGAGGTCCCCCTACTAGCTCATAAATGGTTAAGCTTTAGAGTAGCTTGAGAAATTAATTTGAAATATTCAAATTAAACAGGATAGGAGAATATATATTTAAATATGATTTAAATATATGAAGATGATTATTGTGCAAAAATTAATTTATAAAATTAATTTTAGAAAATGATTTTTCAATTATTAAAATAAAAATTGAATTTTGAAATCAAGATTTTGGTTTTAAAGAAAAATTGGAAAAATCAATTTGCATGCATAAATGGAAAAGCTTGGTTTTCTATTATCATCTTATTCATGCTCACACAAAGCCCACTTCCTCTTCTTCATTAATACTCCAAGCATGAGCTGCAAGCCATGCATATCTCTTCTTTGCATGTTCATCTACAATAAATAAAGAAGATTGGAGTGAATTGAAGGCATGCAATACACAGAAATTTTGAGAGAAAATTTCAGTGGGAAGAAAGGGTTCTTCTAAGTGTGCTGTTGTGAGCTTTTCTCTGCTTTTCATCACTTCAAGCTATTCTTGAGTCCCACAACTTGGTCTAAAAATCCAAGAGGATAGTGGGGAAGATCTTTAAGTGGTTCACGGTGATCATTGGTGAAGACTGCTGCCAAAATTAGTGAATTTGAATGCATATAGATCCTTGATACTTCCATTGCTTGTTTTCTTACTCTTACATTCCCAACTCCTCAATCGGAAAAATCTCCAAAATGGTAAGGATATTGAGTCAGTGAACTGGTCACTCTCACCCATGCAAAGCAAAAGACCGCCTTCATAGACAGGAGGTCACAACTTACTCAGGATTCAGGTCATGTCACCTATAGTTATCCTGGTGAAATGTAAGTCTCTACTATGAACAGTGTTATATAATGAGAACATTCATTTCATGGTCTGGTCTTATACAAACCCTTTTGTATAAAATACCCCCGCTCACATATCTCTACATGAATGATCAGGATCAGAATAGCGTGAAAAGTTAATCTAAAACGTTCAAATTAGAATTAAGGGAATTAATAATTATATGAGATATAATTACATGTTTAATTTTAGAATTAAATGGAATAGGAGAATTTATATTTAAATATAATTTAAATATATAAAGATGGATGTGTGTAAAAATTGATTTAATATTTGATATTAAATTAATTGAGTTTTATTTAAAAATTAATTTATGAAATTAATTTTATTTTTCAGTTTTTAAAATCAAAATGGATTTTGGAAAAATAAATTTTCGATTATATGATAAAGTTGGAAAATTGAAAAACTAAACACAAAATGGAAAAACTATGTTTTCCATTATCCATCTTTTGTTTGCTCACACAAAAACCATCAATATTGCCTTGTGTTACTCAAAGCATGAGCTGAAACTCATGCAACTCTCTCCCTTGCATGTTGATCTGCAATATATTGAAGAGTTTGGAGTGAATCTCGGAGAGGCAATCAAGAGAGAATTTTAGAGAAAATTCGTGCTGAAGAAAGAGTTATTCAACCAGATTGGTGTTATGAGCAGTTCTTCTTCATCCCTTGATTCAAGCTTGTTTTGAGTCCCACAACTCAATCTAGAGCACCAAGAGAATAGTGGAGAAGATCATGAGGTGGTCTGCAACAAGATTTAGAGAAGATTGCAACTGGAGAACAAGCTTTGAAGAAGTTCTACAAGAGGTATGTCATGAAACTCACTTGTTTTCTGCAAGATGATGCTTTATATTTTGCCAAAATTAATGAATTAGAATACTTAAATGATCCTTCTTGCTTTCGTTGTTGTTGATACATTCCTAAAATTAGTATCAGAGCATCATATAAGCATTCAATTCGGTTTAATTTTGGTTTGGTAGGTGTTTTATATGAGAAATATGAAACTGATGCACTAATATGGTTTTCTAAGTTTTGGCATTTTAATCCGCTTTAATTTCTCATTTAAATTTTTAACTGACTCTTATTTGATGAGCTTTATGTGTTAGCAAGAGTCTTTAATTTATTTGGAGTCATTAGAGTTGAAATTAATATGTAATTGAAGAAACAAGTGAAGGAGGTCAAGTTGCTGTTCCAGTTTTTCAGCTTGTGCTCAAAATCGTTGTTGAGGTTCAATTGCTAAGCGATCGTAGTTCCAAGTGCTACATGATGTGAAGAAAAGCTAGATGATCGTATAGCAATGAGCGCTGGTTGTTGTGATGTTGAACGACGCTATGATGTTCTATACGATAAAGCTAAACGATCGTTTAACTGCGGCAGACACTAAACGATGACATAAAGCGCTAGGCGATGGTGTTAAGTGATCGTGTAGTTCTATACGATAGAGTCAATCGATCATTTAATTGCGGTAGACACTAAGCAATCGTGTACCTCTTCTCAACACAAGGCGATGAAGTTAGACGATTACCTTCAGCGCTACACGATCGGCCTTAGAAAGACTTTGAGGTTGGACCGAGAGCAGCCGGTTCGACCGGTTTTCTCAAGGTCCAATCTGGTTCAACCTCAAAGGGTTTTTAGCTGATCCAGTTCAGACTTTGTTGGTCTGGTTCAGACTTATCCAGTCCGGTTCAAGATGCTTGGGTTCGGTTTGGAGTAGTTCAAAGACGATTTTGAAGTTGTTTGTAATAGTTAGGCTTCTGTTTGCTTGTTTATGACAAAACTAAAACAATATTAGTCTGTGTTTAATTATTTATGCATTTGATGTATGTTATAATTAAATAAATCTTGTATGTGCATATAATTTGCCATTTAGGTTTAAAAATCCCACCATAGGAAGTATGTTACTTTTTGGTTTTATATCCTAAAACTCGTGGTTTGTAAACATTAGAACTTATTCTGAGAATTCAATAAAGTGCTTATTTAATATATTGTTTTTTTAGAAATCCAATAAACCTAAGTCACTTGACTATTATATGAGTACTTGAACTTTATATGGAGACATACAAGTGGATCAGGTTCGAGTAAATAGTCAAAAAGATCTATAGTATATGGATAAGATTAGGTACCTTATTCTGGTAATACTATTGGATACGGCCTATTCTGTAGTTGTTACAAAGAGTTGTAAAGTGCTACAAACGAAGTGATCCTAATTCGTTCATGTTGGGACATGAGAAGTGGGGGTGTCCTGTGCAAATGAGTTTTGTGCAGGATCGAACCACGAAACCAGTCACTCTTACTTTATAACGTTGTTTACTGTTTAAGACTGACTATTTCAAAGCGATGACCTAGGTAACTTAATCTTAATCCTGAGCTAACTATGAACTCCTGTTTGTTCGACATTATCCTTTGATCTGCAAACGGTGAGAGTAGACCAATTGCCTCTGCTCAATAAGCTTATAATTTTAGGGATAAGACCAGATGAATAGCTGGGAACATAGGGTGCAAGAGGGAATTCACTCCTACCCGATTAGGGTTAGTAGAGAGATTGTTCCCTTCAATTGTTGATTCTGGGTCTTGAACAAGAGGCCTCACCTTCTCATTGGCTTGAAAGGATTCGATTTGTTGATTGGATATCAAATCAATTGTTCATTAGGGGATCAGTGGAACACAAGGAACAAGAGGTAATTTCGGGGGTAAAACAGAGATTCGACTCAGCCGTTATTACGAGCAACCTGTGAAGGGTTAACTTACTAATCATGGTTATATCGAGTGGACATAATATGTCTACAGTGAGGGGAGTTCAGCTATGGGCTTTAGTAGAATCACCCATTAGTTAACGAATGGGAGTTAGATCGGTCTAATGAGTTTAGCCGATTAATCTCAAATCGTTGGAGCCCATGATCTGTAGGTCCGCGAGGTCCTCTACTAGCTCGTAAATGGATAAGCTCTTGAATAGCGTGATAAGTTAATTTGAAGTATTCAAATTAGAATTAAATGAATTTTGAGAAATAATATTTAAATATGATTTAAATATTTGAAGATGTAATTGTGTTAAAAATTAATTTAATATTTGATATTAAATTAATTAGAATTATTTAAATTGTTTAAATAATTATTTATTAATTTTATTAAAGAAAAATAATTTATGAAATTAATTTTGTAAAATTAATAATATTTTTCTGTTTTATTAATAAAATTTATTTATGAAATCAATTTTGATAAAATTGAAAAAGAAAAGATAAACACAAAAATTGGAAAATAGATTTTCCATTGTCTTCTTCTACTAGCTCACCAACAACCCACATTAACTCTTCATTAACTCTAAGCATAAGCTGCATCTCATACAACAAATCCCTTTACATGAATGTCTGCAATATATTGAACAGATTTTAGTGTTTTGAAGGATTTCCAACTAAATAATTTTTTTAGAAAAATTTGAGAGAAGAAGACTATTATTCTACTCGGTTACTGCTGTGAGCTTCTCCAAATTCCCTTAGTTCCAACTTATTTTGAGTCCCACTACTCAATCTTGAGCTCCAAGAAGATAGTAGGGAAGATCTTGGGGTGGTCTACAATACTATTATGTGGAGATTTGCAACTGGTTCAAAGCTTAGAGGAAGTTCTTCAAAGGTATGTCATGAAACCCATTTATTTCTGTTGAAGCATGTTTTCTTTTCAGCCAAAATTAATGAATTAGAGTGCTAATGGATCCTAGTTTCTTCCACAGTGCATTGGTACCTTCCAACAACTGGTATCAGAGCATCAATAAGCATTCAATTCGGTTTAATTTTGGTTTGGTGGGTGTTTTATATGAAAAATATGAAACTGTTGTACTGATATGGTTCTTTCAGCTTTGGCCTTTAATTTCTCTTTAATTTCTCATTTAAATTTGTAAATTGGTTCTTGCTTGATGAGCTTTAATGTGTTTCCAAGAGTCTGTAATTTATTTGGAGTCATTAGAGTTGAAATTAAGCTGTAAATTGAAGAAACAAGCGAAGAGGCCGAGTTGCAGATTTCAGAAAATCAGGTTTTGTTCTTATCGTCGTTGAGCATCAGTAGCTAAGCGATTGTTTAGCTTCATGCGTTAGACGATGTGAAGAAAAGCTAAGCAATCGTGCAGCTTTGAGCATTGATCGTTGAATTGTTGTGCACTAGACGATCGTGTACCTGCTGGATCTAAGCGATAGGTTGTATTGCTATGCGATGGCACTACACGATCGTGTAGCTTCGAGTGGGAGCTAAACGATGCGATGAAGAGTTATACGATAGCACTGAGTGATCGCTTACTACGATCATTTACCTTTGATCTGGAGCTAAACGATGCATCGAGTTGCTAAGCGACAGCACTACGTGATCATTTACCTCTATGCGGCAGCAAAGCGATGCGTTGAGTTTCTAAGCGATAGCACTACACGATTGCTTACCTATGTGTGGCAGCTGGGTGATGCGTTGAATGCTATACGATGGCGTTAAGCAATTGCGTACCTTTTGCCCACGCTAAACGATTGGCTTTAGGCGTTAGACAATGCAGCTAAGTGGCCTTGTAGTAAATTGTCTGTGCTAAACGATGGAGTTGGGCGATAGTGTTAGAAACTAAGCGATCGTGTAGCTTCCTTCGGTAGTAGACGATGACACTATGCGATAGAAGAAAAATACTATACATCGTGTAGCTTTGTTAAACAATCAGGCAAAATGCAAGACGATGGTCGTCATTGCTAAACGATGAGACTTAGCAAAATGTTGAACACTAGCAAGAGTTGCCGGTTCGACTGGTTCTCTTGAGGTTCGGTCCAGTTCAGCTTCGAATGGTTCTTGGCTGGTTTGGTTCAAACGTTCGGGTCCAGTTCAAGCTACTTGAGTTCGTTTTGGAGCGGTTCAAAAGTTGTTTTGTAATAATTAGGTTTTGTTTGCTTGTTTTGCCAAAACTAAAGTCATATCAATTAGTGTTTAATTATTTATGCATGTGATGTATGTTATAATTAAATAAATCTTGTATGTGCATACAGTATGCTATGTAGATTTAAAACCCCACCATAGGAAGCATGCTACATGTATTGAAAGTATGTTATAAAATGTTATAATATATAGTATGCATGTTAAGGTTTCTTTTATTTAATATAATAGTTATATTAGATATTGAATGCCTTTGTTGTTTGTCGTGGATGTTTATCATGTCTAAAATTTTGTAAGTTGTTATAAAATTGGGCTAGGCGTTTAAAATCCATAACAAAGAACAATTGCATACTCACTTAGCTTAACCACTTGTTTTAATAGTTAAAATAACTCGTTAAAATTGTAAAACTAAGATTACAAACTCAACCGGTATACAATCCTGTCGAAGGCTGGGAGTATTTAAGTTGACGGTTTACGGAACACCACCTACCTGGGGATTATAGCCGAATAATTGAATGTTGGTAATCGATTTTATGAGCATTCGTGAGCGATGTGAGGTAATAAAAACAGTTTATCACCTAGACATCGTAAGTTTAAAATCCATTTATAAGTGTCATACTAGATAAACCATCGTAGGTTGTAAATAAATAATGGTTATGGGTACATTATTACTTTTTGCTAAAACTTGATTTTGGATCTAGTTACAATTTGCTAGTTAGAATTTGTTTCAATTTTATCATCATGCCGAATTCTTCTAGAAAACTCACTTCCGATTTATTAACGGTAAAATCAAATCAACAAACAAATTACTAGCGGTTGATTACACCAAAAGAATTTTAATAGAGGATTGTCCTCTATCTCCCAACTCATCTGAAATTTTGAATTATGTAGATGAGAGTGCAGAATTCAAACAACAAGATAAATATGATTTACTTGTTATCGAATCATGTTTAGTGGAAAACGATAAAATCTAAATAATTGATTCAGGTGCTGCTAATCATGTTTGTTCTATCTCACAGGAAACAAGTTCCTGGAGACAGTTGACAGAAGGTGAAACTATTGAGGTTGATGCCCTAAAGTCTCGTGTCCTATAGTTTGTAAATAGTTTTTACGAACACTTGTGTTGTTAATATATGATATTTACTTCACATCTTATATTTTGCTCAATTACTTGTTTTATTTGCTTTACCACAAACCAATAAACATAAAATCTCTGGTTATCTGTATGTGACTCAAGCATGTATGTGGTGACATATAAGTGGATCATATCTTGAGTGATAACTAAAATGGTCTATTGGATATAGGAGGGAAACCTTATCCTGGCAATGCTACGGATGTGGCCCGCTTTGTGGAATGGTCACAAGTGATGTGACTTGTCACAGATGGTCTGATCCTGATCATTAGTGTTGAGGACATGCGAGCAGGGGCACCCTATACAAAGAGTTTGTATAAGACCTGACCAAGAAGTGTTGACGTCTCGTTATATAACACCGTTAATGATAGAGACTTCACTTCACTAGGATAACCATAGGTAACATGACCTTAATCCTGAGTGAGTTGGGAACTCCTACCATTGAGGGCGATCCTTTGATTTGTATGGGTGCGAGTGGCCAGATCGCCGATTAAAACCTACCATTTTAGAGATTCATCTGATTTGGGAGCTGGAAACTCAACTACACAAGATGGAATTCACTTCTTCTCTAAGGCAGGGGTAAGTAGATATATAACTCCCTTAAGGGCTGATTCCAGGGTTTGAACGATATGGCGTCACACACCTTCTCTTGGCCCAAGAGGTGTTCACACATAGTTGGACTATGTTGTATTGTTCGTTAGAGGAATCAATTGTACTTAAGGAGTGAGATGTAACTATAGGGGAAAAATGATAATTTGGCCCAGCTGTACTTACGAGCATCTGTGAAGGGTCATCGTATTCATGATTGGTTATATCCGATGGACACAGAAATATATCTGTGGTAAGAAGAGTTCAACTGTTGGTCTTTAGTGGAATGCCTGACAGTTAACGGATGATGGATCTCGTAGCTAATGAGTTTAGTCAGCCATTCACAGACTGTTAGAGCTTCAAGCCATAGGTCCATTAGGTTTCTTGGGTAGCTTAGATAAAGTCGAGAACCAGTATTTGGGTTAATTTGAAATGTTCAAATTGACAAAAGAAAATTCGAAATATGATATAATTTGATCGGTTAATTATATATGATATAATTGGCTAAATGTATGAGATACATTATTTTGGAGGAAATTAGATATAAATATGATTTATATCAAGTAGAGGAGAAAATACTATAGTAGATATGTGATATCAAACTATAGGTTAAAAATATAATATGATTATATTTATTAATATTTTAATTGATTAATTATATGATAATTAATCCAAAATTCACGTTCGGATGTGAGTTAGTGGGGCAACATCGGTTATTGTAACTGATGAATTAAAATGAAAACAGTTTTCATTTTTTTTGAGGTCGTCCAAAAAGAAATCGAAAGCGCGCTAGTTTTTCCTAAACGATCGCTTAAGAAAATTGAGAGACTATACGATAGCTTCTCTCTGCATAAACGATCATCCACTTCACGCCTAAATGATCGCACACTGTTGCTTACACGATCGCATAGCCTCTCTAAACGATCGTACAGTATGTCGATTTTGCTAAACGGTCGTATACCTTTTCTTAAACGATCGTTCAGTAAATCCGACACGATCGTGTAGCTTCTCCTAAACGATAAGCAGTCTGTTATGCGATAACGTCTTCTTCCCTCCCCTTGCTTATCGCCTACACGATCTAGTTTTCCTCTTTCCTCTATCAATCACCAAAAACCACCTTTTGGGTTTTCACTCCGAGAATACCTGGGGATCTTTACTGGTGGTGTCGTCCCCGTTGCGGTCGTGAGTTTGCAGTTGTTTGTGCTGCTGTTGTTGACGTTGCTAGTGGGCATTGGTAGATCGCTTGGAGGGTTCCATTGCATTGAGTTCCGAATATTGAAGATTGTCTTCAATTGGTATGGAACTTTCTCTATTGTTATTTTGTTGTTCATAGCATGCCGATAATTAGTGTTTGTTTGCATAACTGTTCGTATGAATGTATAATGTTGTATTTCGATCATTGTGAGATCGGAGCGATCCGAACGCGCTCATGGAACTCTTCGATAAAAGATCCTTCAATTGGTATCAGAGCCAGGTTTTGATACTCTGATTTCATCTATTGCAACGAAATGAGATTTACATTCATGGTGGGTACATTTCTACACTGATTTAATGGTTAAAGTTGCTGTGGATGTGCGGATTAATGGATGTTTTCGGGATGATTAGCCTCGGTTTGATTTAGATCCTTTTACATTTGCGATTGTTTGTAAAGGCCCCTGCGTTTTCGGGCATTAATAATTGTTATTGAGTCTGTATTCAAAGTTTGTTTGAAGTTTTGAGTCGTTCGTCGAAGAAGTTCTGGGCAAGCGTTGCAGTTCTTCAAAGAAAGAGGCGATCTAGGGTTGATCGCATCGTACAGAAGATGTGGTACGCGATTGCTAATGAACGCATCGTTTAAACGATGGGGTATGCGATCAAGAGTTGATCATATCGTTTTAACGATCTGGTACGCGATCGCTGAGTATTGTTTAACGCGCGTGCTAGATGATCGTTTAGGTCAGCAAGCTTCATCGCTTAGTAACTGACTAAACGATCGCTTAGTAATGCACGGTAAATCGTTTACCTATCGTCGCGCTACACGATCGCATGGATGATCAGGCTTCACAACCTCGTCGTCATCTACGCGATCGTTTAATTATGCTCCTACCGTATAGTGCACTGAACGATCGTCTATGTACTGGAATTTACTACACGATGAAGACCTTCTGGCGGTTCAAGACCCGGTTCACCTGTGAACCAGTTTGCTTGATGAAAAATGTAATAGATAGGGTTTTTTTTTTCATTCCGATTTTTTGTAAAGGCTCATCCCGATCCATTAATCCTTTTGTTTATGACATGCGATGTATGCTTTTTATATGTCATATGGTATGCACATATAGTAAATCCCACTTTAGGTCATGCAATGGTCATGCATCATCTCTTTATTGTAATTATTATAATTTAGAGAAGTGTAATGTAATTATGTAAGAGCATGCTCATACATCATATAACATAAGAGTTATATTTATGCATGCATAAAAAACATTGACATGCATCATCTTTATATTATAATTGTTATAGTATAAGGGTGAATGATAACATATTTGCTTGGTTGTTACGCGTTATATAAAAGTTATATGTAGTAATGACAAGAAATTGTTGAAGCATGACACATAGGTTATTTTATAAATGTTATAAATGCCTCGTTGTGTGCAATGTTTTTAGTTGTTTCTTTTAAAAGTTAAAGAGAAATTAGAACTAAAAGAAATAATAAATACATGCATGCTCACTTAGGTTTAATTAATGGTTTTAAAGTGTTTAAAACTTGGATCACATAGACCTAAGATCACGATTGTAATACGATTAGCAACCCTAAGGCTTTAATCTTTTAATCAGTTTAATAGGATTAAATTGGCTAATAAAAGGTTAAAGTGTAGCAAATCTATCTATAAGGGACCTTTTGTCTAAGGCGGGTTATGTCTAGACTGGGGTTTTAAGTTGACAGAAACGTAGCACCTCTACCTAGGAACTTACTTGAAAAGGTGAATTAGATAGATTTGATGCATGTTACAAGTTAAAGACAGTTCATCAAAGTGTTTAAATGTGACTACTTGAACTTGTTCATATTTTATTAGACAAACGTTGTTTATGAGCAGAGATTAAAAAGATGACTTAGACTAAAATCAGTAGCCAGATTGTTTAGGTTAATGAATCCCTAGGTAGAAAATTCAGTGGGAGTACTTGGGGCATAAAATGCTTCACTAAACCTTTCACGTTTCTCCTAAATAGTCCACACCGTGAGATCTACCCTCGGCCTCGCGGCACCTTTGGCGTGTCCTCCCAACGGATGGTGTTTGGGTAAGTCAATATCAAGGTGGATGGAGAGAGTGTTCAAAATAAGTGGGAGCGGGAAGTGCGACATCATATCCCATGGTCTCCCTCGTTAGGTTGAATAAAGTTACTACGCATCACCTCGAGGCACCTTGAGAGTGTCCCCCTAAAGGATGACAGTTTTGCGCGTTTCTTTATTTGATCTCGTGTAAGAGAATAAGGTAACTTAGTCTCTTGTCCTAATCTGCTTCTTCTCTACGGTGGGCTCATTAGGGCGGGACTCTGGCACCGAAAGCGAGGAGTTACACTTATGCGAAATAGTTAAAGGTTAACGATTCTGGACGATGGTGGCTGTTAGGTTCAATTCAAAGAGTCGGTTCTGCTTAATGGTTGAGAATGTCTCATCCCAGCGAAAGGGCAACTGATCACCCCACCGGTGACGTTTTTCCTGACTCACTAGGGCATCATTGCAAAATAGAAGTCTATATCTTAGGCTACTTGAAACTGTTTTGCAAAACTGATTGGTTTAAAAGTGGTTTAGCAAATCTAATAAAGTTTTGTTCGTATTTTCAGCAACATTTTCAAAATGGCAACAGCCACATTAGCATTGTTAAGCGCTGAAAAACTTACTAGCGATAATTTCGCAACATGAAATCACATGATCATGACGATTCTGATCATCGAGGATCTCATGTTCGCTCTCATGGAGGCTTTTCTTCCTATTCCAAAGCAGTAGGAGATATAAAGTTATTTATAGGAGATAAGTACATTTATTTGAAAAATGTATATTATATTCCTTCTATGAAAAGGAATCTAATACCTGTCTCTTGTTTGCTAGAATAAAATTATAAAGTTTATTTCGAAAATGATGAATTGTTATAGGAAGTAAACAGATTTGTGTGCAAAATTAGAAAATAACTTGTATATGTTAAAACCAACTGAGGTCAAAGTCGTTATGAACATAGAGATGTTTAAAACTATTGGGACTCATAAGAAAATGAAGATTTCTCCAAATGCCTATCTTTGACACTTAAGATTGGGTCACATAAATCTCAACAGGATTGAGAGATTGGTTAAGAATGGTCATCTAAATAAGTTAGAAGACAGTTCATTACCACCATGTGAGTCTTGTCTCAAGGGTAAAATGACAAAAAGATATTTTTTTAGAAAAGGTCTTAGAGCCAAAGAACCCCTAGAGCTGATTCACTCAGACCTTTGTGGGCCTCTAAATGCTAGAGCGAGAGGAGGGTATGAATATTTCATCAGTTTTATAGATGATTATTCCAGGTATGACCATATTTACCTATGCACCAAAAGTCTGAAACTTTTGAAAAGTTCAAAGAGTATAAGGCTGAGGTTGAAAACCAATTAGGTAAAAAGATTAAAATACTTCGATCGGATCGATGTGGTGAGTATATGGACTTAGAATTCCAGAACTATTTGATAGAACATGGAATTCAATCTCAACTCACAGCCCCTAGCACACCTCATCAAAACGGTGTGGAAGAAAGGAGAAACAGAACCTTGTTGGATATGGTTCGTTCCATGATGAGTTACGCTTAGTTATCAAATTCTTTTTGGGGACACGCAGTTGAGACTGCGGTGTATATTTTGAACATATTTCCCTCGAAAGTGTTTCTGAAACACCTTACGAGCTATGGATAGGATGTAAAGGAAATTTACGTCATTTCAGGATTTGGGGTTGTTCAGCATATGTGTTGGTGTAAAATCCAAAAGTTAGAATACTGTTCAAAAGTATGTCTATTTGTGGGCTACTCAAAAGAAACAAAAGGTGGTTTCTTTTATGATCCTCAGGAAGATAAGGTATTTGTATCAACAAATGCAACCTTCCTAGAGGAAGACTATATAAAGGATCATCAACCTCACAGTAAGCTAGTAATAGAAGAAATGTCTAGAGAAACGAAAAATGTATCAATAAGAGTTGTTGATAGAGCAGGTCCTTCAACAAGAGTTATTGATAGAACAAGTCCATCAATAAGAGTTGTTGATGAAACTGAGATTTCACATCATTCTCAAGAGTTGAGAATGTCTCGTCGTAGTGGAAGGGTCACCTAAAGGGGTAAAACCCATCAGTTGCAAATGGATCTATAAGAGAAAACGAGACCAAACTGGTAAGATACATACCTCCAAAGCTAAACTTGTGGCAAAAGGGTTTACCCAAAGAGAGGGGGTAGATTATGAAGAAACCTTCCCTCTAGTTGCCATGATAAAGTCTATTAGAAAACTTTTGTCCATAGCCACTTTTTATGATTATGAAATATGGCAAATGGATGTCAAGACAGCTTTTCTTAATGGCTATATTGAAGAGAGTATCTATATGTCTCAACTAGAAAGGTTTATACAACAGGGTCAAGAGTAAAAGGTTTGCAAACTTAATCGATCCATTTATGGATTGAAACAAGCTTCTAGATCCTGGAATATGAGATTTGACATTGCGATCAAATCTTATGACTTTGAACAAAATGTTGACGAACCCTGTGTATACAAGAAGATCGTTAACAAAACTGTCGCTTTTCTGGTGTTGTATGTTGATGATATTCTACTCATTGGGAATGAGGTAGAATATCTAACTGACGTTAAGAGATGGCTGACTTCGCAATTCCATATTAAATATTTGGGAGAAGCACAATATGTTCTTGGAATCCAAATAGTTTGAAATCGCAAGAACAGAACATTAGCATTATCTCAAGCATCTTATATAAACAAGATGTTGTCTAGGTATAAAATGAAAAATTCCAAGAAAGGATTTTTACCTTTCAAGCATGGAATTCACCTGTCTAAGAAACAGAGTCCTAAGTCACCTCAAGAGTTTGAAGAGATGAATTGAATTCCATATGCATCAGCAGTAGGGAGTTTAATGTATGCAATGTTGTGTACTCATCCCGATATATGCTATGTTATAGAAATTGTCAGCAGATTTCAGTCTAGTCTTGGACATGATCATTGGATTGCTGTTAAAAACATTATCAAGTATCTTCGGAGAACGAGAGATTATATGCTCGTGTATGGTGCTAAGGATTTAATCTTTACTGGATACATTGATTCTGACTTTCATACCGATATTGATTCGAGGAAATCAACTTCGGGGTCAGTATTTACTCTAAACGGAGGAGAAATTGTATGAAGAAGCATTAAGCAGAGTTGTATTGCTGACTCCACGATGGAAGCTGAGTATATAGCTGCAAGTGAAGCAAAAACGAAGCAATATGGCTCAGAAAGTTCCTGACAGATCTGGAAGTAGTTCCTAATATGCCATGCCTGTCACTCTCTATTGTGACAATAGTGGAGCAGTTGCAAATTCAAAAGAACCACGAAGCCATAAAAGAGAAAAGCATATCGAGCGAAAGTACCATCTCATCAGGGAGATTGTACACAGAGGAGACATAATCGTCACCCAGATTGCTTCCTAAGACAACTTAGCTGATCCATTTACAAAGGCCCTCTCGCCTAAAGTGTTCAAGGGTAACCTGGTAGGATTAGGTCTACGAGTTTTGTATCATTAGGGCAAGTGGGAGAATTTATGGGTATTGTAATGCTCTAGTTTATTGTATTTATACATTTTATTCTCTCAATGTAAGCTTAACATTGATCCACTGAAGTTTTAGTCCAAGTGGGAGTATTATTGGGTTTTATGTCCTAAAACTCGTAGTTTGTAAAATGATAAACATTTTCTATAATCAATATACTTATTATTGGTTTCATAAATTGTATGAAAGTCTAAATCCAATAAATTAAGACCCATGACTATTGTATGAGTACTTGAACTTTATGTAGAAATATAAGAGTGGATCAGGTTCCCTTATAGATAGGTTTACAACAAATTTAATCTTTTATTTCACCAATCTAATCCTATTAAACCAAGTTTAAAAGATTAATCTAGGTTACCAAACTCTTTAGAACTACTTGAACTTAGGTCTATTTCAATCCAATTTAAAAACCCTTTCAAAAACTTGAGTTCACTCTAAGTTCGCATGCAACTCTGAATTATTCATTTTAGGTCTAATTTTCTTTATAACACTTATAAACGGAAACAACCACAATGCGAAGCTAACACATGCAAGACATTCATAATAATTATAAATAGCCTAAGTGTCATACTCAGTGCATTGTCCATTCATTGCTACTTCTTTCATATAACACTTATACAAAAAAACAATGAAACAAGCAAAACATGCTTCCATTCACCTTTAGAGTATAACACTCATAATAAAAGGATGATGCATGATAATGCTTAATGCATGCAAAATATAACTCTAATATTTCATGATGCATGCGCATGCTTTCAAGTAATTTCTTCATGCAATATTATAATATTTATAACACATGATGCATGAATAAATGCACAACCTAAGGTGGGTTTTAACTATATGACAAACACTTTGGCATATAAGTACCATACATCACATGTATAAACAACCAATGTTGATGAACCAGATAAATTTTCCTTAAAATCACAAAAATAAAGCCAACTCTTACCAAGACAAGGTGTCTCCGGTTCCAAAAGGCGAACCGGGTCTTGAACTGCTCGGGCAAAGCATCGCTTCTCCAACTATCGTGTACTAAGCACCCTATGATCGTCTACGCGATAAAACAAACACTTTGCTCTATCGTTTACCAATGCTCCCAGAGCTAAATGATCGTTTAGCATTTACTATATGATCATTTAGAAAAATATAAACGATCATTTAGCTATTACTACACGATCGTGTACCGTTACTAAGCGATGAAGCCTGAAGTACACGATCGCTTAGCGCGCTCCGCACAACGCCTGCCTTCCGCGATCGTCTAAACGACTACGATGCCGCGAAGCACCATCACCTAAGCAATCGCTTAGCAAGCGTCTCCGTATCGCATACGCTCGATCGCATAGGTATAAACTAAGGGATGAAGCTTGCTAACTACACGATCGTCTAGCGCGCCCCTTCTACTAAACGACGAGCATCGCATGCTCCCTCTACGATCGTCTACCTTCAGCGCCTACGCTATCGGGCAATCAATGCTACGTGATATGGTAAACGATTTACCTCATCGCTTAGCATTAGCTCTACGATCGTCTACCTTCAGCGCCTACGCTATCGGGCAATCAATGCTACGTGATATGGTAAACGATTTACCTCATCGCTTAGCATTAGCTAAGTGATTGTTTAGAGAATACTATACGATCGTTTAGAAAAATCTAAACGATCGTTTAGTTAAATCCCAACGATCGTTTAGTTAAATCCCAACGATCGTTTATCTGAGGCTACACAATCCGACCAATGCTTGGTCTTCTTCTTCGTTGAGAACCACACCACCATGCTTCTAAGCTTCATCATGGACGACTCAACTAACTTAAACTTTTTGAATTACATACTCGATTGCGATGTTAATTTCGCCCAAAAACATAGAGGCCCTTACAATTAACACTTTGTAATATAGAAAGCTTTAACAAAAGGTAATTTAAACCCGAAACGTTCATCAACTCATCTACAAATGCAGAAAACGGTTAACCACAAATACAGAAACCCACCGCGACTATAAAATGCGTTCAAAAAGAAAATAAGATTACTCCAAATCACAATCATGAGCAGCGGTTAACCACCTGGCTCTGATACCAATTGAAGGAAATCAGACTCCGAGATTTCCATGAGCAGTGGAAATAAGATTATTCCAAATCACAATCATGAATGAACATCACATATTACAGTCGTATACAAAACATGCGGTTATGCAATTAATATAGAAATTACAGCATGAACAACAAATGAACAAAGAGAAAACTCTATAAACATTTGAAGATGCATCTCCACGCTCCTTTGCACACGATCGCTCGAACAACAGCAACCTTGAACGCTCGATCTACACGACTCCAAAACCTGTCTCTTATACACATCTAGATGTGTATAAGAGACAGATCAACAGCAACCTTGAACGCTCGATCTACACGACTGCAACACAGCACGAACACTTTGCGCTTGTCCTCAACGATCGCCTCGGCCACGAACGCCTCAGCAACAGCACGAATGGCCTCCATAACATCTCGACAGTGTCGAGTTGAGTATGACACCACCAACAAGGCTACCTTAGTATTTTAGTGTGAGAATCCAGAGGGTGGGCTCTGTTCGGACTTGGAATGAGGCAGACGAAGGAGGAAACATCGATCGTGTACACGACTGGGCAAGTGGGAGATGGTGGAGACCTATCGTATAGGTCAATGCCCAATCATTTAGCTCAAGCTAAGCGATCATCTAGCAAAAGCTATGCTTCGTTTAGCTCGGTATGTCGCCTATATATACTACACAATCGTTTATTTTGGGCAAGCAATCATCTAGAAAAAGCTATGCGATCGTTTAGTAAATACTGTATGATGGTTTAGCTCGCCACTGCACGATCGTTTAGCTTGCCCAAGCTGTCATTTAGTAAATTTGTATTTACTTGAAAACTTCGTGAGATTCTTTTTGCTGAGAGAAATCTAAAAAAAAACTTTTATGAAAACTTTTCAACCGTTACTAAAATTGGAAAAACCATTTTCCTTTTATCTCACGGTTACCATAAAAATCCAATAACCACCCACTCAATTGGTTATTAAAGAAAAAGAATTAATTATCCAATAATTAATATTATTATAAATATAAATGAAACCAACTTATCATACTATATTTATAACCTATAGTTTTAATATTTCATCTTATGAAACATATAAACCATAGTTCTTTTTCTATTCTATGGTACTTAATGTAAATGTCATTTACATCAATCCTCCATTAGATGTATCTCATACATTATAACGATTATATCATATATAATCAAAATACCTCTTGTCAATTTGAACATTTCAAATCAATACCAAGAACTAATCCTCAATTAAATCCATTGAGCTACCAAGGGGACCTTATGGACCTGTAACTCAAAGCTCCAACGGTACATGAATAACTGACTAAACTCTTTAGTCATGGGATCCACCATCAGTTAACTGTCAGACACTCCACTAAAGATCAACAGTTGAACTCTCCTTACCACAGATATATTATGTGTTCATCTTAACCAATCAGTAGTGCGACAACCTTTCACATATTGCTCGTAAGTACAGCTGGGCCAATAACCGTTATGCCCATGTAGTTGCATTTGTCTTCTTAAGTACCACTGATCCCTCTAATGAACATAAGTCATAGTTCTACTATGACTGAGCCTTCTCTTCCAAAGAGAAACTGTGGCCACTATGTTCAAGCCCCGGAATCAGTCCTTAAGGGAGCAATCTCTCTACTTATCCCTGCTTCGAAAATGAGTGAATTCCATCTTGTGGATTGAGTTCCCAGCTCCCAGATCAGACAAGTCCCCAAAAAGGTAAGCATGTTAAGTTGGAAATCTGACCACTCTCACCCATACTAATTAAAGAACCGCCCTTGAATGCAGAAGTTCCCAAAACACTCAAGATTTAGATCGTGTCACCTATGGTTGTTTAGGTGAGATGTAAGTCTCTAGTATCAACGGCGTTATATACAAAGTCTAGTCATCTCGTGGTCCAAGTCTTATACAAACTCTGTGTACACCCTGCTCGCACGTCTCCATATGAATGGTCGGGATCAACTATCTGTAGTAGTTTACAACACTTTCAAACCTCTACAAACGGGCTCGTAGTGTCACCAGGATCAAGTATCCCACCTTAATCCTTATACTACAGACCTATTTAGGTTATCATTTAAGGCATGATCCACTTGTATATCACATATATATGCTTAAGTTCACATAAGATAACCAAGGAGCTTTATTTTATTGGATATGAGTAAATGCCAGAATTAAATAACACTTATTTTATTAATCAAACAATGTGTATCTTTACAAAACAACGAGACTCCAGAAGAATTAGGACACTAATCCCAACAGTTATGACATGAGAAGTGGGAACATCCTATACAATGAGTTTGCATAAGATCGGACCAAGAAATAAGTCATTCTTACTTTATAACGCTATTTACTGTATAAGACTGACTATTTCACCTAGATGACCTAGGTAACTCGATCTTAATCCTGAGCTAACTATGAACTTCTGTTTATTCGGGATTACCCTTAGATTTGCATAGGTGAAGGTTGGCTTAACAGCGCTGGCTCAATATGACTCCCATTTTAGGGTAAGACCTAATAGATAGTTGGGGACATAGAGTGCAAGACGGAGTTCACGCCTACCCGATTTAAGGATAGGAGAAAGGTTGTTCTCTCAAGTACTGAATCCAGGTCTTGAACAAGGGGTCCCACCCTCTCACTAGGCTGAAAGAGTTTGGTTTAGTGAATGGACCACAAACCAGTTGTTCATTAGAGGATCGGTAGGAACTTAAGAAATCAGACGTAATCTCGGGGGTAAAACAAATATTTGACCCAACCATTATTACGAATAACTTGTGAAGGGTCGACTTGCTGATTATGGTTAAATCATGTGGACATAATATATTTACAGTGAGAGGAGTGCAACTATGGGCTTTAGTGGAGTGACCCATTAGTTAACGAATGGGGATTAATCTAGTCTAATGAGTTTAGTCAATTAATCTCGAATCGTTGGAGCTCATGATCTGTAGGTCCACGAGGTCCCCCTATTAACTCGTAATGGACTAACTCTAGAATAACGTGATAAGTTAATTTGAGAATTAAATGAAATAGGAGAATTTATATTTAAATATGATTTAAATATATAAAGATGGATGTGTGTAAAAATTAATTTAATATTTGATTTAAATTAATTGAGTTTTATTTAAAAATTAATTCATGAAATTAATTTTATTTTTCAGTTTTTAAAATAAAAATGGATTTTGGAAAAATCAAGCTTTGATTATGTGATAAAATTGAAAATTTGAAAAACTAAACACAAAATGGAAAACCCATGTTTTCCATTATCCATCTTTTACTTGCTCACACAAAAACCATTAACATTGCATTGTGTTACTCCAAGCATGAGTTGCAACTCATGCAACTCTCCCTTGCATGTTGATCTGCAATATATTGAAGAGTTTTGAGTGAATTTCGGGGAGGCAATCAAGAGAGAATTTTAGAGAAAATTCGTGCTGAAGAAAGAGTTCTTCAACAAGATTGGTGTTGTGAGCAATTCTCCTTCATCCCTTGATTCAAGCTTGTTTTAAGTCCCACAACTCAATCTAGAGCACCAAGAAAATAGTAGAGAAGATCTTGAGATAGTCTGCAACAAGATTTGGAGAAGATTGCAGTTGGAGAACAAGCTTTGAAGAAGTTCTATACAAGAGGTATGTCATGAAACTCACTTTTTTTGTGCAAGAGGATGCTTTATATTTTGCCAAAATTAATGAATTAGAATGCTTAAATGATCCTTGTTGCTTCCATTGTTGCTGATACATTCCTACAATAACTTAGATATAGATCAATAAAATGAATAATATGTTGGGTTATATGTCCTAAAACTCGCAGTTTGTAAAGTTAAAAATTTTCTTTTATCAATAAAGATGTTATCTGACATTTATTCAATAAAGTTGTTGTTGAATATGTAAAATGCACTTGTAAAGACTAAATCCAATGAACTAAGATTCATGGCTACTATATGAATACTTGAAATTTTGTGGAGATATAAAGATAGATCAAGTTTGAGTAAATACCCAAAACGGTCTATAGTATACGAATAAGGTTGTGTGCCTTATTCTAGTAACACTATCAGATGCGACCCATTCTGTAGTTATTACAATTTGTTGTAAGGTACTACAAACAAAGTGATCTTAATTCGCTCATATATTGACAGGAGGAGTCGGGACATCCTATGCAATGAGTTTGCATAAGATCGGACCAAGAAATAAGTCACTTTTAATTTATAAAACAATTTACTGTTTAAGACTGATTATTTCACTTAAATGACCTAGGCAACTCAATCTTAATCCTAAGCTAACTATGAATTCATGTTTATTTAGGATTATCCTTATATTTGTATAGGTGATGGTCGGTTCAACAGCGCCGGCTTAATAAGCCTCCCATTTTAGGGGTAAGACCAGGTAAATAGCTGAGGATATAGGGTGAAAGATGGAATTCACGCCTACCCAATTTAGGGATAGGAGAAAAGTTGTTCTCTTTAAGTGTTGAATCTGTCTTGAACAAGGGGCCCTACCCTCTCATTAGTACGAGAGGGATCTGGTTTAGTGATTGGATCACAAACCAATTGTTCATTAGAGGATCAGTGAAACTTAAGGAGTAATATATAATTTTGGGGGTAAAGCAACATTTTTACCCAGTTGTTATTGCGAAGAACCTGTGAAAGGCTGATTTACTGATTATGGTTAAATCTAGTGAACACAAATATATATACAGTGAGGAGAGTGCAACTATCAAGCTATAGTGGTGTGACTCGGTAGTTAACGAATATTGATTAATTCAGTCTAAAGAGTTTTAGCCAATTAATCTCAAATCGTTGGAGCTCATGATCTGTAAGTTCATAAGGTCCCTCTACTAACTCGTAAAACATGAACACCTTGGGTTAGTAAATTGAGTGAATTTGAAATGATCTCAATTTGAAGTGTTCCAATTCAAAATTCGGGTTTGAATAATTATATTCTATATAATTAAACGTTTAAATATCGAAATTAAACGAAATTAGAAAGTTTATAATATTTAAATATCGATTTAAATATTAATAACATGAATAGGGTGTGTAATTAATTTAATATTTGATATTAAATTATTATTTAATTAATTAAAATTAAAATCATTTTTCATTTTTGTTTAAATTTTAGAAATTAAAATATTATTTTTTATTTTAGTTAACTTTGAATAAATTAAAATTAAAGATAAAAAATGGAAATTAGGATGATAGTGGATTTTTCCACATTTTGTGAAGTAGGAGGTGGTTTAACCTCCATAATTCCACCTAGCCCAGTATTTTTATGCAATTGAAGTGTCAATTGGACTCTTGTTTTAGTGCTTGCATGAGAGGATGAAATAAAAACTCTCTATTTTTCTCAAATTTGATCACTTCTTGCTGTTGGAAATTAGTTTCTGCACAAGAATTCTTCTTCACCTGAAACTCACTTTATTCTCTTCACAAAATTCACTTCAATCTTGAGTTCCATCGCTCAAAATCAAGGTTGAGAATAGTATAGAAGATCTCTTGGCGGTTCACTATAGTATTGGAGCTGAAATTTCGTGAAGGGTAGCTTGGATTGGAGGATTTCTTCAAAGGTATGATTTCTAGAAACCCTCTTGTTGAAAAAACCTATTTTACATACTTTTATAACTCAAATTAAGTGTAATTAAAGTGTATCAATGATAGCCATTAGCTTTAAATGTTAATCTTTGAAAGATGATAGTTTCCTTTCAAAAGTTGATAACTACTTATAAAAGTCTATCATTGATATCCATTGATAGCCTTAGGTGTTAATATTTCAAGTTTGATTACAATTGATCAAAGTGTATCAATAATAGCCATTGAAAATTGATAGTAAATTGAAATGTGATATTTCAAGTGTTTCTATTCTAAGGTTGTTTTAATATTTCTCAAATTGAAAACTATCACTAATAGCATCTAGTGATAGTTTTCAATTTGAGAAAATCGGAAGAAGAAACGCGAAATATTTAGGCTGCATGTGGGCTTTTTAGTCATTTACCAATATAGTTATTGTTGATAGCTGTTATCAGTGATGTCTGACGCTAATTTTATGTCATATCCCTAATATGTTTATCCTCGTTCTACATTTTTTAAAAATTATTTTGAGTATGATTGTTATTTGTGTGCAACCAAACCTATTTATTAATTAGCCTCCCTCCCTTTCCATACCACATCTTTAATTTTTCAAATAATCATGTGTACGAGTGTGAGCTAGGAAACACATATATTTCTAATTATACAGAGAATCAGTATCAGATATGGATACGTCCAGATACATGATAGATATGTGTATGATACGCGATTTGAAGTATCTGATTTTTTTATTCTTTTTTTTATTTTCAGATACATGTATCTGCTTCCAGATATGTGAAGGAGATACGTTGGATCATTTTTTTTTTCAAATTTAAGCCCAACCACTTAAAAATACCAATCCACAATCCATTTTATTTTAGTACATGTTTGAGAGTGATTTTAAAATCGTCAAAATCACATTTGTCACTTTTAAAATAACTCGAAAACACACTTTTAATTACTCAAAATTAATTTAGTTTCCAATTTTACTCATTTAAATGCAATTTTCATATCACCAAAATTAGCTTCGAAGGATTAAACATGCTTCATGATGATTTTGAAAATGACAAAAGTAATTTTTAACTATTTTAAAATCACTTCCAAACATCAAAGTCCACTTAAATTGAGCAATCCAAAACAAAATAGATTAAAAATGATAAAAACATAAAAAGTTAACAAGAAAAAACCCGAAATGTAATTAAATTTTCATTCTTCTTTTCTCTCCCACTATCTAAATCAAAATTCACATCTCTCCTCATCCTCAACTTCATTCTTCAATCTCCATCTTCTACTTTTTTCCTATCGACTGCTCTAGTCACTCAACCATCACTCGATGTTATTGGATTTTTTTTTCAAGTTTTCACTCTCTTCTTGAATCTATTTAAAACTAACTTAAAATAAGTATTATAATAATTAATTGAACATTATATATATAATAATGTATCTTCAATATATCTGTATCTTAGTTTTTTAAAAATTGGTGTATCTTCATATCGTATCTTATCAATATCTTACATCCATATCCGCATCTGTATCTGTACTTCTTAGAGTGGGAATGTGGGTGTGAGTGAGAGGCGTCACTTTGGTTTAAAATAATAATAATAATAACTAAAACCTATTGAAAATTAAGAACAATAAGCTCCACTACTATTTAAATCTATTAGTTTCGTTATTAACCTAAACAACATCCTAAATCATCGCGATGGTGACTTTAGTTAGAACTATAGATTCAATTTTTAAACATTCACGAACGTTTCATTTGTCAACTAACTTACATGCATCTAACCAATCTCACAAAACAATCACCTAACTATATATTACATGATTATTAAATAAACAAATAAACGGCATACCACCATCATGAATCTACTACTTCTCCAAAACTCATACAATGTGTATACTTCCGCTTCTTATTCTATTAACTACGAGAAGAGAGTGTTTAGCCCAAAGACCTCTTGTTGGGGAAAGTGAGTTATTAACTTCACCCATTGTTCGGTCCTACAAGAGTCCATAGGCCAACGACTAAAAACATTAATTCCCTACCTTATTAACTTCTTATCCCTTGATTTCCTTGAAAGTAAAAAACACAGTAGAGCAACCAAATTGAATAAAACGTGCAGCAGACACGAGATCTAAAAGTATGTGGTGAGAAAACATATACATATATAAATACATATATGTATCTGTAGGACAATTGGTTGGTGTCCACATCTCTAACGTCCCACCTCATATCAATTCCTATGTCCTCAAAGGCTCCACATCACAACCCTAAAACAACCCACCGCCACCAAAATCAATCGCATCCATCCCATTGGTCCAAATTCCCCAATCAAAATCAAACCTTTTTCCCCCTCTAATTTCATACCTTTTTTTTATATATAAAAACCCATGTCTTTTGTCCGCCTCACAAACTTTTCATCTCCTCTGCCATATAATAACCACACACACAAAAAAGGAAAAAAAATTGTTCTCTAGATTTTTTATTTCAGAATGCTACTTTTTTAATCGTTTAAGTTTTGAGTTTAGCTTCGATTTAGTTTTCATGTTTCAAAAGGTTAGAATCTTAACATTTTTTTTTAACAAGTTAAAATTTTAGCATTGAGATTTGAGTTTTGTTTAAATTTGATCTATTTTAAGATTTTTAACTTTTAACTTCCAATTTTCACTAAATAATTATCTTTCATATTCATTGTTAAAGTATTAATTTAAAATAATCATAATTAATGTGGCTTAACTATGTTCATCACTTTTAAATTAATTTTAAAATTTTAATGCATTATTGTTTTAAGTTAAATAATAGACATTAAAAGCAAAAATTTAGGGTGGGTATTTAGTGAAAAAGTAAGATTGAAAGTGTAAATCTTGAAACATAAGAATCAAATTGAAGCAAACCTCAAATTTCAAGAGTAAAATTGTAAGATTTTGAAACCTATAAATTAAATAAAATTCAAATTCAAAACTCAAAGATTAGAAGTAAAAATTTCGATTTATATTGAAGCTAAACCTAAAATTTAGGAGGGAAAATGTATTTTCCTCTATCAAATAAAATAAAAATCCCTCAATTTTCACCCAAAAACACCCTTTTCCAACGTTGTCAATCCCTTTGCCATTCAAATATCCAAAAAAAATAAAAATTAAACAATTAAATTGAAAAAAAATAATAAAAAAAAACTCTGACGTGTACTCTAAACCCCCACACAACCCTTCTATTTAATTATCATCTCCCACTCCCAAAATTCAATCACCCAATCGCTATGATTCCTCCAAATTGCTCCGATTCCGACGATTGTCTTTCCGTCGGACCAAACGGTACGGTCCCTGCAGCATCCCCTGCCGGTGCGTCGGCCGGAGAATCTAGCGGCGGTGGTGGAGTTGAGAAATTGAAGGGTTATTGTGGGATTCGAGAGCGGCTGAAGAGGCACCGTGAGGAGGTGGCCGGAAAAGTGACTGTGCCGGAGAAATGGGGCAAAGAGGAGCTGCTAAAGGATTGGATCGACTACTCGGCATTCGACAGAATCTTGGCGGCAGGTAGAATTGCATCGGCGAGGGCGTCGCTTGTGGCGGAGGGACAGCGGGCCAGTTGCCGTTCACGGCGGAGGGTAGAAAGTAGGTGTTGAGATGGAGAAAACCCGTTTTAAATTACTTTTTACTTTTTAATTAAGTTTAATTAACAACTTTGAATTGATATTAATGTCATTTATAGAGAGATTAAACATAAACACGCGTCTTAAAAATTCATACTTTGGTCTTCGTTGATTTCATTTGTATGTGTGAAATTAAATTGTGTTGGGTTTATAGTTTTAATTTGCTTTTACTTTTATTTAGTTTAATATTTGTAATAAATCCTTTGAATTATTGGAGCTTCCAGTTAATTTATCTCATTTTGGGGTTGGTTATTTGGCTTGCTATTATATTACACATTTAAAGTTGTTTAAAATACAAATTATTGTCGGAAAGATAGATCTTCTGTCCAATATGATATTTTCGTTGTGCCTCTCTAGATGAGGTATATACCTTTTGAAGTTATCATTCTATTCGGCGAGATTTTCAAAAAAAAATTTAATTCGTTGAGTTGACTTTATATTTTTATTAATTTTTGTATATTGAGTACAATATCTAATATTTGATTATTTGATGTTTTCACTTGAAAAATAAACTTTAATTCCTAAGTTGATTGATTTTCTTGGATGCTCGATCTTGGGTTTAATGATCTTTTTGGATGGTTGACTTTTGGACTTTTTGACTGGGTTGGATTAGCCTGTTTTTTGGGTTTGAAACTTGCCTGATTCTCAAAACTATTCTTTAGAGCTTTCATCTTTCAAATTTCATATTTCCGTGAGAGCTTTGGCCTTTGATCCAATTTATATTTTTCACAATGAACATGGACTTTCGTTATGATGGCATGATAACTTGTGATTAATCGAAATTTATCATTCAACTGATTATTTGTATCTTATAAACATGTGAGATATTCCTCAAAATGTTCTCTCAAGATGGTGTTTCTTTATATTCACGATTGTTGTGATTTTTTTACTTAATACGTACTTGAGCTTTATAAATTTGATAATGATACCATAACATATAAACATGAATTTCCATCTCAAAGTCAATTAGTTAGGAGTAATTCACAAATATTTTTATATTTTCAATGTAGAATATTCAACCGTTTTTTTAATAATTATTGAACTATTTGTTTGTTTGGTTTGATTCGCTATATGTGAACCCCCGCCAAAAAAAAAAAAAAATCACATGGCATTGTGTCATTGATTAGTACTTTGAGAAACTTTATGATAACTTTTAATATAACACTCTGCATTTTTTTTAGTAATAATGTAATTTCAGTAATTTTTATTATTTAAGGACATTTTTTCTTTAAATTTTGGACTTCAAGTGTAATTGCGGGAATTTAATTATTAATATTGAAACTATTCAATTTGAAAATTAATGGCAGGAATTAATTTCATTTTTGGGAAAGAAATGAAGTTAATAAAATAAAGTGGAATACGGAAAAAAATAAAATAAAGTTTATTTTATTTACTTTTTACTTTTTATTTGTATTATTATTATTATTATTAAAAAANTATTAAAAAAAAAAAAACAAATTCCCTTCTCTTCTCCCTCATGCGACTGCCCCCCCCTCAATTTTTTCCCTGCTCGTCGCCGAACTCGACCAGCCGCCCGTCCTCCTCAGCCCATCGTCCAGACTGCCGCTGCCCGAGCCCAGCAGCCGATCTCCTTCGCGCGTCTCGCCTAACGGTTCCGTCCACGAGTAACGCGTGCCACCACCGGCCCCAACCACGCGATCTCTCCCTTCTCAGTCGCATGTCCGCACCTCTCCTCGTCGCCGACTCTACGCACCGTAGTTTCGCATGCCTTCGCTCACATCGCGTCGGTCGTCGTCAACTCCCAGCCATCCGCGGGTTCCAGATCTAAAGTCATGTGTGTCTTTCGTCGTTCGTGGGTTCGATGCCGTTGCTAGATCTGTCCAGGCGTCCACCGCCGCTTCTTCGTCTACCGCCGCCCAGCCCATACCGCCGACGCGGTTACCATCAGATCTGTTTTGGGTAAGATTTTAGTTTTAGGTGATTTCCTTGAAGTTTTGGGTGTTATTTTGTTTTGAAATCATTTTATTAAAATCCATTATGTTTGGATTTTCAGAAGCTAGATTCGAAAGATTTTGGGGACGTTGTTCATCGAGAAAGAGACCAATTTTCGACAGAAATTGTTAAGTTTGGGTGAGTAGTTGGGCTGGTTGTCTTTTGGGTTAAGAGTACTTATGAAAAATTGAGTTACTAATTTTGGACTCAAATTATGTTCAGGTTGGCTTTTTGGTTTGAGTTTTAGAATTTATTTTGCGGCAAGCCACAACTTTGGTAAGTTAAATTTGGAGACTTTTGGTTTAATTTGGTTAATTGGATTTAGACCTCAAAGATGAGTTTAAAACTTTGGATTTATTATTTTTGGATCAAGGGTGCTAAATTAATATTTGTTGTTATAGGGTGGATTCAAAGCATTCCAAGAGTTGTAAGAAAGTTAATTACTTGGATTAATTTGTGACCAAATTTGAGGTAAGTAATCTTACTACTGGAACTGTCCACGGGTCAGACACTAGATATATGCTAGCATAATAGACGAATATCAGAACAGAACGATAGCATGATAAACGGATAGTATAGTATGACCGATATATGTTCTTGTATGAGAATTTGAAAGATTTATTTGTGCACGTACATACTTGCATGCTAGTAAGAGATGATACTTTATTCACTGAGGTTGTATTTGATATAAGGATATTGAGGCATATATGCATGTTGTATAGCCATGATGTTGAGGTGTATATGTATGTTATGAAACCATGTTGTGATCATTGTGATATTGAAGTCGTGATAATGTCTTTACTGATTAGTTAGATGCCCACTAGGTATTGTGTTTACTTCAGGATTCACCAAATTTGTGTTTCCTTCAGGATTCACCAAATTGTGTTTCCTTCGGGATTCACCAGAGATTGTGTTTCTTCCGGGATTCACCAGAGATTGTGTTTCCTTCGGGATTCTCCAGATTGTGTTTCCTTCAGGATTCACTAGGGATTGTGTTTCCTTCGAGATTCACCAGGGGTTGTGTTTCCTTCAGGATTCACCAGAGGTAGTGGGCATACTTAACTACAGTAGGATAGAAACCAGATTTGCATGTATGTATGTGTCCCATGAGGACTAGAGCAGTTTTTATGTTCCACCAGAGGTAGGCATCTAGAGGACATAGGTGTCTAGCCTGACCCCAGTAGTGGGGTTACTTACTGAGTATTTTATACTCATTCTTTCTCATGCTGTTGTTTCAGGTAAAAGTAGAGATGCACCGACGATTGACAAGCGAAATTCATGATCGAACCACTGGGACCAGTTTTATGCTTTTGCTCATAAGATTTAGATTTCTTTTCATGTTTTGCTTAACTTTCAGTTCTGATGTTTGAAACTTACTATTAAGAATTGTTTTTTGACTTATTTATTAATATTTATGATTTATGGGTACCATATTGTTGTTTTTAATATTTGAATTTAATGAAGGGCTTTTGAACTTACCTTATTTATTTTGCATTTATTTCACTATAAAAAATGTGTCATTTTAAGTTCTATGCATGAATGTATTTAGTAACGACCTAGCTTGAGTCCTAGGCAGTCGGGTCATTGCATTTAAGATCTCAAATATGGGTTTAGTAGATTTTTTAATGGGTAATTACAACGGATAACATTTTAGAGATAATAACCAAGTATATAACAATATTTAAAAAAAATTGTAAGCGATAGACTTCTATCATTTATAGACTTTTACTAGCGATATAGTCTATTATTGATAGACACATACTAGCAATATGGTCTATCATCGATAGACTATTTAAACTTTATTATTTTTGTATTTTTGTTTTTTACATTATGTTATATCTGTTAATACTTTTAACATGATTGTTATATTTGCAACCATTTTTTTTAATATGCATTCTTTTTATGGGCACGCTAACTACGTATTAGGGTAAGAATCACATGATGAACTAATTTTGAGAGTATTCCGGGCGTAGTTCTATTAATAATATAGTTTGTGTGCAATATAAGACGTACATTGATGGGATTAACAGTAGGAATACATTACGCATTAATATAGTTGATAATTTAATTTAGAGAATAACCCGTATAGTCATATGGTTAAGTACTAATATGGTGATCGTGAAAGTTACCTAAATTTAGGTAAACAAGTATTATGGTTCATCCATAAATTTATTGATTTTTTATTTGTCAAGTATCCAATAACCTTATTTTTATTTGATTCTAATATTAATCTTCTTGATTTATAAACCATGTGTTTGGAATATATTTTGAAGTGTTTAATTTAAAAGAAATATTTAAGAAGAAATTAGAGTGTTCGACAACAACTCAAAATAGTTTTTTAAGTACATTTTAATTATTTTTTTTCAAAAATATTTAAATAAAAATGAATTTTTAAAGTCAATCCAAACAAATCCAAAGACTTTGTAAATTGTTACAACCTTGTTATATTCATCTTATTTTAAAAAAATGTGAGCACTTTTCTCAAAGGCCTTGCTTAAGAACTTTACACATTGGAATCATGCCATATTAATGTAATTGAAGTTGATTTTATTTTCACATTTGATTGTAAATCTCAAGTGACAAAATTTGCTAACCTATTACATAGGCTCAAACACAATTCACCTTTTTATATTTTAAGCTAAGCTTTACGATTATAAATATCATAAATGTCTAAATTTTTATATTTATCTATTTTATGCAAAACTGTATACAAAATTTAGTAACTAATGCATCTTAAAAAAAAAAAAAAAAAAGAGTTTATTTAACAATTAATTTATTTTGTTTCTTTTTTTTTCCTCAAATTTTTTAATTTAAAAAATGTATTTTTTTTACGAACAATTATCCTTATTTTGTAATATACCTTTAGAATAGCTTCCAAACAAGGCATGGTATAAACCATCTCATGAACACTTTTCACTTGGAGTTATCATTTTACCCATTCTTTAATTCTCAGCATTGGTTTTAAATTTAAATATTTAATAAATTGGTAAATTATGAATATTTAGCTAGAGTGAGCTTAGTGGTAATTAGTAATGGTCTTCTTCTATAGAAATTAGAGGTTTGATCCTCGAGAGATTAGATTGAGAGAGACGAGAGTTCGAGACCAAAAACTAAGACCAGAGAGATGTGAGAAAAGGAAAATCTGAAATATACTTTTTGAATAGCTTTCAAACAAAGCATAATGTAAACCAGTTCATGAACAACTTTACTTGAATTCAAAAGTTATCATTTTACCTATCATTAATTGGTTTTAAATTTTAATATTCAATAAACTAGTTCATTATGTTTCTCCACAAAAGGAAAAAATAGCTAATTATGAATATTTAATTAAAAAAAAGTAAATTATGAATACTATTGTAAGATTGAGAGCAAAACGAGGTACTACGAGAACACAAATATCGAAAAAATATAATATTTATAAATAAATAAATAAACAATAATAACAAAGTGAAATTATGGAAAATATGAATTCTTTCTCTAAATAATGTCTCAACAAAATCCAAAAAAAAAAAAAAAAAAAAATATTTTACTGGCAATTTGACAATTAGAATATAACACTATTTGGACACTAAAAGATATGTGGTTATATGACACATGAATAGCTAGCATTAGACATGTAGACAATACGAGATAAGTCACTTGGACTTTTACGACGCTAAGTATGGACATCTATTTTGCTATATTATATTTATAATAAATTCGTTTGTTTTGATATTTTTGTAATTACGAGTCAACATGTCGTTTTTCCTCATCGATTGTCGTTCATCTAACAAGCCTAAGGCCCATTGACAACAATTTGGGCCAACGAACGGGCCCAATCTCAACTCGAAAATAAAGGCCTGAGCCCATGACTGGGGCAAAAACTACATGACCTAGGTTTATCATTAGCCCTTCTTTCTGGATCCGCCTCTCTTCGGCCTTCCATTATATATCTATTCTCAGTTTACCAATCGAGAAACCCTAGCTTCGCGTCTTCTCACCAGGTACACATTCATCCCTGTTCTTTCCAGCCGAAATTTATTTTGTTGAAACTGCTACTCATTTCTCTATCCTTGTGAAATTTTTCCTGTTGTTTCTTCTTCCTTCAATATGATTTTCAGTTCTTGATTCTCTGTATTTTTCTTTCTAGCTTACGCCTTGGATTTGGTTCCATTAGTTAGTTTGTTAAATTTTTGGTTTATTCGTTTTCGTTTTCTCACCAGTCTGTAGCTGCTCATAGGAAAGATAAAGCTCCGAAAATGAGGTATGTAGTTTTATTTACGGTTTAGATTCTACTTTCCAGAACGAACTTGACTATCGCGTCTGTCGTTTTGATTAAATTTGCCGGATTCATGAAGTTGGGTCCTGTTATTAATGCCTGCAAATAATCTAAATATTTGATTGAGGTAGATTTGTAATTATGAAGTTGGTACTGCTAGAATTTATTTAGGGTTATAGTTTTACCGACGGGAGTGACAATACTTGTTTGTGCGTTCATACTAAGATAAAATCTTGCTTTTTTGGAGTCTTTGGTTGCAGATGGGTTCCTTGGTATTTACTGAATGCTGTTTTGTTGGTTTGTATTTGCAGCAAACTTCAGAGCGATGCGTTGAGAGAAGCCATTTCATCTATCTTTGCTGATAGCAGTGAAAAGAAGCGCAACTTTACTGAGACCATTGAACTTCAGATTGGACTGAAGAACTATGATCCACAAAAGGACAAGCGTTTCAGTGGATCAGTGAAGTTGCCCCATATCCCTCGCCCTAAGATGAAGATTTGCATGCTTGGAGATGCTTACCACGTTGCAGAGGTAAACATTATATACTCTTCACATCTTCACTTGTCGTGTCCAGTAATTATTGTCCTCGTTTTCTTTCCCTTAAAAGAGATTCCTAGTTTGTACGTTGCTTTCTTGTTGGAGTTTGGGTTACGGTGCTGTGTTTACTAAATGTACGAAAAATATCAACCGCAGTAACATTTGGATGAAGTTTATAGTTTGCAGCATTTTCTATTTGTGATTTAATGTTTAATAGGTATGGTGCTGAATTCTTCATTCATAACAATAGAGTGTTTGTACTTATCTTGGAAAATAATGTACTTTTCTGGGATTTCTTTCCAGTTAGATTGAAATTAAAGACACTTACACTTCAGCTCTGGTCTTTTGCTGAATGTGTTTATTCTTATTATAGGCAGAGAAGATTGGTCTGGATTATATGGATGTTGAAAGTCTGAAGAAGCTAAACAAGAACAAGAAGTTGGTGAAGAAACTTGCCAAGAAGTATCATGCCTTTTTAGCATCTGAAGCTGTTATCAAGCAAATTCCCCGTCTTCTAGGCCCTGGGCTCAACAAGGCAGGCAAGTATTCTTATGTAGTAGACATCTGGAATTTACCCTTGATCTAGTGACTCGAGTTAGAAATGTTTTCTTAGCTCTATCAATTGTTGTTTACAGTGGTGATGGTAGTAAATGTTATAATTTGGTACTTCATTGTCTACTTTCTGGTTAAGCTCTTCATTGGCTGCACACTTAAATTTTGAATTTCAATTTTTTCTTTTGAAGGAGGAAACTGTTTTTGTAATTTGTACTAAGATTAATATTGTCATTACAGGAAAGTTCCCTACCCTGGTCACTCAGCAAGAATCCCTCGAATCTAAAGTAAATGAGACAAAGGCCATGGTTAAGTTCCAATTGAAGAAGGTTCTTTGTATGGGTGTAGCCGTAGGCAATGTTGCCATGGAAGAGAAACAAGTTTTTCAGAATGTTCAAATGAGTGTCAATTTCCTTGTTTCCTTGTTGAAAAAGAACTGGCAAAACGTAAGTCACGGGCCGTATTTTTCCACTATGTTATTTTAGCTCTGTTTTAAATTTATGCACCAAGCATACTCAAGGCTCGGCTCACTTAGAAATGCTCTTTACACTTAATAATGATTCACTGCCCTTTTTATCTAATAATAAGTAATAATGTGATGTTTCTTGTTCATCAGGTGAGGTGCTTGTACCTGAAGAGTACAATGGGGAAGGCATATCGAGTCTTCTGAGGAATTTTCATAACTTAGATATTACCGTTTGTTCTTAAATTGAAGAAGAACCAGGTTGAGATGAAATTTTATATTTATGATTTATGAAAATTTTCCTGTTTGTTTTTTTTTAGTAAACTATTAGCTCTGCACAATCGTTAATACTTCTGATGGGAGTAATGTGTTTTTTGTTCATCTTCTTGTTTCACTTTGTTTTGTTTTATTTTTTGTTTTAATTTATTTTTGCGTATTGTTTAGTTTCAACTGGAGAACATCAAATCAGTTGGCGCAGGTTCTTCCAGTTATTCAAAATTAATATTACGAAAATTTTTATATTGAACTTGGGATTACTGATTAGGCCTCCAGATATACTGATCCTTGAATCTTATTTTTGTTGATATATGTTAAGAATTATGATTAAGACTCTTTTCTTCAACTTTGAATTAGATTAATTGATGGTCATCCTTGATGAACTTTAATTAGAATGATCTGTATGTTTTACAAGTTGGCCTTAATTAATACGTCATTTGCTTCTAAAATGTTGATTCTAAATGTAATTTGTTGCTTGCAAGTATTGAGTTCACCATCCGTTTGGTGCGATTGTTTATGATTGGACCATACTTCATACGATTCTTTGTTTGTGATATGTGATATTTGTTATCAACGTAAGTTGATAGATTGATAGGAAAAAAACCCCTTTTGGTCCTTAGTTTATCCTTAAATTTTGAGGTTTTGAGTTTGGTTTCTAACACTTAATAAAGAAAATTAGGGTGTGTTTGGAATGTCTTTTTAATTGATTAATATAAAAATAAGTTATTTTGAAAAATATTTAACCAACTGCTCAAAATGTTAAAAAGTGAGTTTTGTAAAATAAGTTGGGTTGGGATAAATATTTGGAATCAACTTGTTATGTTAATCTTTTTCTAATTTGTAGGATAACTTTTGGTCGCCACGACCTCCAAACTATCTAGTAAAATAATTAGATAAAATAAATAGCTTCAACCTTGTCAATTATAAGTATAAAACATTTTAAAGTCATTCTGATCTGACCCTTGAGATGCTAAAAATCCAAGTGATTAAGTGATATTCTAAGACTGTGAAAGGGAGGAGACAATTTTTATAAATTTACTTATCTAATTTAAAATGTCGTCATTATGTGGAATAACAATAATTACATAATGCACCTATGTATCTATTTGTGTACTAAAAGTGTACATTTAAATAAGATTTTCAACATTTGATTATGGGTCTGAATTAAAAGCACATGGCAATATTTGTTATACTAAAAAAATAGAAGTTTGTTTAGACATTTTATCTTTAATTTGGCGATGTCTAAAGATTTAAAGATTTGTTGACAATTTCTAAATCTAATTAACTTTTAATTTATTTGCTGTTAAAAACAACATTGTAAAGTAAAAAGCTACCATGTAGTTATGATGATTTGTACCTTTAATCTAATAGGGAGGATGACAGGTAAATTAGCTAAGTTATACTTTCGTTAATAGTATGTGTTTGAGTATAGACAATCTATTAGTCTACGAATTATAATAGTATCTGTTTGAGTATAAATAATCTATTAGTCTGGATTATAAAGAATTTATATTTGAGGTGTAATTTTAATATGAGTTAATAATAGTTTTAGTTTTATTGTAGATAGGTGTTAGTTACAATAATTTAAATTTCAACTATTATAATGAAAGATACAAATATTGAAAGGACTGTATAGCCCACTCCATCCAAGAATGTTGGTGATAACCATTTCACTTTTAGTTTGATTTCTAAAAAATTTATGGGTATTTTCTTAGAATTTTTCAATTATGGTTTTCATCTCTATTATTTGAAATCCTAGTAAATTCTAAAACAAAAACAAGTTTTTTAAAACTATTTTTTTAATTTAAAACTTCAATTGACTTTTCAAAATTAGTAGAAAGGAGATGACAAATATAAGAATTTATGGGTGGAAGTAATGTTTCAAGTTAACTTCATAAACAAAAAAATCAAGAATCCATTTGACAATTTGTTTTTTTGAAAATTAAGTTTTTTCCCTTAATCTTTATTTTTTAAATTGGTGAAGTCTATGATTTAAAAATTTCATAAAAATCTCTAAATTTCGAAATTTCAAGAATATTTCAATTTCTTCCCGACATTAAAAAAAAAGTTCGATTATTAAATTAATTACATTTGTCCAGTTAAAATTTTTCAAAACGATGCAAATTATGATAAGACATGGAAAGAAAAAAAAGCGGGACCATAAAACATTTTATGAATTTCAAATTTGGATCGCAAATATTATTTTGCAACTTGAATTGGAAAAAAAAAAAAAGGATTAAAAAGGGGAACAAATTCGGTCGTTATCATAGGAAAAAAACCTACCCACATTACTCCGTAAAAACACGATTGAAAATATCGGCACGGACCACGCTTTGTTGTTGTTGTATTTGATGTTGTTAGCGCACAAAAGAAAGCGAGAGTAAGCAAAGCAAAGAATCTGCAGCGATAGAAACCAAAGAAGAAGAAGAAGAAGAAGAAGAAAAAGAAGATTAAAGAACAGAAGGCGACTCTTAAAAGTAAAAAGCTAATTCCTTCTTTCTCTTCTCTTCTATTCTCTTGCTTTTGATTTTCGTTTTCTCATCTCATTGCTTTCAATTCTTGTTTCGATTCCAAGATTACATTACCATTTTTCTTTAAGCTCACTTCTTCTCTTTCCTCGCACATCGGCGGCCCCTTCTGTCTGTCATTTTCAATTTCTGATTCTCTCTCCCGCCCACTTTCGCCTTTTCGCCTTTTCCAACTTCTTAGCTTCGCTTCTGACTTCTATCAGGAGCTTTCAACTTATTCCTTCGTTTTCGCTACTCTTAGCTCCGTCACTTTACTGGGTTTGTTCCACTTCTAGGGTTTTCGTTGATTTTTACTTCAGGGTTTAGGACCAGGCCTCTTCTGGTCCGCATTCTAGGGTTCTACGCTGAGCTGGAACTGGAAGGGTTTGGTTGTTTTTCTCTCTGTTGCTTGGCATTCAGTCTTTTCTCAACAGTTTCACGTTACCAGACTCGAATTCTGTGGCCCTTTTTGTTTTTGAAATTTGGGTTTTCTTAGGGCTCTGTTTTACGCAATTGTACTGAGTTTTTTTTATTGTGTTGGAAAGCGATGAGTTGACAAGAAACAGCCTGAGGGTGGTGGGAGGGTTTGTTGCTGGGTTTGGACTTTGAGATGATTGCGGAGAAACCTAGTTGGGTTAGGCATGAGGGCATGCAAATTTTCTCGATTGATGTCCAACCTGGTGGACTGAGATTCGCTACTGGAGGAGGTGACCATAAGGTACTTGTTCTAATAATTTTTTACTCTAGTTGGTGGATAACATGAACCGACTTCCATTTTTCTTTATAATGGGTGCTGAGAAAAATGTACATCTTTTTTCCAATTGAACGCAATAGCAGTGGCACTATCACTGCCCTTTTACTTTATAGTTTTTGAGACTTATTGTATAAACTTGTATGAATTTCTTGCATTCTGTTTCCCATTTTGCTTGTAATCTTACTTATGCCGGAAAAGACTATATTACATGTTGAAGATGATAAAATAGTCCTGAATAGTGCTCATTTCGTGTTTTTGAGGATGGTTGAATCAATTTATGTAGAAATTTCCACATCTTTAAGCTCCCATTACCGTTTTAAAAAAGAGGTTGGCCGTTTGAATCCAAATCTATTCCCCTTCTCCTAAACATCGTAATTTGTTTACTTCATATGACTTGTGATGGTCTGAGCCCCTAGCCATCTTGTTAGGTATCCCGACACGAGGCACACCCATTTACAACTTGTCATTGTCTTCATGGGCATCTCTTCTGCTGAGCTAACTATTGATACCCGTTTGGTGATGGAAACCCTTTTCCAGTCTAGCTTTGAAATCTGGTTTTGGTTGTCATAGGATTTTGAGTTGAATAGTCAGAGAGTTATTATGAGAGTTTCCATATATACAAGCATGTGCCTCAAGCTATGATTTACAAGAGTACAATTGTGTTGAAGCATGGTTAGCAAGTATGGATTTGTCATTTTCGTAGTGGCATTGGTCGTCATATGTGATTACTGTACTTGTAGCGTAATCAATGAAAAAACTGGTTTTTCTGTTATTGATAAAATTTTCTGATTATATTCAATTATGTAAACTATTACATCACTTTCTACTTCCTGCACTCCTGCAGGTTCGGATATGGAATGTGAAATCTGTTGGTAGGAGCTTAGAAGACGACGATTCGAATCAGAGGCTTCTTGCAACTCTTCGTGATCACTTTGGGTCAGTTAATTGTGTTAGATGGGCTAAGCATGGTCGTTATGTGGCATCAGGGTCTGATGATCAAACAATTCTTGTTCATGAAAAGAAACCTGGTTCAGGGACCACTGAATTTGGAAGTGGGGAGCCACCAGACGTCGAGAATTGGAAAGTTGCTATGACATTGAGGGGGCACACTGCTGATGTGGTAATGATTTAGCTTCTAACTTTTCTTTTTTCTTTTTCTTTTTTTTTTTTTTTTTTTAAATTTTAAATTTTTTTTTATTTAACATGCCATGCATTTGATTAAATTTTTGTCGGTCACTACTTTTCAAAATAATAAGAACCAATAAGGGAGAATCAAGCCCCTCGTGTCTCTTTTTTAAAAAATCGAACTACTTTTTGTTGTAGGTTGGTTATTATTTCTCATTTATATATTTAATTGTTATGCTGACTGATGTACACACTTATAATGGCATCTAACCTGGGAGTTATATTTCAATGCATGAAGTAGGTGGATCTTAACTGGTCTCCGGATGACTCGACATTAGCAAGTGGGAGTTTAGATAACACAGTTCACATATGGAATATGAGCAATGGTATTTGTACAGCTGTTTTAAGGGGCCACTCTAGCCTTGTCAAAGGAGTTGCCTGGGATCCCATAGGCTCTTTCATAGCCAGTCAATCGGATGACAAGACGGTTATTATATGGCGAACAAGTGACTGGAGCCTTGCTCACCGAACTGATGGCCACTGGACAAAATCTGTATGTTTGTTCATTTTATGTATGGTTTTTTGTATTTGCTTTTGTTTCTTGATTTTATAATTTTACTATATTTACATTCTTGTGGTTTTTCTTTTCCAGCTTGGTTCTACATTTTTCCGGCGTTTAGGCTGGTCACCTTGTGGACATTTCATCACCACCACTCATGGTTTTCAGAAGCCCAGGCATTCTGCACCAGTCTTGGAGAGAGGGGAATGGTCTGCCACATTTGATTTCTTAGGACACAATGCTCCTGTTATTGTTGTGAAATTCAATCATTCTATGTTTCGGAGGAATTTAACTAATGCTAATGAGATGAAGGCTGTTCCTGTTGGGTGGACAAATGGAGCTTCGAAGATTGGAGGCAAAGAGTCCCCATCATATAATGTGATTGCAATTGGGAGCCAGGATCGCACTATAACTGTTTGGACGACAGCAAGTCCTCGCCCTCTTTTTGTTGCCAAACATTTCTTTACTCAAAGTGTTGTTGATTTATCTTGGTATGACTCTGAATGTATCATCTACTACACCTTAATTTGTAACTACGTATAATTTTCACATTTTCCTATTGGAGCAGGAGCCCCGATGGATATTCACTCTTTGCATGTTCCTTGGATGGGTCGGTGGCAACATTCCATTTTGAAGTTAAAGAAATTGGACAGAGGTTACCTGATGCAGAACTCGATGAGATCAAGAGAAGTCGTTATGGTGATGTTAGAGGTCGGCAAGTGAATTTAGCTGAAACTCCTGCTCAACTAATGCTTGAAGCCGCTTCATTAAGGCAAGTCTCGAGCAAGAAAGTGGTTTCAGAAATTCAACAAAACCAGACACAGGCAAAACCTTCAATAGATGTGAGGGATGCCACCAAGGCTTTGGAGGCCCAAGTTGACGATTCAAAGAAGAGTGGGGGAGCTGGTGGGGATGGTTTAAATAAGGTTTCCTCTGCTCCCCCAAAGATTTCTAGTCCTGTGAAGCAAAGAGAATATAGAAGACCTGATGGAAGAAAGAGAATTATTCCAGAAGCAGTTGGAGTGCCTGTTCAGCAGGAAAATAAGTCTGGTGGGATTCAGAGTAGCAATGCGATTGATTTCCCTTCTATGTCATCTGACCAAAAAAAGGATAATAATGGTGTGACTGCTCCTGAATGTGTAAGGGAAAGTTCCGTGAGGGGAGTACCAAGCAAACATACTGATTCAAAGGAACGCACAGGGGTCACTGCTCGAGCAACAATCAGTGATAGTTTAGTCATCGAGAAGGTTCCGCCCTCTGCAGGTAAAGATGCAAATATCATAATGGATCATTCTGGGAATTTGAAGACATCAAGTTCATTGGCTACTTGTAGTTCTGTACTGTCAATTAGGGTGTTTGATAAGAAAGCAGGGGAATATAATGAGCCAATTTGCTTGGAAGCTCGACCAAAGGAGCATGCTGCTAATGATATTATTGGGGCTGGAAACGCATCAATGTTGAAAGAAACAGTTATTTCTTGTACTAAGGGATCTAGAAATCTGTGGTCTGATAGAGTCTCAGGGAAAGTCACTGTTTTGGCTGGAAATGCAAATTTCTGGGCAGTAGGGTGTGAAGATGGATGCCTACAGGTAATTACTGGCTATCTAATATTTAGTTACAGCTATTTTGAGGCATTACGATTAAGTAGGAGTATGCTTGGATGGTATGCATACGATGTCTTATGCAATGTTTTTAAATGCCCAAGGTGCCTTAAGGCGCAATGGCCCTTTGGAGCCTAGGCGCAAGGCGCACAAAAAAGTGCGGACTTTTTTTTTGTGAGGCGCACTATATATAAAAATATTACATTAAAAAGAGAGTATAATTGAAGTGGAAATATGGAGAAAAGGGCCCAAAACACAAGAAATTTTACATTTAGGTTTGGTAAACTTGATCCTTTTAGTTAATAAGGCAAATCTTTAATTATTACTATTTTTTAAAAATCATTGAAAAGCCCCAAGGTGCAGGGCTTTGATCCTTGGGGCTTCACAAAAGGCTTGCGCCTAAGGCGTGCCTTATTTTGTGAGCCTCGCTTTTCCAAGGTGAGGTGCCAGACCTGTGCTTTGGGCCTAGGTGCTCGCCCGAGAGGGCTTTTTAAAACACTGGTCTTATGATGGTACAGCTAGACTGTCTTGATACAAGGAGCGATGGTTATTATTTGAGACTGAAGTTTTTACATTCTTGGCAATAGAGCAGATACTTAATGAAGTTATTAGTTAATGTTAGTCGTATTACTCCAGGCTGCCAGAAGTAAATTCTGTCTGATATAATAATAAAACATTATGCATTTCTATGAGTTTCATATTTTGTCATACGTTTTTATTCACGAGTAGGTCTATACCAAGTGTGGTAGACGGTCTATGCCAACTATGATGATGGGATCTGCTGCTACATTTATCGATTGTGATGATTGCTGGAAATTGTTGCTGGTGACAAGGAAAGGATCCTTGTATGTTTGGGATCTGTTTAACCGCAGTTGTCTCCTTCATGACTCGCTGGCATCGCTAATTCCTTTGAACCCCAACTCATCCACGAAAGATTCTGGTAACATTCAACATTTGAAGTAGTATATCGTAGTGTGATGCTAATACCAAATTTCTTTTTCTTTCTTTTTCTTTTTCTTTTCCCATGTTTCCGTTGTTTCCTAGAGATCGTGTTTTCCTTGTTTCCTATAGAAATCTGCCAATCTGATTTGAGGGCTGAACCTTCACTCTTTCAGGCACAATTAAAGTTATTTCTGCCAAGCTGTCAAAATCTGGTTCTCCTCTAGTTGTTTTGGCTACTCGCCACGCTTTTCTCTTTGATATGAGCCTTATGTGTTGGTTGAGAGTAGCAGACGACTGTTTTCCTGCATCAAATTTTTCCAGCTCTTGGAACTTGGGGTCTATCCAGAGCGGAGAGCTTGCTGCACTGCAGGTTGATATCAGGAAATATTTGGCTAGAAAGCCAGGTTGGAGCAGGTCTGTTCTTTCCTTTCACCAGAGTTCTGAAGCTTTAAGAACTTGAGTTCTGACTAGTTTTCAGAGATGATTCAATTTCATGATCATGATATTGATCTCAACATGTTTGGTTCTTTTAATGTCACATGATTGACTTGGAAGGAAGAGGGGTTTTTAAATGATTTATTATTCTGTCATTCTGACAGGTTCTTAGTTAGTTTCAAGATCTTATTTACCTAATTTTGAAGTCAATTTTATGAGTTCTGTTTCTTCATTCTAGGGTCACTGATGATGGGATGCAGACACGTGCTCACCTAGAGACTCAGATGGCATCTGCACTAGCATTGAAGTCACCTAATGAGTATCGCCAATGGCTTCTATCATACATACGCTTCTTGGCAAGGTGATTCACATTTAACACATCTTGATTTACTTTAGCACATTTTTATAGCCCATCTCTTATTGCAAACGTGCCTATGTGTTTTTTGCACGTTGTTTTAGGAGCATAAAGTTTTGAATTTATCAGAAGAGTTTGGATATTTTAGGTAGATCTAAGAAAGATGTTGATACCAATACATGAGTTGTAAACACCATTTCTGTTCTAGAGTTCAAATTTTCTGGGCATCAGAACAGGTGCATGACGTCTTTGATTTGGGAGGCATAAGAGGCTTACCGTTCTTTTTCCTCTTTGATGATGGGATTTATTAGTAGTTTGTGGTTTTGTTTGGTTAAATGATGTAATTTAATTTTCATTAAGAAAATTTTACAGCATTTCAGTTCACGTCTGTACTTGGTGTTTTTGTTTTCTTGATCACAGAGAAGCAGATGAATCACGGCTACGTGAGGTTTGTGAGAGTTTACTAGGACCGCCAACTGGGATGGCTGGAGATGCATCTGCGGATACAAAGAATCAAGCCTGGGATCCTTGTGTGCTTGTAAGACTTTGTTAACCTGCCCTGCAAAAGCCATTTCACACATGCATTATACCTAATAACAAATACCTATTTTGTTTGCTGCCTTCAAGTCTTTTAACATGTAGAATTGTTTTGCTTTTATTAGTTAATATTGTGTCTTTCCGCATTCAGTTTTTGTTTCCCTTCCTCAATATAATTTTCTTTGGAAATTCTTCTGATTGGTTTGAATCACATGATAGATGTCTGTAGTGATGATTCTTTTACATTTTTCTAACTTTGATAAACTCTCTGAGTAGTGAGTACTTGTTTAGCTTCCCTATGCTTAAATCTAAGATCATGTCAAGAGTTCCACGACTCAAAATCTTTGGGGCTTTGAACTAGGGTCACATTTTTTATAATCCTGTTATTTGTCTAAAGTTGGTGAAAGTCCGATTGTTGTGGATATTCATATTACTCTCCTTGCACCTCATAACTGTTTAGCTTTATAAGTGGCTGCCTGGATGAGGTTTCTGCGCCTTAAGAAGTTTATTTTACTCAAACTTTTTTATTATTTACGTAGGGAATGAGAAAGCACAAACTTCTAAGAGAAGATATACTTCCTGCCATGGCATCAAATAGAAAAGTCCAGAGACTGCTTAACGAATTCATGGATCTCCTCTCCGAGTATGAAAATGCAGAAAATAATATTGAGCCAAAAGCTCCCCTCCCTGCAACATCAAGCCTTCTGGAACCAGATCATGAACAGTCTACTCCACAGCAAGCAGATAAAATGGAAACTGACCCTACTGTTCCTCATCTAAAGGATTCCTCCAAGTTGGTAACAGATCAAACAAGTTTTGCTCCACCTGTAGATCAAGTTGATCTGGGCCATCCTGTAAAGGATCTAGTGAAGCTAGCTTCTGAAACGGAAAACTGACGTTCTAGTTGACCCAACGAATCACATCACATTCAGAACTAAATTCTGCAACTGACAGATTACGCTGCATTTGTAACGTATCACACCAAGTCATGTTCTTCAAGTTCATTCTTGAGATCATGCCTGCCAGTTCCCCATATAATATATGTGCATGAGAAAAGCTGTCTCCATTAATTGTCAGGGTCATTCTCTCCATAGGACCGTTCTATCTGAAGTAATAGTTCTTGTTCAAGAGTTGATTCTTAGGAATGATGGCTAGAAGTGAGAGTTTCTTTTTTTTCTTCTTCCATTTAACTTCTTTTTCTACATTTGTAAAATGTTGAAACATAGTGTTCATTTAGATAACTCAGAGCCACTTTGATTACCATATGTGAGTATGTCAGTAGATTCCCAAGTCTAAAGATATTGGTACTACATCAGTACAACCAATGGAAGCTTACTATCCTTAGATAGGCAAGGTCTCTGGAACTGATACAGATTTAGCTACAAACATTTGTATGATATTTGTGTTAAATGTAGATTGAAGGATTGTACGTTCATATCAAAATTTCTATCTATTTATCGAGAACCCTGCATCTGAAAATGGCTTTGATATTTTTGGTCAGCACAAGGGCATAGACATTAATCTACTTGTTGTCTACTTTTATTTCTGGCTTTCATCCGACGTTGCATAATTTGTATTTCCAGTTTCCATTATGTGTTTAAGCAGAGACAGGATATAGCAGGAAGGGAAGTTATTTGCAAAAACGGTCCAAACACTTCCAAGAGACTTCAAAATGGAAGGTGGAAAGACAGTATTGCTGTCTCATTATCATAGGAAGACATTGTTGAGGTACTGGAAATTTTGACATCTTTTGGGATAAATGGCAAATTTGATCATTGGAATTTAGGGGCGTTTTGTGTGCAGGTTTGAAATGCTAAGTTTAGTTATGGTAGGAGTTAGGTTGGGAGGTTTAGGTAACCTGGGTTTAAGAAAATTGTGTGAAGTATAAGTTTAGGAAGTTTGTGTTTGAAGTGTAGGTTTATAAAACTTGGGAATAAAGTGTAGATTTATAAATCTTGAGGTTGTGAAATATTTTATTATATTTAAATAGTGACTAGATTTTAGATTAGTTTACATTTATCATCTTAATTATTTTAATATAGTTAAGTTTAAAACAATCTAAGAAATTTAGGAGAGTATATATATATATATATTTTTTTTTTTTTTTTTTAAATTTTGCAATAGAGATTTGACGAAAATTATAATTTTATGTAATTTATTGTTTTAGTATTTTGATATTTTGATTTCATTAGGTTTTAAAATAAAATGTTATATAGACTTTTGTCACTTTAACTAATTTAAATTAGAATTTTCTATATACACAACTCAAACAAATATACTCAATCACATAATTGCAGTTTAATGGACTATTATTTTACACAAAATCTTGTCCAATTTACTTTTTAGTCATTATTCAAATTTTATTAAAAAAGTGCTAATAATAATAATAATAATAAAAGAAGCATGCAAGGGATTTTAGAAGGGAATGGGGAGAATTAAAAAAATATTCTAATAAATAATCTATACTATCTAAAAACGACTATTGGAGGAAAATATTCAATTTTCCTTTTGTCCTTTTTAGTTGATGATAATAGGGATATATTAGGCAGTTTTACATTTAAATAATTAAATAAATTATTTTGCTCTTAATTTTTAGCATCACATGAAAAAAAAATCTAATTCGTCTCTTATTTTTTTTAGCATGGACGTGAATGGAATTTGATTTCTTCTATTTAGTCATACTTGTTAAACATCATTGTACCTAATTTTGTTTAACTAGATGATAAGCAAAAAGTAGTTGAAGTTGATGGAAGCAAAGGAAAATGAAAGCTGAATCATCAATAATCAGAGTAAAGACAAACAAACATGAAGGGAAGAAGAAGGTAAGCTATCAATAGAGCTTTAACATCAATACATACTTAATTGTGCATTATGTCTATTTCAGAGATAGACAATGAATTTAAATTAAGAGAGACAGAGATAGAGTCTATCTCTGTCTATCTGAGATAGACCGTGATAGAGTTCTATCACTATTTATTTGAGATAGATAGTGATAGAGGGTTATCTCTGACTATTTTCTAGAGGTAGAACACTATCTCTAGAGAAAGTAGTATCTCAGGTAGACAAAGATAGACTTCAATGGTAAACCCTTATATTTGTTTCTATATGGTTTGCACTCTATATTTGTTTAGTCAAAAGGATCTATTGATAACCTTGAATTGAGATAGACAGTGTTAGAGCATTATCTCTGTCTATCTGATGTCTATTTTTGTCATTTTCATATGGTTTGTATTCTATATTTATTTAATTGTTTAGTTGAGTGGATCTATTATTGATAACTTTGAATTGAGATAGACAGAGATAGTGCTATCTGAGATAGACAGTTATAGAGTTCTACTATCTGAGATAGACGATTATAGAGTTCTATCTTTGTCTATATCAGATAGATAGTGATAGAGGTTATTTCTGTCTATATCAGATAGACAGTAATAGACTTCAATGGTAAACACAAATATCTGTTTAATATATGGTTTGCACTCTATATTTTTTTAGAGATGAGAAGGACATTGATAGAACACCATCTCCGTCTATCTGAGATAGACAAAGATATGGTTTGTCTATCTGAGATAGACAGAGATAAAACACTCTCCATCTATTTGAGGTTTTGGAGCGAATTAACCCTGTGGCTTACTGGTTAACATTACCACTGTCTCTTTCCAATTCATAATGCTTTTCATGTCTCGATGTTGTGGAAATATGTGACAGATCTCATGTGGTAGACTTTCAGCCCTTACAGTTGAATGAGAACTTGAGTTATGAAGAGAAGCCTATACAAATTCTTGCCAAGGAAGTGAAAGTTTTGCGCAACAGGGAGATAACATTATTGAAGGTGTTATGACAGACAATTCGAGGAGGCAACATGGGAACGAGAGGATGAGATGAGTGCACACTACCCAAAGCTCTTTCAAGATTAGAACTTTCGAGGATGAAAGTTCCTTAAGAAGGGTAGATTATGACAATTCAAGTTTTCTGGGAAATTTTATTTAATTTTCTTGAATTACGAAGCAAAGATTGAGACGAAACTTAATTATTAGTTTAAAGTAATTCAATTGTAAATTAACATGACGAGGACTAGCAGTTTGTTGTAAATTAATTGAAGGAATTGGAAGGGTTAGATTTTATTTGAATTTTATTTGGATTTAATTTAATTGGTGGATTTATATTTGGAATTGAATAATTGGATTAAGATAATTTTAATTGGAATATATGGTTGAGATTTGACTTTTCGAATTTAATTTGGAGGTTATTTATTTGGGTTTTAATTTTATTGGGAAGTGATTTATTTGTTTGGGGTTTGAGGTGATGGAAAAGAAGGATTAAAAAATATATTCACATATACACACAACTTTCCCTTTCCTTATATATATATATATTTATTTATTTATTTGAGGATTTGAAAATTAATAAGGAAAGGAAAGTTGTTTATGTGTGTGTATATATATAGTGTATATATATCTATATATATATTGAGATTTATTATGAATATTATAATATAAAATAAATGTCCATTGTTTAGTGTCCCAAAGACCATATGTCACAATTCATGTTGTGCATGTGACTTGTATTTATTCATGCTTGGTGTCCTTATAAGTCCACATTCTACCTGCCATTTTGCTTATAAATAGTAGCATTTGATGGATCTTAAAACCACACATACATTGGTGAGAATTCCACTTCCACTACATATTATCCAATTTTATGACGTTGGTTATTTTATGTTTTTAATTATTTTATTTTAAAATTTTAGTTTTTATTTATTTATTATTATTATATAAAATTATTATTATATTATATTTTTCATATCCATATTCTCCTTGTACTCCTTAATTTCATAACACGTTATCAGCACAAGCTCTTGTCGTTTTTTTCGCTAAAGTAGGTCCTAAAGATATGCCGATTTTTTTCTCTTTGTTATAATTAATAAATTTAATGTTATTTTACATATTCAATATCTATTAAGTTTCTAACATAAGTACAACATTTTATGATAATGCTGCCGTGACAAATCTCACAAAATTAGAATTTGCCGCCCTTGATATCAACGACAATAATTATTTGTCATGGGTACTTGATGCCGAAATCCATCTGGATGCTATGAATCTTGGGTTAAAGAAGAAAATATGATATCCAACTAGGACAAAACAAAAGCTATGATTTTCCTTCATCATCATCATTTCAACCAACGCTTCCCGACAACTCTTTAAACTATATGACTCACATACAAGTTGTGAAGTATTATCCCCGACATTGTCTTTATCTTTAGTTTTGAAAGCTAATGTCATTTGGGTTGGATCTCTCTTTTTTTGGTAAGGATACATTTTACAATTTTTCAAATGATTCTTCATAGTCTTAATACCATTATGTTTAGAATGACATGCATAGAAAACTTCACAGTATTTACATTGAGTATGAGGGTCTTTAGGATCACTTTTTAGCCTTTCAAAATGATCCCAAACCATGATTTTTTTACAACCTTCTTTTCGGTGGATTTGGAACATCTGATGTCTCATTTGTTGAATCAACATCAACGATATTTGTATTGGCATCTGTTTCTGCATCTCGTTCATTTTTTGAAATATTAGTTGCAGTTCTATCAAACTCCATATCCATTAAATCCATGTAAGTCTACAGAATAAAAACTTACTTGAAAGTTATTGTTATCAACTGATAGGAAAGCAACTGCATTAACTAAAAGATAACTTCTGTTGATTCTTTTTTATATATAGAGTATTGTTGAAACTAATGAGGCAAAATTTTAGACCCAACAAGATATTCATAATTGGGTCCCTTCAGATTTTTGGATCATCTTCTTCTAAAAACATTTGAATGATGGAAGTATGTAATCTCTAAGATACCTATTTTTCTATTGAAATCAATAACCTAGAACATGAAATCTTATAGAACAGAAATCTTCTTGCTTAATTAGTATTTCAGTCAAGCTTAACTTCAATCTTACAAAAATTTGATTAAGTAAACCCAACACAAGATTCATTTTGCCCACACTTAAAAATAGAAAAAAAAACCCAAACAAACCCATAAAAACTCGTTTATTGTCATAGAGAAAGGAAAAAAAAAAACTCAAAGTAATAAAATGAGGGAGGCAAAAATTACCAAGTTCTTCAAGTTCGATGGACAGATCGATGGGGTTGGGTTGCAACGATGGACACCAGACGGAATAATGGACTGCGGTTGAAGAGTGGGGAAGATGAAGATGCTGGATCGATGCGGCTGAAAAGTGAACGATGGACCGTACTACGGATTGAAGACGCCGGTCACCGTAGGACGCCGGATCGATGTGCCTAAGCTGAAAAGTGAGGACCCTGAAGGCGGACGGTTGAAGACGCTAATGCGGAGGCGGACGAATGAAGATTGAAGAAGATGAATAAACCTTACGTGTGCAGTTTTTTTTAAAAATATTAAATCAATCGACTCAGTCGAGACTCGACCGACCATCTTCATCAACCGATGTAAAGGTTTGTTTAGAAAAACCCAAACTGACTCCGACCGAATTTTGTTGATTACCGACCGACCGACTTAATTTCGGTCGGTTTGGGTTGGTCAGGTCGGTCTTTCGGTCTGCCATGCTCACCCTTGGTTTCTAGTATGCTGTCCAACACTTTAAAAGGGTGGTTTTGGCAAGATTTGAGTAAATTATTTGGAGATCATTTTGTAATTGGTGTTAAGGACTTCGATTCAAGATTTTGCTAAATTAAGAGGAAGGTTTAGCTGCTTGATTGTTTTTTGTGTCTAAAACTCGAGGTAAGTGATTTACTACCAGTTCGCTCTCAAACCTCAGGTTGATGATGAGATTGTGAATACATTAAAAGCATGTCCTATTGTGATAGTATAACTTGCCATGATTAATTGATGTATGGACTGTTGAGCCTATTATGGGAACTCATGAGTTATATCACCATGATTATTATAATATGTTGTGGCTTGAGATGGAATTGGACGTTGTATGTTACATGTTAGACTGATGGTGATTGTTAACACTCCTATCGGACTGTGTACATCCCCTATGTATGTTTTGGCATCAGGATCGCCACCTATGTTTATGATATTGTGACTCTTCAAAATCACTTCCTATAAAATCGTGCCTTTGGGTTCGCCCCTTATGCCTAAGGCTTACGCCTATATTCGAGATGCTCACCTTTGTCTCTATAGGGCGGTTAGCTATATAGTGGTTCCAATAGTAAATATTTTTATACTTAATCTTTTATCTATGTTTTTTTTTTTCAAGTAAAAAAAAAGGACAGAATGATGAATAACAAGAAGAATCCGTGACTGAGCCACTGGAGCTTGTCAAACACTTCTGCCTATGTTTTATTTTTCTCATGTTTTCATGTTTTAATTTAGAAGTTAAACATTTAAATCCTTGATTGATATACTCATATATTTATTTAATTTGGTTTTCAATTGGTTTTAGGGGTACCCCAAATAGTGAAATTATTTTCTTTGGATTTGTTATTAGAAATTCAATTTATGAAACTTTATTGGATTTAGACAGATTCTGCGAAAAAGTCCTTTTAGGTTTATGCTTACATGTATTAATGGTCTTTTACCCATCTTAAAGAGTCGGGTCGTTACAAAATGGTTATCAAATAAGGCTTCACAATAATAGTTTATGAATTTTCATTTGCTTTCTTTAAGAGATTACATAAATTAAAGAGATGTCAGAGTGAGCAATTTGCGTATACTACTTACCCTGTAGTCCAAGATTTAAATCTCCATGCCTACCCTCGTTTTGGTTATACTAATTTTCTTTTATATATAAGCCCATTCTATCAAATGATTTGAATATAGCTATGATAAATTTAATTTATTATTTTTTTTTCAAAAAAGAATTGCTTTTGGAAACTTATTTGATTTCAAGAAGGTTATCTCTTTGAAAATTTTGCATTTGAAATTTGGTCAAAGGTGCAAAAATAGTACGGACATACAAAGAAATTGTTGTTGACCAAAATTTTCAAAGAGATATATAATGAGGATGTACTTTGTAAGAGCTAGTGAGAATTAAAGATTTAGAATATATAAGTATAAATAATTAATGATAGTGTTTTATTGGTATAAGCCACTTTTTATAGAGCCTAAAAATACATTTGTAGAATTATGTCTACATAATATATATATAACAATATCATTTTGGTCTTGTGATTTGAGATTTATTCAATTTTAGTTTTTATGGTTTCAAGCACATTTTTTTTTAAAAAAAGATACAATAAGGATCAGCAAGTGCACTGGAACATCTCCACTAGATGGACACCTTCGTAGCACCCTCATCATCCCCACTTCATTAATATAATCAATAAGTCCAAGAAATGACAGATGACAACAAAAAAAAGGCTAGAGGTAAGGCCAGTAGAGAAGAAAGACCAACATTAAACAAAAGCATTTAGATTTAAAGCAATGGTAGATGCGTTGTATTCAATGAAAAGCCTTGATCGACTTGATCAGTAGCTCGCAAGAGTGCACATATTCCCATAAGTTGATGACACTAGCATGTTTATCATTGAAAGTTCCGTTGTTTCGCTCAAGCCATGTAGTCTAAAGGATGGCTACCGAAGTATTGAAGATGATGACATTCTTCTTAGAGGATTGATTGATAGAATATAGGTATCTTAGAGTGAATATTGGGATTTCTATTTAACTATTTCAATTGTCTATCTATATTATCCCAAAGTCTCGAAGTAAAGATGAATAAATGTTCCATGGTTTCACCATGAGCTTTACAAATAGAGCACTAGCTTGGGTTGAGATAAGAATTTGGCATCGTTTTTTTGTAAATTCTCCAAGGTGTTAATGCATTCGTGAACAAGAGTTCAAACAAATAATTTTCATTTTTTTAGGATTTTGGATTTCCACAGGTTGTTGTAAATACTCGATTCAAAAGGTGCTTTGGATTTCCACAGGAAGTCTCCTCAATGCTTTTCAATGGTTTTTCAAGTAGCAATAGGTGCTTTGAAGATAGACAGTTGATAGGTGGGAAAACTAGTGAGTGTAGAATTGATAAGAGTGAGCCTTCCTCCTGGTGACACTACGACTACGACCCACTTTGTAGATGTTACAATTGTTGTAAAGTGCTACAAGTGATATGATCCTGATCATTCATATGGAGGCATGTGAGCGTGGGCATTCTATACAAACGAGTTTGTATAAGACTAGACCACGAAATGACTAGTCTCATTATATAACGCTGTTCATAATAGAGACTTATATTTCACCAGGATGACTATAGGTAATATGACCTAAATCCTGAGTGAGTTGTGAACTCTTGCCTATAAAAGCGATCCTTTGATTTGTATGGCTGAGATTGGCCAGATCATCGACTCAAAAAGCCTACCATTTTGGGGATTTGTCTGATTGGGGCGCTAATAACATAACTACATAAAAAGGAATTCACTCCTTCCCCAATGTAGATAAATTACTCCCTTAAGAGCTGATTCCTGGGCTTGGACAATGTGGCCTAACTATACTTACGAGCAACTTGTGAAGAATCATCATACTGTTGATTGGTTATATCCAATGGACACAGAAATATATATGTAGTGTGAAAAGTGTAGTTGCTGGTCTTTAGTGGAGTGAACGACAGTTAATGGATGGTGAATAATTTAATTAAAGAAGTTTAATTAATTATTCATGTATTGTTGGAACTTCAAGTTATAGGTCCATGAATTTCCCTCTGTAGCTCAATGAGAATTAATTATGTGAATTAATTATTTGAGAGGAAGTAAATATTTGAATATAATTCAAGTATTAATTATGTGAATTGAATTCATATAATTAAATTTAATATAAATGTGATTTATATTAAAAGCCATTGGTGAGAGAGAATTGAAACTATAAATTATATTGTATTTGATACAGTATAAAAGCTATAGGTTATATGTTAGGTAGTTATCATATAAATATATATTAATTGATTTATTAAAAATAAATTTATTTTATTTTATTTAATTTTTAAAAATCATTTATGAGAGAGAATTGAAACTATAAATTATATTGTATTTGATACAGTATAAAAGCTATAGGTTATATGTTAGGTAGTTATCATATAAATATATATTAATTGATTTATTAAAAATAAATTTATTTTATTTTATTTAATTTTTAAAAATCATTTATGAGAGGGAGTCGTAACTCCCTCCTCATTTTTCTCTCTAAATTGTGATAGTGGGGTAGTTTGTTTTTGGTCTTTTTCTTCTGGTGTGTTTACACAAAAAGGAGACAAAGAAGAACAATAAAGTTTTGAATTTTCTTCCCCATCATCATTCTCCTCTTCCTCTCATCTCCTTGAAAATCCCCTTCTTCCAAAGTAGCCAGAGCCCACAAAACTCTTGGATTTTCACCCAGAGAATACTGAGGTAGCTTTCATGGTGATGTTCGTTCCGTTTGAGGGATTTCCATTGAAGATCGGTCTTCAAAGGTACGGATTTTCTAAACCCATTTTTCTTTTGTTATTTTCTCTTAGCATGCTGAAAAATTAATTAAATGCATATGGTTTTGTGTTTCTTGTTTCTATAAAATTCTCAATTCTATAAAAAAAAAAAAATGAGATTTGGGTCCGATCCCCTGTTTCCGCTTTAGAACCTTCAATAGTTCCATCAATTGGTATCAGAGTGGAGTTTTTTGGCCCAAAACTTTCCAAATTTTCAGAATGGTTTTATAGTTTAATGGTGGCATTCAACATTATGTATAATTCATGTGATGATTGTTGATGAATATTGTTTACATTTGTGGATGTTTTCGAGATTGGGCATTTAGTTTATCGTTTTTCTTTTACAATTTTTGTTTTGTAAAGGCCCATGTTTTGGGGCATAAAATTGTTATCGAGTCTGTATATTTAAGTTTTGAGTCGCTCGTGCTGTTTCTGGTCAATTTCTTGAGAAAACAAGGCAAAAAGCGAAAGCATTTTGAAGGAGTTCGAAATTGTACAGTAGGCAACTGTACAGTAGCATCGCGACGCTACGATGCGACAGACGAAAGTCATCTCTGTAACGTCGCGATGCTAGGCCACAACGTCATGACGCTCTGAGATAGAGAAGACGTGCGGTCCAGTTCTAGTTCGAGGTTTGCTGGTCCGATTTGGTTCATGTGTTCTCTGATTTGAGTTTTTTGGGTCCTGATCGATTCGTGGCTGATTCGAGCAATTCGTGGTCTGGATCGAGCGGTTCAAGGCATGCTTCACTTATTTCGAACCAGATGGCTATTAATTTTTAATAGTTAGATTTTTTTTTTGTTTTAGGTGTCCAATCCCAGTCCATTAATTGCTTTTGAATTATACATGTGATGTATGATTTAAATTTTATTATCATATGCCATAATGTATACCATATAGTATAAAATCCCATCATAGATTATGCTTTTAATTTCATACATCATTTTATATTATAAATGTTATAATATATGTTTAGTTGCATGATTTTTTTTATAGCATGCTCATGCATCATATAGTATAAATATTATAATATATCTATGCATGCATTAATAATATATACATGCATTAATAGCATATATATACATGATTTATATTATAAAGGTTATAATATATAGTATGAATGTATGTTTGAAGTATGTTATTAACTATTTCATTACCTTATTATATAAGTGTTATATATGTTAGTAATGAAATGAAATTGCATGAAGCATGACATTACCTTAGGTAATTTATAATTGTTATAATTTACTAAGTATGTCAGTGGATGCAATGTATGGTTTTAATTTATTTAATTTACTTAGTTATAACTAAACGAAATTAGAAATTAAAATCAATAAATCAGAATTGCATGCAAACCTTAGGTTAAATTCATTTTTTAAAATAGTTTTAAAACTTGAATCATATAGACCTAATATCACATTTTTAATGAGCTTAATCTTTTAATCGGTTTAATAGGATTATATTGGTTTTAATTAAAAGATTAACATTGTAACAAATATATCTATAAGAGACCTTTTGTTTAAGATTAATTTTGCCTAGGTTGGGGTATTTAAGTTGATGAAAACATAACACCCTACCTGGGAACTGACCTGGAAAAGTGAATTAAATAGATTTTTTACAAGCATGCAATTATCGGTCAACTTGTTAAAGTGTTTAATGAACTTTAATCAAAATTGTTTAACAATCCAAAAAATGTTGTTTTTGCGTAAATTAAATAATTTCTTAGCTAAATCAGTAACCAGATTTTCCTAAGTTAATTAACCCCAGGTAAAATGCTCAGTAGGAGGAAAATGGGGTATATGATATTTCATTTTATCCTTTTCACGTTTCTCCCTAAAAGTTCACAACATGAGATCCATACTCATTTTCGAGGCACCTTGAGTGCACCCTCTATGGATTGTGTTTGTATAGATCAATATCAAGGTGAATGGAAAGAGTGTTTATAGTAAGTGAGAGCTGGACGTGTGACAACACATCCCTCGGTCTCTCTCATTAGTTTGAAGTAAAGTCTCATGCACGACCTTGTGGCACCTTGAGTATCCCCCTTACGGATGGCATTTTTGCATGACGCTTTATTCAAACTCCAAAAATGGATAAGGGTTACTTTAGTTTTTGCCCCAATTGATTTTTTCCTACATCGGCTCATTGGGGGGAACTCTGGAATCTAAAACGAGGGGTTACAATTACAAGAAATGTTAAGCTAGTTTAATCATATTTGGATCGAACAATGGTGGCTAATAGTTATAGTAACAATGAGTTGTTCTATCTATTTGTTGAGATAGTCTCATTTCAGTGAAAGGGGCACCTGATCACCCTATGGTGGCTTTTGTCCTATCTCATTGAAGTATCATTGCAAAATAGATGTCACTTAGGGTACATTAGATTATTTTGCTAACGTTGATTGATTTTTCCTAATGGTTTAATGTAAATAAACTAATATAAATAATTTGTATGATTTCAGCAAATTTATTCATTTTGACTTTGTGACTTTTAATTTACTTGTCACCGAAAAACTAACGGACGATAATTACAAGACTTGAACACAATCAACACTGTCTTGATCATCGATGACCTCCGGTTTGTCCTAATGGAGGATTGTCCTCCTATTCCAGCTCCAAATGCTGCTCAAAATGTTCAAGAAGCATATGAATGATGGACACAGACAAATGAGAAGGCCCAAGCATATATCTTGGTAAGCCTTTCTGAAGTCTTGCCAAGAAGCATGAGCCCATACTCACGACTCGTGAGATCATGGAGTCTCTGAGGGGAATGTTCAGACAACCATCCACATAGCTCAGGCACGACACTCTCAAATTCATCTTCAATGCCCTTATACAAAAAGGGGCATCTGTTAGGGAACATGTTCTTAACATGATGGTCCACTTCAACATGGCGGAGATGGATGACTTCATCATCGATGAAGCCAGTCAGGTTAGCTTCATCCTGGAAACTTTACCTAAAAGTTTCCTACAGTTCCATAGTAATGCTGTTATGAACATGATTGACTATAACCTGACTACCATGCTCAACGAGGTACAGACCTTTCAGTCCTTAATGAAAACCAAGAAATAAAAGGGTGAGAAAAATGTTGCTTCATCCTCTAAGAATTTTTTCAGAGGTTTGACCTTTGGGATAAAGTCTGTGCTTTCTTCTTTTGGCACCAAAAGTGAAAAAAGAAGAAAGGTGGAAAGGGAAAAAACTAACTCACAGCTGCTATCCAAAAGGGCAAGAAGGTTAAGGTTATAAAGGGAATCTGTTTTCATTACAACCAGGAGAGGCATTGAAAGATGAACTATACCAAATACTTGGCAGAAAAGAAGAAAGCTAAGCAAACTATATATGATTTACTTATATTGAAGACCTGTTTAGTAAAGAATAATGATTTTGCATGGATAATTGATTTAGGCACCACTAACTTTGTTTGTTCTTGATTTCAGTGAATTAGTTCTTGGCGACAACTAGAAGTTAGAGAGATGACGATACGGGTTGGAATTAGGCACGTCGTCTTAGCTGTGATAGTGGGAGGTTATCGGCTAACTTTATAGAATAAATATATTTTACTTGAAAATATATATATTGTTTCTGGTTTGAGGAGGAACTTAATTTCTGTAAAGTGTTTATTAAAATAATATTATAGTATTCAATTCTCTATAAATAAAGTGTCTTCAAAGAATGGTATTAATATTTATTATGCTAAGTTGGAAAACAATCTTTCTGTGCTAAGATCGTTAGCAACTAAAGCCCTCATTGAAACTGAAATGTTTAAAACTGCGGTAACTCAAAATAAAAGACTTAAAATTTCTCCAAAAGAAAATGCCTAATTTTGGAACCTAAGATTAGAGCATATCAATCTTAATAGGATTGAGAAATTGGTAAAGAATGGATTTCTAAGTGAGTTAGAAGAAAACTTTTTACCTTTGTGTGAGTCATGCCTTGAAGGCAAAATGACTAAAAGTTCTTTTACTGAAAAAGATCATAGAGCCAAAGAACCTTTAGAGCTAGTATATTCAGACCTTTGTGGTCTGATGAATGTAAAAGCAAGAGGAGGGTTTGAATATTTCATCACCTTTACTGATGATTATTTATTTAATGCAACATAAGTCTGAATCCTTTGAAAAGTTCAAAGACTTTAAGGCGGAAGTTGAAAATGCATTAAATAGAAAAATTAAGACATTTCAATTTGATCGAGGTGGAGGGTTTTTGGATCTTACATTTCAAAACTATTTAATAGAGCATGAAATAGTATCCCAACTCTCAGAACCTGGTAGATCTTAGCAAAATGGTGTATAGAAAGGAGAAATCGAATCCTATTGGATATGGTTTGGTCTATGATGAGTTACACTTCTTTACTTGATTTGTTTTGGGGTTTTGCAATAAAGATTGTAGTGTATATTTTGAATTGTGTTCCATCCAAGAGTGTTATGAGAGCACCTTTGGAGTTATGGAATGGTCGTAAAGTTAGTTTACGTCATTTCAGAATCTGGGGTTACCCAACATATGTGCTTGAGGTAAATCTTGAGAAACTGGAACCTCTTTCAAACCTATTTGTAAGCTATCCTAAAGGAACAGGAGGTAGTTACTTCTTTGACTCTAAGGAAAATAGAGTGTTTGTGTCGACAAATGCTACTTTTCTAAAAGAATACCACATAATGGAGCACAAGCCCCATACTAAAATAGTGTTGAATGAAATTTTCAAAGAAACTACTAAAACTTCAACAAGAGTTGTTGAAAAACCCAACACCTCAACAAAAGTTGTTAAAATTGGATCATCTAGTAGGTCAAATCCACGTCAAGTGTTAAGGGAGCCTCAATGCAGTGGGAGGGTTGTGAACCTGTCTGTCCGTTACATAGGTTTAACATAAATCCTAGCAATAGTAGCGAACGAAGATGTTGAGGATTCATTATCTTACAAGAAGGCAATGAAGGATGTTAACAAAGATGAATGGATCAAAGCTATGGACCTCGAAATGGACTCGATATATTTTAATTCGGTTTGGGATCTTGTAGATCAACCTGATGGGTTAGATGATAGAATAAACTAACATGCAGTGGAAGAAAGCGGAATCAATAAGCTCTCTAATTACACTTTATTTGAGTTTAAATGCATGCATTAATACAAATTTTAAAAGAAGGGTTTCTGAAAACAATACATTTGTTGAACCACTAAAAATCTTGCTTCTCCCTACGAATTAGATCTTAAAATTCACAACAAACCATCACAAAAACCTTCTCTACTATCCTCTAACTCGGATTGAAAGGTGGAATCTCTAAGGTGAATTGGGTTGAGAAGGGAGAGGGCTTTTGTGAGAAGAAAAACCAGCAGAATTTCTCCCACTATTCAACTTGCATGAAAATCAAATTGAAGTCAATTACTTCAATTTATTGTATAAGACCATGCAATTCAGATTTGCAAAGATGATGCCACTTGTGGCATGAGGTGGATTAGTGAGTGGGAAAAATCCAAAATTTGGAATTTCCCACTTTCTAGTTTTAATCCAATTTTAAAAAGAAATTTGATTAAATTAAGTAAAACTTAATTTATGTAAAAATTGATTTTCAAATTCAATTTTAAAATTAAATCTTATAATTTAGATTTTTTTTTAAAAAAACCAAAATTTCAATTAATCAAATTGACAATTTTGAATAGAAATTTCAAAATTGAATTTTATTAAATTGGATAATTAATTAAACTAATTTAATTTAAAATCAAATATTAAATTTTATATTTCACCTCATCAAATATTTAAATCATTATTTAAATATTTTTGAACTCTCCAATTTTGTTTAATTTCGATAAATTAAACGTTTAATTGTATCGAATACAATTAATCAAATCCTAAATTGAATTTGAACTCTTCAAATTCAAAATCCTAATTTCGAATTTGAACATGTCAAATCTGCCTAATTCACTAATCCGAGATATAATTTTACGAGCTAGTTGAGGGACCTTATGGACCTACAGATCATGAGTTCCAACGATTTGAGATTAATTGGCTAAACTCTTTAGACCGAATTAATCAATATTTTTTAACTATCGAGATACTCCACTATAGCTCGATAGTTGCACTCTCCTCACTATAAATATATTTTCGTCAACTTTAATCATAATTAGTAAGTCGATCCTTCTAGGTTGTTCGTATTTGCAACTACGTCATAATTACTATTTTATTCCTGTAAATACATCTTATCTTGTTCCTTAAACTCCCACTAATCCTCTATTGAAAAATTGGTTTATAGTCCAACTAATAAACCATAACACTCTCATCATGAGAGGGCGGGGCCCTGTTGTTTAAGACTAGGAATCAGTACTTAAGAGAACAACCTGCCTGCTAATCTTAAATTGGGTAGGAGTGATTTCTATCTTGCAGGATTATGTCTCCAACTATTTATCCGATGTTATCCTCCAAATGGGAGACTTATTGAGCAGTGTTGTTGGACTACTCTCACCTATGCAGATCAGAGGATAATTCCGATTAAACAAGAGTTTATAGTTACCTCAGGATTAAGATCGAATTACCCTAGGTCATTGAATTTGAAAAAGCCGATTTTAACAGTAAACGGTCGTTATAAAGAAAAGTGACTATTTCGAGGTTTGGTCTTTATGTAAACTCATTGTATAGGATGCCTCCACTCGCATGCCTCCATATGAATGATTTTGGGATCACATCATTTGTATCAGTATCCAAAGTGGGCCTTATTTAATAGTGTCACTAGGATGAGGTACCCAATCTCATCCATATACTTATAGAAAATTTTGGCTATATACTAAAACTTGATCCACTTTTATGTCTCCATATATAAAGTTAAAGTATTCATATTATAGTCATGGATTTGTTTATTCGATTTTTATAACAGAATGCAATATCAATAAAAACTTAATAATATTTTTAATGATAAATAAATTATATTGTCAACATTTATGAACTGCGAGTTTTAAGACATTCCCAACATTAAACCTATAGGTTGCAATCTATAAGAAGAAAACAGGGTGTTGGTAAGAAGGTGCAAACCTTTAAGGCTAGACTAGTGGCAAAGGGTTACATCGAAGTTGAGGGAGTCGACTATAAGAAGACTTTCTCACCTGTTTCTATGTTAAAGTCTATTTGGATCCTCCTATCCATCGCCTCATATTATGACTATAAGTTCTGAAAACTGGACGCAAGACTGCCTTTCTGAATTGCAATCTTGAGGAGACTATTTATATGCAGTAACCTGAGGGATTCATAACCTAAGGTCAAGAGCAAAAGATTTGTAGACTTAATCGGTCCATATATGGATTGAAACAAGCTTCTCGATCTTGGAATATAAGATTTTATAATGCAATCAAATCTTTTGGCTTTTATTAGAATGTTGATGAGCCTTGTGTATACAAGAGGATCATCAACAGTTCAGTAGCTTTCCTAGTGTTGTATGTAGATGATATCCTACTCATTGGAAATGATGTAGGTCTACTGACTGAAGTTAAGAACTGGCTAACGATCCAATTTCAAATGAAAGATTTGGGAGAGACTTAAATTTATGGGAATTCAAATCTTTAGAGATCGAAAGAACAAATCACTATCTCTGTCTCAAGCATCGTACATTGACAAAATACTTGTCAAGTATTCGATGCAGAAATCAAAAAGAGCTTTACTATCTTTCAGGCATGAAGTTATATTGTCTAAGAACAGTGTCCTAAGACACCTCAAGAGGTTGAGGAAATGAGACGGATCCTCTATGCGTCGACTGTTGGCAGCCTAATGTATGCGATGTTATGTACTAGACTTGACATCTACTATACGATGAGGATAATCAGTAGATATCAGTCTAATCCAGAATTTGATCACTGAACCGCCAATAAGAATATCCTCAAGTATCTACGAAGAACGAAAGACTACATGCTCGTGTATGGTTATAAGGATCTGATCGTTATAGGATACAAAGACTTTGATTTCCAGACTGATAAGGATTCTAGGAACTCCACATTAGGATCAATGTTCACTCTTAACGAAGGAACAGTAGTACGAAGGAGCACCAAGTAGAAGTGCATTATTGACTCCACCATGGAGATTAAGTACGTAGTGGCTTGTGAAACTTCTAAGGAAGCTATTTGGCTCATGAAATTCTTGACAGGTATGGAAGTCGTTTCAGGTATGTCAAAACCCATCACACTTTATTATGATAATAGTGGTGATGTGGCTAATTCCCGAGAGCCTATGAGTCATAAGCGCGGGAAGCATATAGAGCAGAAGTATTATCTCATCGAGAGATTGTGCATCAAGGGGATGTGATCATCACACAGATAGCTTTGGAGCACAACATTGCTAATCCGTTTATAAAGGTCCTCACGGTTAAGGTGTTTGAGGGCCACATGCAGATATGGGTCTATGGGATAGACTACGTTTAGACTAGGGCAAGTGGAGGATTTGTACTGAGCGTGTTATGCCCTAGTTTATTATTTTGTGTATTGTACATATTAGTTTGACTTTTATATTGTACATCCCGCTAGCTTTAGGTCAAGTGGGAGATAGTTGGGGTTGATGCCCTAAATCTCGTAGGGTCATATAGTTTGTAATTGTATTGTACAAATATTTTATTTATTTAATAAAATATGTGATGTTTTATTTGACATTTAGTTGCATTAATCCAAAAACTAATAAACTAACATCCAAGGTTATCTTGTAGCTTAAACATGATTGAATACTTTATCCTTGTGACACTACGAGTACGGTCTGCTTTGTAGATGTTACAATTGTTGTAAAGTACTACAAGTGATTTGATCTTGATCATTCATGTGAAGACATAAGAGCGGGGGCATTTTGTACAAAGGAGTTTTTATAAGACCAGACCACGAAATGACTAATCCCATTATATAGCGTCGTTCATAATGAAGATGTACATTTTACCAGGATGATCATGCCACACCTTCTCTTGGCCCAAGAGGGTTTGGTCATAGTTGGACTATGATTTATTGTTCATTAGAGAGATCAGTGGTACTTAAGTTGTAAGATGTAACTACAGGGGAAAAACGGTAATTTTGGCCTAACTGTACTTACGAGTAATTTGTGAAGGGTCATCGTACTGTTGACTGGTTATATCCAATGGACACAGAAATATATCTGTAGTGCGAAGGGTGCAACTATCGTTCTTTAGTGAAGTGCCCAACAGTTAATGAATGGTGAATAATTTAATTAAAGAGTTTGATTAAGTATTCACGTAATGTTGAAGCTTTAAGTTACAGGTCATGAGGTCTTCTCTGTAGCTCAATGGGAATTAATGAGAATCAATTTTAACTTGAATTGTTCAAATTAAGTGAGGAAATTAATTACATGTGTTATAATTAATTTAATCTAATTATATATGATATAATTACTATAATGTATTTGATACATTATAATATAACGTTTATTTGAGAGGAAGTAAATATTTGAATATGATTCAAATATTAATTATGTGAATTAGATTCATAAAATTAAATTTAATATAAATGTGATCTATATTAAAAACTATTGGTGAAAGAGAATTGAAACTATAGATTAGATTGTATTTGATACAATATAGAAACTAGAGGTTACATGTTATATTTGATATAACATATAGTTTAATATATATTATATGATAAGGTAGTAATCATATAAATATATATTAATTGGTTTATTAAAAATAAATTAAATTAATTTAATTTACTTCTAAAAATCATTTATGGGAGCTCCCTCCCCTTTTTCTCTCTAAGTCGTGATAGTAGGGTAGTTTATTTTTGGTCTTCTTTCTCTGGTGTGTTTATAGAAAGGAAGCAGAGAAGAACGGTAGAGTTTATTTGAGAGGAAATAAATATTTGAATATGATTCAAATATTGATTATGTGAATTGGATTCATATAAATAAATTTAATATAAATGCGATTTATCTTAAAAGCCATTGATGAGAGAGAATTGAAACTATCGATTTATTGTATTTGATACAATATAGAAACTATAGGTTATATGTTATATTTGATATAACATACACTTTAACATATCTATATTATATGATAAGGTAGTTATCATATAAATATATATTAATTGATTTATTAAAAATAAATTTATTTTATTTTATTTAATTTTAAAAAATCATTTATGGGAGGGGGAGCTGTAACTCCCTCCCATGTTTCTCTCTAAATCGTGATAGTGGGGTAGTTTGTTTTTGGTCTTCTTCTTCTGGTATGTTTACATAGAAAGGAGACGGAGAAGAACAGTAGAGTTCTGAATTTTCTTCCTCATCATCATTCTTCTCTTCCTTTCATCTCCCTAAAAATCCCCCTATTCCAAAGTAGCCAGAACCCACAAAACTCCTGGATTCTCATCTAGAGAATACTGAGGTAGCTTTGATGGTGATGTTCGTTCCGTTTGAGGGATTTCCATTGAAGATTGGTCTTCAAAGGTAAGAATTTTTTAAACCCATTTTTCTTTTGTTATTTTCCCTTAGCATGCTGAAAAATTAATTAAATGAATATGGTTTGTGGTTCTTGTTTCTATAAAATTCTCAATTCTGTAAAAATTGAGATTTGGGTCTGATCGCCATTTCCGCTCAAGGACATTCAATGGTTTCATCACTATCAACATTAATGGTGAAAATAGTTGATTTGGATAAGTTTATGTTGGCAACTTCAAATATTTGTAAAACATTATGCAGATTGGTCAGGTATTCATCATTGTCCTCCACAAAGAGTAATATATCATCAAAAAAAGAAGGTGAATCAGATTATAATTATTATTAAAAAAAAAAGCCTTTAATCAAATTATCAAAATTTGTTCTTCAAGGTTTTGAAGTAACCTGCTTAGGCAATCTGTAGCAATCAAGAACAGAAAAGGGGACATAGGATCACCTTAACGAACGCCCCTATTAGGTGTAAGACGTCCACGTGATCTGCCATTGATGAGAATGGAATACTGAACATCTGAGATACAAGCGTAAATCCAACTTCTACATTTGGTTGGGTAGTTCTTTTTTAAAAACATGTAACCAATGAACTTCCAACTAATCTTGTCGAAAACATTCTCTCATCAAGTTTGATCACAAAGCCTTTCATCTTTTTAACAGGCCAAAAATCGACAGCCTCATTTGCCATGAGGATAGCATCAGTGATATGTCACTCTTTAACAAAAGCCATTTGATTATCAGATATAGTAGATGAAATCTTTTTTTCAATCTTTCACCTTGAGTTTTTGCAAGCAGCTTGTATAAAGAGATGGTGAGGGTGATAGGCCTATAATCAATGGCTTTAATGCACTTATCCTTTTTAGCAATAAGCACAATGTAGATTTCATTTACATTTTTTTTTCACCATATTGCTTCTAGAAAAATCATGGAATACTTCCAATACTGTTAGTTTAAAGGTGTTCCGAGATTTTTAAAGAATTTGATGGTGAAACCATCGGGCTCAAGGGCCTTATTGCAATCATAAGAATACAAGACAAATAGAAGATCAACTTCGGTGAAAGGAGCACAAAGCATCTCTTGGTTTGATCTGTTAATAGGCTCCCAATTAAGATTTTCAATAAATCATAATTCTCTGCTTTTGTCAACGTAAATGTTGTTGAAGTGATTAATAATGACCTTATCAATAGGGTCATTTATATTGCAGCTAATCTCATTTTCATCTAAAATTTTGGATATTAAACTTCGTCGTTGTCTAGCCGTATAGACTTTATGGAAAAGAGCCATATTTTCGTCCCCTTCATGAAGCCATAATTTCTCATATCTTTGAGCCCAATATTGGGCCTATCTAAAAGCCTCGGTACTTAGATCAACTTTCAGGGCAGTTCTTCGATCATTGTCTATTTCGGTCAAGTTGTTGTTACTTTCAAGCAAAGTCAATACTCCAAATTTCTTTCGTCCAAGCCTTTTTATCCTCATTAGTTACCTTCTTTTACCTTCTCTACCAAGAATGAATAGACTGAGATAATTGCTTTAGTTTGCGAATGAAAGAGGATCTCGGGTGGCTAATTTGGCTTGTGGAATCCCACCAAACATCTACATTGTTTTCAAAATTTACCTAATGTAAAAGATTATTGTTGAATTGAAAAGGAGTGGGACCCCAACAAAGATTAGAAGTTTCCAAGACAACATGGAAGTGATCTGAAGTGATTCTAGTAAAAGTTCTAGAATAATGGGATGAGAATCTATTTCCTACTGGCCTGTATACAGGAACCTATCAAGTCTGGAGAGAAAAGGTTGAGTACAGAGATTGGACCAAGTGTATTTACCATTCATTAAAGGAGGGTCAATCAATCCACATTTTTTAACAAAAGAATTGCATTTTTTTCATGCCATGTTTGGCAGGAATTGAAGTAGAGGTTTCACTATTCCAAATAAGCACTTTCATTGAAGAACATGGAGCCCCTGAGACAAAGAGTCTGTATTTCCCACACCAACATTTTTGATATTCCCAAAATTAGTGCTCGGTCCATTGATTGAGATTGTTTTCTTTTAGTCAGACTACGAGTTCTTTTTTTAACGCTTTTTCACGCTTGTTGCAGTCCAGAACCCCTATATTCTCATCTTATCGCTGATAAGCATTGGGCCTAGGCTATCCTTCACAATTTCAGATTGTGTTGGGGAGGGTTGGACCGGTGTAGAGGTGAAAACATCAGGGTTGGATACTAAAGTGTCAGGTAGTGGGGAGATGTGGCCCAAATCAATCGTGAGGGTGAATTCAGGTTGCTTCTTATTTTCAATAATTGGCGTTTCTTTGTCTCCTTGGATCGATGTGGTGGTCTTTTCATGTAAGGGAGTCTGAGTTGGGCTTTTAATTCGGTAGACAAGCTTTTCTTCTATCTTCTTCCTCTGATTCTGATAGGTTTTAGGCCTAGTTGGGCTTCTAGAATTTGGGCCAGTTGGACTTTGAATTTTAATGGGTCGATCTGGGGCATTTTCAGGGTTAAAATAGAAAGTTTTGTTTTAGGAGATGGAAAAGTAACTTTCCTCTTTGATGGTTGTCGTCTTCTCATTACACTTCATAATTCCTTTCCCTTTGTCAATTATTTTCCTTTCTGATGTGTCGGTTTCAAGCTTCATATCACTGTCAGAGTCTTAATGGAGCCTTGGTGAACATGTAACCGTGTAACCGTGTTGTGCATTTCCGCTGAGCTGGTTTTCCTATTTGGAGTTTGCTCATACTTCTTTGGTGAAATGGCAACGTTTCCAATGAACTTGTATTGCTCCAATTCAGGGTTGTATTCATTAAACTCCGTTACTGCCTTTCTAAGGAATGTACCATGGATTCTGGGATTTCTCTCTGTTATCTACCTACCTTCTGTTTCTGTCGTTGTTTGGATAATCTTTATTGTGGCTTGGATGAAACCTATGTAATTGTATCGTACCTTCAATTTAGCTTAAATGAGATCAGTTCTTTCTCAAGTCTCCTTTGCCACTTCAATGAATCCACCACATGCATCACCAATTTGTGTGAATGTGTTTAAGTTCCATGCATGTAGAGGAATGCCTCTGAAACACATCCATCCCCGATAGCTAGGTATCAATTTTGGAGTTGCATGCAAACATGGAGGCCATTTTTTAAATTTAACATAGAATCTGCCAACTGTGACCCGTCATCTTTTGCAGCAGATCAGCTTAACCCATTCCCCGTTATCAAAAGAAATCAAAGCATTTTCAACACGAAAAGGTTTGTACGTGAAGTTCGATTCCACTTGAGCTTTAAGCTTAGCAAAAATCTTCTACCAATCGTCATGAAAACAACACCGTGTAATGATAATAGAGTGATCCCAGTCAAAATCCTCTTCTGCTTCCAACTCCAAGATGGCATTGTTTCTGCGTATTTCATCTTCTTTGGATGAGCTATTAGTAGAGCTTGTGCCAGAGGAGCTTCCCGGTGAGGCTACTTTAGCGTAGGAGGGCCTGGAGCTGTCATTATCAAATGAAGAATAGCTTGACCCTCTGCTAGTTTGGCCTTGGCAAGAAGTAAAGCTATCCTTGAGAATGCAACATTTTCTCCCTCTGTCATCAACACGAAAAATTTCTGCAATATTGCATTTCTGTTGTGAGCTTTTCAAACCCAGAGACAATGGTCTGGATATCTTTTCTCTGGGAAAAAATGATTTATTCTTGGTGTCGCAATCAAAGTTTCGAAGGTGGTTCTTAGCCAATCCAAAGATTCAGGGGTAAGGGATATCCAAAAGGAATTGTATGGACCCACCCTCTGCCACAAGAATCTTGGAGCTTCTGCAGCGCATGTCAAAGGAAACGAAGGAGAGGAAAGAGCACTGTAGCAAGCTCTCATCTCTTTTCCGATTGTGTTTCAAGCACAAATAAACAGTTTATATACTATAAAAAAATCTAAAATTTACTTCTTCAAAGGATTTTTTTTTTTTTTTTTAAGAATAAAAGGCTAAAACAATAATAATACAAATTTGAAAATATAAAAACTAAAATATTGAACAAATTTCAAAATATCAATGACCAAAATAGTGTTTTAGCCTAAAAAAAATATCATACTTTTGAGACTCACGCATTTGTCTAAGAATATACCAATAAATTTTTTTACTAATCCATTTTTTAGGTATATATCTTCGAATTTCGATCAAGAGGCTAGAAATTCAAATCTTTTACTTCATATATTATGGGTGAAGTTTTAATTCTAATAATATTATAACAAAGAAAAAGAGTATTAATATAAATTCATGATAGTTATTATAAATTAATCCAAAGCGATTCAAAATAATTAATATAAACCAATTCATTTGAGGTTACACTAACTAAAATCAGAACATCTTTCTATCTCAATTGCTGTCGGTTTCTTCGACATTACTCAGATAAAGAATCAATTTTCGATTCTCCACTTTGTCATGATTGATCTAATAAAAAAATCAATGGTTATTAATTTTTTTTATGACAAGAGAAAATAGTCCAAAGTGTTAAAATTACCCATTTCGATCTAAATCGAATCATTTGATGACATATTTAACGAGACCAGGAATGTGAACATTGACGAAGTAGTTTTCCCAATTGATATCCTTTGGGTCCAAAAATAGTGTCTCTCTATCTGTTTCATTGTCTCGTGTAGGCCTTCCCAATTTTTCAAAGTTGGTGTCATCAAATCTGTATATACAACAACAAAATATAATACAAATATAAGTTGGTCAAATTTTACGAATGATACCTATACTCCAGACTTTTTAAAGCTTAAATCAATGCATCAAAACTTCAACTTTTAGAAAGAAAGATCATGTCAATTATCGTTGAACTAAATTTACTTATGTTTGGCATAATAGTATGGAAAATTATCAAAAATATAATTATATAAATATTCAAGAGTGTGACATCCATGAAATTAGAAGGGTAAATAGTCAATTGGACTAATAATTTTACATAAATACCTGGCCTTGAAGAAGAGATATGGGCGATAAAGTTGTAGTAGTCTCATCACCCAACTTAATTTCCTCTTAAGATCAATATACTTGTCTTCAAAAGAGTGACATAATGCTTTGTTTACCCATTCCAAAACCTTTATAAATTATGAATACATTGATCAACAAAAGTTTCATTGTAATATCGTTTCTTAAAGTGTTATTTACTTTTTGTTTTTAAAATTTTTGTTCCCCTTTCATCTTGGTCCTTTTAAATCATTGTCTTAGAAGTAATCTTTAAAGTTTTATTAGATTTCATATTTTCTTTAGTTCTATTAAATTTCACTTTTAGTTTATATTTTATAAAGGTGTCAACATTGCTAAGGAATATAGATCATACATAGGATGATATCATAAAAATTCTATGGTAGATTCCAAATGCAAATTTTAACCAAAGTTATAGGATTGAAATTGAAATTTTTATAGCTAAATGACTAAATGGACGAAATGGAGTTAGAATTTAGAGAACAAAGTTAAACTATCAAGAACTTAAATACAAAAATGTCATAATTCATTAAAAGAAGTATTAGGAAAAATTACATTCAAACTAAAAATAGTTTAGTACTCATCTAACTTGTAGGTTTGAAAAACTAGAGGTGACCCAAGGAGTAGAAATTAATATTAATAAAAGAAAAAAAATGACGTTTTAAAGTGTTTTCAACACAAAATTTCTTGATCTTTATATACCATGTTTAAATCACCACTGAATCCAAAATACGGATGGGGTTAAATAATTTCAATGATTAAGTAGTGTGACATAGGTTGTATCTAATTTGCATGCATCACTTTCTTTTACATATAAAGGAAAACAATTAATTTTTTTTTTTAAAAATATATCACATGACAAATTTTTATTGAATAACTGTCTGAACTGTACAAAGATAGGTATAATTCAAACATAAGCTAAGTTTTTTTTTTCAACGTTAATTATATCAATACTTCAATATAAATATATTTGAAATATTCTTAATTAGTTTAGTTGGGCTTTTTAACTTTCTTAGAATATTTGAACAACATACCTTGAGAAAAAATAAGTAGCGAATGGTGATGTATCTATGGAAGCTATCCAAGTTGTTGAAGACATTGACTTTCTTAGCCTTGATGGCATTTCCATCTCCATTAATCCATGGTTTTTCAGTAAAGTATTGAAACATGAAACGTCGTAGATCACTCATTTTCATTGGATTTCTTATGGAAGAACCCACATGATATATTATTTGATTGCATATTTGGAGTTTATGCACTGTCATCGTCTTGATAATTGTATTCACTACCAAATCTGCTGGGATCTAAGTACATTATATTTAATTAATTAAAGTTTGTCAATATTTTTCTTTCAAATTCTATTATAGAAAAATATATATGTATATAAATTTGAGAGATCAAAATTTCAAAAAGAAAAAAAAAATAATTTTCATCTTACCACATCAAGGATTGAATTAATATCGCAACAGAAGAATGTTAGTTTTCCTTTAGCATATCCAACAATTAAGCTATCGATGGTCCTGCAAAAAAGGAAAAAAAAACTCGGACGTTAGAAGAATTCTTTATGTTTCGAAAAAAAATATTTTCTATATATGATTTGGATAGAAATTAACGGCAATGATTAGGTCAAGTTTAATCCATGTTGTCCACTTTTATAATACAATAAAACAAAAATATTAAATTATACAAAATATTTCTAAACTTTGTGTTTTTATATAAAAAAATATTCATGAACTTTCAGAAGTTTAAAAAATATTCTTAAACATTAAAAAATATATTTATCGTTAGTTTTGGATGGAATCTGATAATGTTTTGTTTAAAAAATATCCCTAAACTTTAAAAATATTTTTGAACTTTAAACAACGTGGATCAAGAAAAAGTTGAGTTTTCTCCACCGTTAATATTATAGTTAAACTTAAAAAGATAACAATAAAATAAAATAAAAGACAATTTTAAACCACACAATCAAAAAGTGATAGAGATGATACACACAAACAACAAAATAGTATTGATCTCTCATAATTTACCATACATATAAAATAAAGACTAATTTTTTTTAAAAAAAAAATTAACACTTAAAACAACACATACGTTCTTTCAAAATATCTTTATTGTTAATTATGAATACAAACATTAATACTCATTTCAAAAATGTTATTGAAATTTTAAAAGTTGTATTGATACTCTTAGTCTTACAAAAAAAAAAAAAAAAAAAAAGTTTAAAGATACTCATATCGTTAGAATAGTTATCAGTTTGTTTTAAGCTTTCTTGAGTCCGAAAAGCACCAATTTTAAAATGAATTATATATGTATCATCTTTATTTTCATATAAGATACTCTCATTTCTCTCTCATTTGTCCATTTGCCCTAATGTTCTCACAAACAAAATAGAAACTAAAATTTCGAGTTAAAACATAAAATCCTACAAAATCTCACAAAATTCCCAAAATCACAATTCAACTTAAAACTTACCTAAGCAATAAATAGTAAAATACAAAAAGGACGTATCTGGCTATTAACAGACACTCAACTATTTACGTAACTATAGAAAATAATAAGGTATTTAAGTGGGTTTTATGGGGTTTTTTTGTGAATTAAAGGTTCAATGGCATTTTGGTAATTATGGGCAAATGATATTTTTGTAAATATATCATCTTCTCCAATTAGGGTTGGAATTTTTCGTGTGACTCTTTGAGAAGCATAGGCAGTAACCGTCTGGAAGAAAAAAGCGAGAGAACAGTCGTTCACGCACGCAGACCACCGAGGGAGTCGTCGTTCCTTTTTCTGTCCAGCTTTAACGTCAGCAGCAGGGGTTCACCGATCGTTCACCTCGTCCGGCTTTGACGTCAACAGCAGTACAGTTGGCGGGTGTGGGTTTGTGTCCATCGACTTCGCAGGCTGTCGTTCGAAGTTGCAGTGGTTTCTGCGTGCTGTCATCGGTCAGTAAGCGCTGGTTTCGGTGGGTTCTAGTTCGGCACATGAGTTCGCTGCGAGTCTGTGTGTGGTGGTTCGTCGGTCAGATGCAGGTTGGTTTGGGCTGTTTTTGTTAGGTTTTATGTCCTAAAACTCGTAGTTTGTAAACATTAGAACTTATTCTGAGAATTCGATAAAGTTATTGTTGACTATATTATTTTTTAGAAATCCAATATTCTCTTGACTATTATATGAGTACTTGAACTTTATGTAGAGACATACAAGTGGATTAGGTTCGAGTAAATAGTCAAAATGATCTATAGCATATGAATAAGATTGGCTACCTTATTCTGGTAACACTATTGGATGCGACCTACTCTGTAGTTGTTATAAAGTGTTGTAAAGTGCTACATACGAAGTGATCCTAATTTGTGCATGTTGAGACATGAGGAGTGGGGGTATCCTGTGCAAATGAGTTTTGTGCGAGATCGGACCACGAAACCTGTCACTCTTACTTTATAACGTTGTTTACTGTTTAGACTGACGATTTCAAAGCGATGACCTAGGTAACTTGACCTTAATCCTAAGCTAACTATGAACTTCTGTTTGTTCGGGATTATCCTTTGATCTGTAAATGGTAAGAGTAGACCAATTGCCTCTGGATAAGACCAGATGAATAGCTGGGAACATTGGGTGTAAGAGGGAATTCACTCTTACCCGATTAGGGTTAGTAGAGAAGTTGTTCCCTTCAAATGTTGATTCTGGGTCTTGAACAAGAGGCCTCACTCTCTCATTGGCCTAAGAGGGATTCGATTTGTTGATTGGATTACAAATCAATTGTTCATTAGAGGATCGGTGGAACTTAAGAAACAAGAGGTAATTTTAGGGGTAAAACAGAGATTCGACCCATCCGTTATTATGAGCAACCTGTGAAGGGTTAACTTACTAATCATGGTTATATCGAGTGGACATAATATATCTACAGTGAAAGGAGTTCAGCTATGGCTTTAGTGGAATCACTCATTAGTTAACGAATGGGAGTTAGATCGGTCTAATGAGTTTAGCCGATTAATCTCGGATCATTGGAGCCCATAATCTGTAGGTCTACGAGATCCCCTACTAGCTCGTAAATGGGTACACTTTAGGGTAACTTGAGAAATTAATTTGAAACGTTCAAATTAAATGGAACAAGAGAATAAATATTTAAATAAGATTTAAATATATAAAGATGATTATTGTGCAAAAATTAATTTAATATTTAATATTTAATTAATTAATTTTTTAAATTAATTTAAGAAAATTCATTTTTAAATTAAAATGATTTAAAATTCATTTTGTATTTTAAAAATGAAATGAAATTCGTTTTGCATGTTAGCACATAATGGAAAAAGAGTTTTTCCATTATCATCATCTTTTATGCTCACACACAAACCATGAACTTCTCTACCTTGATTCTCCAAGCATGAGCTGCAAGCCATGCACTCCATCTATTTGCATATTCATCTTGATATATAAAAAAGATTGGAGTTGTTGGAGAAGGATGATGATATACAAGATGAATACATAATTTTTGAGAGAAAAATCGTGGTGAAGAAGAAGCTGTCTTCTTCTACTTGCTGCTATGAGCTTCCCTTATTTCTTCACATCTACAAGCCATTCTTGAGTCCCACAACTCTGCCTAAACCTCCAAGAACATAGCAGGGAAGACTTTAAGGTGGTTCACGTTGATATTAAGTGAAGACAACAGCTATACAAACGATTTTCTTGAAGAGTTCTTCAAAGGTATGTTCTGAAAACCCATTTTTATGAACAACATGCTTTAATTTTTGTCAAAATTAGTGAACTAGAATGCTTATGAATCCTTGATTCTTCCGCTACGTGTTGTTTAACTCTAATAGTTTTGCAGCAGGTTGTTCTCGATTTCAGAGGCGACGTTGTGTGCGGATCTCTCGGTATCAGTGGATATTAAAATTATAGATTGGTGATTATTATTGATTATCTATAATTGTAAATTCCTTATTGCTCATAAGAAAATTAATTTAAGCTGGTTCTCAAAGTGGATGTAGACAAAATTGGTCGAACCACTATATATCTTGGTGTTCGTTTTTTATTGCTTTCAATTTATTTTGCTGATTGTTTGTGTTTTGTTTGGCCATCTAAGTTAGGTTAAAAAAATCTCACAAGTGGTATCAGAGCTTCATTCGATCTAAGGAGGGTGTGTGGTAGTGTGCTGGCATATTCTTTGTTCAGGATTTTTTGTTGGGATTAATTTGACAGATGGCTTCGATGTCTACACGGTTCGAAGTTGTTAAATTTGATGGGAAAGGTGATTTCGGGTTATAGAGGAAAAAGATTAGAGCTGTTCTGGTACAACAAAAGGTAGCCAAAATCTTAGATGAAAATGACCTTCCACCAACCATTACAGAAGTTGAAAAAAGGGATATGGATGAGATGGCCTATTCGACGATAATTCTGTATTGCTTAGGCTAGTAGATAGGCCACTACTACAGCGGAGTTATGAAAGAAATTAGAAAGTTTTTTATTTGACTAAGTCCTTGCCAAATAAATTATATCTAAAAGAGAAATTTTTTGGATATAAGATGGACTTTAATAAAGGCTTAGAAGAGAACCTAGATGAATTCCAGAAGATTATAGTTGATCTCAATAACATCGATGAGAAGATGTTGGATGAAAATCAAGCAGTTATTCTTCTAAATTCATTGCCTGAATTATATCGAGAAGTTAAGGCATCTATTAAATATGGACGGGATTCATTGTTTATGGATATAATGTTGGATGGCTTGAGAACGAGAAACCTCGAGATTAAAAAGGAGCACAAAGATGGAGAGTTACTCATGACTAGAGGCAGAAGTGAGAAAAAGAACGGAAAAGGAAAAGAGTCGAGATCCAGGTCAAAATCAAAGGGGAAAACCAAAAAGTGTTTCCTATGTCACATAGGACATTTTAAGAAAAATTGCTCTTTGAATAAGAGCAAAGAAACATCAAGTAGTAAGCATGCAGGGGATTCTAGTGCAACAAATGGATTCAGCGGAGGTCTTGATGGTGTCTAGCAGGGACATTCAGAATGCTTGGATCATGGATTCAGGATACACGTTTCACATGACTCCTAATCGAGATTTCTTGATTGACTTTCAGGAAAATGATGGGGATCAGTTTTGCTTGGTGATAATGGTGCTTGTGATGTAAAGGAATTGGGTCAGTTCGAATTACAACATATGATGGAATGATTAGAATTCTTACAAATGTAAGGTATGTTCCAAAACTCAAACGAAATCTAATTTCTCTGGGCGAATTAGATAGAGCAGGTTATTCCTATAAATCTGAGAATGGAGTTCTGAAAGTTATCAAGAGTTCTTTGATTAAGCTGAACGGGACCTTGAGGAATGGCCTTTATGTGTTGGAGGCTACTACAGGTTTCAGGTAGTGCTGCTGTTGCATCTGGGAAAGAAATAGATAAGTCTATGTTATGGCATAACATACTAGCTCATGTGAGTGAAAGAGGTCTTCAAGCTCTTTCACAATAAGGTTTGCTTGGAGGAGTTAAAAACATTGAACTCCCATTTTGTGAACATTGCATAATGGGAAAGTCTACCAAAGTGAAGTTTCGAAAAGGGAAGCATTCTACCAAAGGAATTTTGGATTATGTTCATTCAGATTTGTGGGGTCCTACAAAGGTACCTTCTATGGGAGGTTCAAGATACTTTATGTTGATCATTGATGACTTTTCAAGAAAGGTGTGGATGTATCCACTGAAATAAAAGGATGAAGCTTTTGGAAAATTTCTTGAATGAAAAAAGTAGGTTGAGAGCCAAACCGGCAAGAAGGTAAAGTATTTGAGAATAGACAACGGTTTAGAATTTGGGAATCACAAATTTGATAAATTTTGAAAATATGAGGGAATTACGAGGCATTTCACGGTTACGTACACTCCATAGTACAATGGTTTAACTGAAAAGTTCAACAGAACAATTATGAAGCGTACAAGATGTCTCTTGACAAATGCTTCATTACCGTTGAAGTTTTGGGGGGAAGCTGCCCAAACAACCTGTTATCTTATTAATAAGAGTCCGTCTTCCACTTTAGGCTTAAAGACTCTGCAGAAGATATGGACAGGAAAAGCTTCAAGTTTGGATCATCTCAGAGTGTTTGGATGTTCAGCTTATGCTCATGTTAAGGAAGGGAAGCTGAATAAGAGGGCACTGAAATGTATGTTTATTGGCTATCCTCAGGGTATTAAAGGATATAAACTTTGGTGCTTGAAAGAGGGTAGAAATAAATGTATTATCAGCAGAGATGTGACCTTTAATGAAACAGAGATGCCATTTTGTGTCAAAGAGCAGCAGAAACAGCAAACAGTTGATCAGGTTGAGGCAGAGGTTAGAATTGATTCTAAAACACGACCATCAGTTAGTTCAGGCGAATCCAGTGATCAGTCATCCAGTTTTGATGGTAGACAACCTCAATTGCAGAGTACTTTTATTGATGATGGAGCTTTCGGTGAAGAAAGCTCAAGTAGCAGTGACCTACAGAACTATTAGTTTACACGTGACAGGCCTCAGCGGGTGAGACAGGCTCCTACGAGGTATGGTTATGCTGATTTAGTTGCTTATGCTCTTACTTGTGCAGTTGACAGTATTGAAGCAAAGCCTCTTACTTTTGAGGAGGCTATTGTATTTGATTCGAAGAAACAATGGAAGGATGCTATGGAAGCAGAGTTGTTCTCGTTGCAGAAGAATCAGACATGGTCATTGGTTTCAAAGTCTCCTAATCAGAATCTCATTCAGTCAAAGTGGATTTATAAAATCAGTACAGGAGGTGACAACAAGCTTAGGTATAAGGCTAGACTGGTAGCCAAGGTCTACACTCAAAAGGAGGGAGTTGACTTTCATGAGATTTTTTCTCCGGTGGTGAGACATTCGTCCATTCGATTAATTTTATCTATTGTTGTTCACTTTGATATGTTTATTGAACAAATGGACGTCACCACAGCTTTCCTTCATGGAGAATTGGAGGAAGTGATCTACATGGCTCAACCTAAGGGCTATGAGGTGAAAGGAAAGGAAAACATGGTTTGTCGTCTTCACAAGACCATCTATGGACTGAAGCAATCGCCGAGACAGTGGTATATCAGGTTTGACACCTTTATTTTGAAGCAGGGGTTTCACAGGAGCTTATATGATGCCTGTGTGTACTGGAAACTATATAAAAAAGGTACATATATTTATCTACTTCTGTATGTAAATGATATGATCCTGGTGTCTAAGAATTATTCTGAAATCTGTGATCTCAAGAAACGGTTGAGTAGTGAATTTGAGATGAAAGATTTAGGTGAACTAAAAAGGATCCTAGGCATAGATGTGAAAAGAGATAGGGAGAAAGGTTATGTCTGGTTGTAAGGCAGTTTCGACATCCTTAACATCTCATTTTAGGCTTTCTTCATCTCAATGTCCTATTACTGAACAAGAAAAGATTTTAGGCTTTCTTCATCTCAATGTCCTGTTACTGAACAAGAAAAGTTAGAGATGGCTAATATTCCCTATTGTAATATTGTTGGAAGTATTATGTATTTAATGATTTGTACTAGGCCTGACTTGGGATATGCTATGAGTATGATAAGTAGGTTTATGTCAAATCCTGTGAAGGAGCATTGGAATGCAGTTAAATGGGTGCTTCGATATTTGAAAGGTAGTGCCAGTATATCATTGGATTTTAGCAGGATTGTGATAAATCAGCACTGTTGGAAGGCTTCACAGATGTAGATTACGCTATAGACCTTGACAAAAGAAGGTCTCTATCAGGTCACATCGTTTGTTTGGTAATGTGGTCAGTTGAAAGATTGCTCTACAGTCAGTTGTTGCTTTGTCTACTACTGAGTCAGAGTATATTTCATTGGGTGAAGCTGTGAAAGAGGCAGTGTAGTTGAAAAGGATAGTTAGTGAGTTGTTGTCGCAGGAGTTCATTCCTATCGTCCGTTGTGATAGCCAGAGTGTTATTCATCTTGCAAAGAATCCTTCTCATCACGAACGGTCTAAGCATATCGATGTCAAATTTCATTTTATCAGAGAAGTTGTGGCCCAGAAAGATGTTGAACTGGTCAAGGTTCATACAGTTGAGAATTTGTCAGATATGTTAACCAAGTTTCTTCCAGCCCATAGGTTTAAATACCTATTATATGGGTTGAATATTAAATCTGGATGATAGGGAGATTGGAGAATCAGCTTGGCACTTAAATATTCTTGTTATGAGGGAGATTTGTAGAAAATAACAAGGTATTTAAGTGAGTTTTATTGGGTTATTGGTGAAATTAAAGGCCTAATGGCATTATGGTAATTATGGACAAATGACATTTTTGTAAATATATCCATCTACTCCAATTAGGGCTGGTTATTCGTGTGACTCTTTGAGAAGCATAGGCAGCAGCCGTATGGAAGAAAAAAGCGAGAGGAAGCAGCCGTTCACGCACGCAGACCACCGAGGGAGTTACCGCTCCTTTTTTCGTCCGGCTTTGACGTCAGTGGCGGTGTGGATTTGTGTTCGTTGGCTTCACAGGCTGTCATCCGGAGTTACAGTGGTTTCTGCGTGCTGTCGCCAGTCAGTAAGTGCTGGTTTTGGTGGGTTATGGTTCGGCTCGTGAGTTCGCTGCAGGTCTGTGTGTGGTGGTTCGCCGGTCAAAGGCGGGTTGATTTGGCCTGTATTGCAGTGGGTTGTTCTCGATTTCAGAGGGTTTAAACCAAATTGGTTGAACCACTATATATCTTAACTGTCACAGTAACCTTGTAAGTCCTAAGCTCTTCTTGGTGCTTCCATTATTTTCTTTACTTTTGTTATATTCTATATACCTTAATTGAAACAAACCATCTTTTATTTTTATTTTTATAATAATAAATAAGCAATGGTCAAACAATTAACAAAAAGGAGAGCAAGAGTAGAGAAAGAGGAAAAAAAAATAGAGAAAATATATAAGTGCTAGATCATACTAGGGGTGTTCAAAAAACCCGATGACCCAAAAAAATCGATCAACCCAACCCAACCCAACCCATATAGTTTGGGTTGGATTATCAGTTCATTTGGGTTGGGTTGGGTTGGGTTCAGATAAATGAAAATTTTATGGGTTGGGTTGGTTCGTGGGTTCACCTAATATAATCCAAACCAATCTAAGTTTATTATTAACTTTAAAATATATTTTTATTATTACTTGATCTTAGTTTTATTTAATTCCAATATTTTTGAATAATTTATTCTTTAACAACTCTTAAAAATAGTTTTTTTGCACTTTAGAAAGAAAATTTTCACTATGTAAATTGAAATTGAGTCGTTAATCTTAATTCAATATATAAAAATAATTAAATTAGATTTTTACATATTTATGTTTTGCTTATTTTTAGAACAAAATTTTAAATAAGTGACCCGATTAACCCAAACCAATCCAACCCAATTGGGTCTAAAAAGTCTTTTGACCCAACCCAATCCATGAACACCCCTGGATCATACATTGAAATAGGGAAAAGAGAGAAAATGTAAGAGGGAGGTGATGGGGTGTAGATAAATGGTAAGGACATTTTAAACTTTTTTTAAGTCAGGGTACTAATACAACTTTTGAAAGTTTAGACGTATGTTTAGAACAATGTATTAACAGTTTTTGTTCATATGTTAACAGTAAGAGTATTTTTTAAAACTTTTTTTTAAGCTAAGGGTAATATTGAAATTTTTGAAAGGTCAAGAGTATTTTTTAAACAAAATGATAAAAGTTTCCATCCAAACTAAGAAAAGAGTATTTTTGAACCATTTTTTAAAGTTTAAGGATATTTTTGAAACTTTTGAAAATTTCTTAAAAATTTTCAAAAAAAGAGTATAAATTTCAAGTGTATTTTTTATAATTTAGCCAATAAACAAAGCAATACTTGGGTGCATCCTACTCTCATTATACACATAATAATAATACATTTTTTTTAAAAAAAGTAAGGATAATTTAACACATGACAAACTATGATTGAAAAATTTAGTGGAATGCACATAATTAAAATAGGAAATGTCCATAAATATTTTTCTTAAAAAAAATAAATTATTTTCTTAAGAAACAGATTTGTCATGACAAATTTTAATTAAGTAACTCGACTACAAAAGGATAAATACAATCGAGACAGCACCTAAATATTTATAAAAAATTAATTACGTACCTGGCGCCTTCGATCCAACCAGGAAAAGGCTCTTTGTAAGTACTCGTAACTATAGTGGGTCGTATAACGATCAAAGGTAGATTATCTTTTAGGTCATCAATTACCATTTCACCCATTGCTTTTGTAAAGGTGTATGTATTAGGCCATCCAAACATATTAGCCCTTACCATAAATAAAACAAAAGAAAATGATAATATATATCGTTACTAGCTAATACAATAAATTAAACTCAAACAACATAATTAATTAACCTAATTAACTCCATACCTTTGGATGCCCAAGTCTTTCATGGCTATTGTTACAACTTTTTCAGAAGCTTCAATGTCTTTAAGTTGCTTTAATCTTTCTTCTACTACTTTTTGTTCTATTTCAATGTTTAATCCTTCTGTCCCATTAAGAGACTCTCCCAATTTATGTGGGGTTTCTAAGATAAGTCCTTCTCTTTCTCCTGAGATAAAAGCTGATACAAATACATTCTCAAATTATTATTTAATAGAGAACTTCATTTTTTCTAGTTTTTGGGTCATAAAAATAGAGAACTTCCAAACCAAAAATGATTAAGGAAATTAAAAGGGAGAAAAATAAAGTTCAGTTAAATTATAAAACAAAATGCCCACAAGTTTTGCTATTTGTTTAAAAAATACCCTTAAATTTTCACGTGTTATAATATTACCTCTGAACTTTCATCAACGTTTCAAAAATACCTTTGAAATAGTTTTTTTTTTTTTTTTTTTTTTTTTTTTTTTTTTTAAATTTTAGACAAAAATTGAGATATGAAATGGTATGGAAATGATATTGAATGAAAATTTAAATCACTACATCAGTTTAGCTTACCGCGACACCGTTCTAAGTCTCGATTTATGTTAATTGTAAAAAAATTATATTTGAATGGTAATTTTAAAATTTTTATGAAAGTTGAAGAATAATATTGTAATTTTTAAACGTATAGGAATATTTTTTAAACAAATGACGATTTATTATAGTTGAGCTAAAAAGTAGTAATAATGTATGGATACTAACCAGTGGATACATGAACAAGAAGTTTAAAATTAGGGCACTGCTTTGCAAAGTTTACAACATGTTTAGCTCCCAAGGTGTTGGTGCCAAGTGCTACATCATATCTTGTTTCAGAAGGGGAAAAAAAAAGAAGTGCTACATCATATATAGTTAAAAGAATTATAGTATTGCTTATGTAATTAACAAAATTAAATTGGAAGAACTATATTAATGTGTGTACATTCATGAATATAAAATTAATCAACATGTTGGCATCAATTAAGTTTATCAATATTTATATTATAGTATGGAGTAAGGGTGTTCAAAAAACCTGATGATTAAAAAAAACCGATCAACTCAACCCAATCCGTGCGATTTGAGTTGGATTGGATTTAAATAAGTGAAAATTTTATGAGTTGGATTGGTTCATGGGTTTACCTAATATAACCCAAACCAACCTGAATTTATTATTAACTTTAAAATATATTTTTTGTTACTTATAACACAATTATTTATACATATATTGGTTTTAGTTTTATTTAATTTCAGTATTTTTTGAATAATTTATTCTTCAACAACTTTTAAACCTAATTTTTTTGCACTTTAGAAAGAAAATTTTCACTATATAAATTGAAATTGAGTTTTATTTAATTATTTATACATATATTGGTTTTAGTTTAATTTAATTTCAATATTTTTTGAATAATTTATTCATCAACAACTTTTAAAACAAGTTTCTTTGCACTTTAGAAAGAAAAATTTCACTATATAAATTGAAATTGAATAGTTAATCTTAATTCAATATATGAAAATAATTAAATAAGATTTTTACATATTTACTTTTGACTTCTTTTAGAACAAAATTTTAAATAAATGACCCGATTGATCCAAACTAATCCAACCCAAATATTCATGGTTGGGTTGGATTAGGTTCATTTTTTAATAAAGATTATTTAGGTTGAAGAAATTTATAACCTGAACAATTGATTTGGGTCTAGAAAAAGTTTTTCAATTCAAACCAACCCATGAATACCCCTATGGAGTTGAAGACCCCTCAACCATTTTTTTCACTTAAAACTTTAAATATCTAGCACCAATGTTTTTTTTTTAATAACTTTCAAATTCTCATTTTTATCTTTAAATTTTAAATTTTATTTCAAAATAATTCTTTCACCAACTTTTGTATTAATTAAAATGAAATCTGAAAAGTGACGTGACGTGGCAATGACATAAAATAGTGATATACATATAATATAAAGAGGTAGATTTTAATTATGTTTCTCTCAATACTAAAGGTTCCTACTTTGTGGTTTTAGGTGAATTTTAATTTAAAATTGTCTCCCTGGAGCGAAAAACAAATTTGAAAGGTAAATTTTTTAATTGAAGTGTTGAGAGAGGACATAAATGAAAGAAATAAAAATTAGTTATACATTAATAAAAATCAACAATCTTTCTTAGAAGAATAAACTAATGAAAGAAAAAATTATGAAAGAGTGAGATCAACTGAAATTATTGATGGGCAGAAGGAAAAATAACCAGGAAAATTGCACTGAGTATCAAATTAAATATAGGATTTAGTAATTATATCATCAATTTTTCAAATTTTCCAACTGGAGGCAAGTTTGATTTTAAATTTTTATCTTATTTCAAAATTATCCTCAATTAAATCTATGTCTTGTATCTTCGATTTCTGTAGATAACATCTGATTTTTTATTATATTTCTCTCTCACGGGACTTTTCTTTATCCATTTCAAACTCTATTACTTTTCCTTTAAGTTATGAAGTTATATTTTTACCAAATAAATGAGATGTTTTTCATTTACTATTTTTAAATTATATATATAATTTTTTTTTTCCTTTCTGCTGTATGGGTTTTGTTTTCAAAATACTAAAACTAAAATCTTGACTCGGTTTTGTGGTAATTTCCAGCTTTCCCATTTTTAGTGGTTGGAATCAAAACACATCTATATTGATTTTTTTAAAATATTTATTTGCCTTTTTCTTCTTCTTGAATTTTAGATTCTTCCACAACTTTTCCTTTTTTTCATTTCCAAATCAAGTGCCATACCTGATTGTTGTAATTAGACAACAATCAGGTAACAATTAATATCATAAACAATTTGACAACCATTCTCATATAGCAACCTGTATTATTGACAATCAATATTAGATAGTAATCAGATAACAATCAGTTGGTATCATTGACAATAAAAAAAATTCAATATCAAATAACAATCAAACAACCATTAGATAGCAAATTAGTATAAGATGACAATTAGATAACAATCCGTATCAAATAGCAATCAAATAATAATCAGACAACAATCAATATTATTGACAATTAGTATATCAAATAGTAATCAGATAATAATCATATAACAATAAATATCAAATGAAAATCAGATAACGATCACATAGCAATAACATAAAAATTATATAACAATCAAATTCCAACTAGAGTTAATGAATCATAGTTGCACGGGTGGGATTTATCATGTTTGCAAAATACCATAAACCAAAGACACGCTCCAAATTTTGAATTTTTTTTTTTTTTTTTTTTTTTGTTAAAGTTGTAATTGCCCCAACTAACAAAGAAGAAGATAAAGATATATGACTAATAAATTAAAAGAAGTAATTTTCATGAGAAAAAACTGTTAATTAATTTCCATTATCTTTGATTTCATCGTGTTCTTTGTGATTTACTTTTAAAAAAATTGCCCCCAAATCTTCCAATTTTAAGGGGAGGAAATTAGACAGGTTAGTAATTCAAAATTGTAAATTAGTTTTGAGTTGGTCTAGTCAATTTTTAGTTTCTAAGAAAAATAGTTGAGGTTATTTTTAGTTGTAGTCAAGTTTATCTTTCTATTCTTATGGACCTATTGGAATTAGTTGTTAATATTGTGGAATCTATTTTTAAGACTTAAATTGTGTATTTATATAGAGGTTTTTTTTAGAATGAATGAATATATTTTCCATTTTCTCATTTCTCCCTCAATAATTAGAACTACAGTGGTAGCAAAGGGACTTGTGAGTGAGAGTGAGATATCCCTAAGAGAAACTGAGTGACACACTTGTGAGGATTAAATGAGATAGTGTCAAGACCAAGTAATCTTTCTTCATTAGCCCCACCTGTATTTGACGATGAGAATTACTAAGCATGGGCTATCAGAATGCAAGCTTACATGGAGAGTTGTAATTATTGGGAAGCAATTGAGCAAGACTATGAGATTGCTTCACTTCCTGATAACCCAACAATACATTAGATAAAGACCCACAAAGAAAGGGTTACTAGGAAGGCAAAGGCTCGAGCTTGCCTATATGAAACTATTTCTCCCACCATATTCAATAAAATTGTGGCCTTGAAGTCGACAAAGAAGATTTGGGAATTCCTCAAAAGTGAGCATGAAGGTGATGAGAGGATCAAAAGCATGAAGGTGTTGAACTTGGTGCGGATATTTGAGAAAATGAAAATGAAGGATTATGTGTTTATTAAAGAGTACTTAGATAAGTTGATTGTGATTGCTAACAAGGCAAGAGCATTAAGAATCGATTTATCGGACAATAGATTGGTTCAGAAGATTTTGGTTTCAGTACCTGAGAGATATGAAGCAACCATTACTTCCTTAGAAAATACTAATGACCTCTCAAACCACAAGGTGGTAGAAGTAGTTAGTGGTTTGCAAGCACAAGAGTAGAGGAGACTGATGAGGCAAGAAGGAAGTATTGAGGGGCATTGAAAGCTAGAGTGTAGCAGAGAGGTGGAAGAGAGAAGAAGTGGAAAGGGAAGAAGGGAAGTGGTAGTAGTGGCTCAGAGTCTACTGCAAAGGTTGTTGGTAGTACATGCAAGCATTGTAGAAAGCAGAATCATCTGCATTTCAGATGTTGGAGAAGGCTAAATGTGAAGTGTAGAAGGTGTCATTTATTGGGGCACATTGAAAAATTTTGCAATGAAGCAAAAATTCAACAGCAAGGAGGAACACATGTTGTAGTACAGCAAAAAGAAGATCAACTCTTTGTGGCTACTTGTTTCTCATCAGACACTCAATATGATGGTTAGTTGGTTGATAATGGGTGTACCAATCACATGACAAGTGACAAAGCATTGTTCAAGGACCTTGATAAGTCATTCAAGTTAAGGGTGAAGATAGGAAACAGTGAGTATCTAGAAGTAAAGGGGAAGGGCACAGTGTCAATAGAAAGTTGTGTTGGAACCAAGTTGTTTATTGATGTGTTATTTGTCCCTAAGATCGATCAAAATTTGTTAAGCGTTGGTCAATTAGTAGAGAATGGATGCAAAGTGTTGTTTGAAGAAGGAAAGTGTCTCATTTCTGGTTCTAATGGGAATGAGTTGTTCAAAATAAAGATGTAGCACAAGAGATTCTCGTTGGATCCACTTTAGTAGGAGCAAATAGTTTTCAAGTGCCAAGTGAATGACATTGAGTTATGGAACAGGAGGTTGGGGCATTTTCATCAGAAAGGTTTGTTGTATCTATAGAAGAATGAGATGGCACTAGAAGTACTAGTTCTCGAAGAGTTGAAAACAAACTGCAGAACTTGTTTAATAGGAAAGCAAACAAGGCTGCCATTCAAGAAGTCACAATAGAAAGCAACTGAGAAGCTGCAACTTATCCATACTGACTTGTGTGGACTTCAATCAACTCTCTCGCTAAATGTTAGCAAGTATTTCATTATCTTTATTGATGATTATACTAGAAATTTTTGGATATATTTCATGAAACATAAATCTAAAGTAGTTGAAGTGTTTCTAAAGTTTATCGAAATCGACATTTTCCCATGAGCGCAAGATGACTGCTGTATGGTCTTCTGTTTACTAAGAAGGCCTGTTTCCTCCGAAACCCCCTCGGGGGACTTTGTTCCCTCGATTTTCGGCCATGTTGAATCTCTTTCAACGATCGGGCGACATTTTCGATCTCGGAATTCAGTGATTTTGGCCGTTTTTGGTTTTCCCTCAAACCCCTCTTCCTTTTAAAATACATTTTCTAGCATCCTCCAGCCCAACCGCTCGCTTCTTTTTTGGAATGCGTAAGCTGTGGGGGACACAAACAATAAAAAACATATATTAACGTGTCCATAACGGAGTCAGTGAGAGGAAGAACAAGAGTAATTTAGAGATGACAAGATGCTTATTGCATGAGAAGAACTTGCCAAAGGAATTTTGGGCTGAAGCAGAAAACACAACAGTCTTTTTATTGAATAGACTACCTATAAGGGTATTGGAGAAGAAGACACCCTATGAAGCTTGGTTTGATATTAAACCAAAACTGACACATTTAAAGGTATTTTTTTTATGTTCCACAGACGAAGAGAGACAAGTTGAGTGAGAAGGCCGGACCAAGAATCTTTGTAGGCTATAACATGGTGTTCAAAGCCCACAAGATCTATCAACCTCACACGGATAAGATGGTGATTAGTAGAGATGTTCAGCTTTTGGAGGATGAGAAGTGTGACTGAATAAAAGAGGCAGAGGTAAAGCAATAAGAAGTCTTTTCTGGATCTTGATGAAGTAATTAATGACGCACTAGTTAGAGGGACTAAAACTATTGAGTGGGATGTATGAAAGAAGTAGTGTAGCTGCATTAGAACCTACAGGATATGAAGAAGCTAAAAGAGATACAAAGTGGATGGAGGTAATGAAGGAGGAGTTAAGTATGATAGAGAAGAATAGTACATAGGAGAGCTGGTAGAGAAGCCTGCAGACAGGAAAGTGATTGGAGTCAAATAGGTTTCCAAAACCAAATTGAATCGAGATGGCTCTGTGAATAAGCATAAGGCCAGGCTAGTGGTGAAAGGGTATGCATAACTCTGGAGAATTGATTTTTCTGAGATTGTTGCACTTGTTGCAATGATGGACACAATCAGATTGCTACTGGTTGTGTCAGCCCAACATAGATGGAAGGTGTACCAGCTAGATGTGAAGTCAGCATTCCTAAATAAAGTATTAGAAGAAGAGATCTACATTGAGCAACCAGACGTATTTATCATACCAGGACAAGAGAAAAAGGTTTATTTATTGAAAAAGACTCTTTATGGGTTGAAGGAAGCTCCTAGGGCATGGTACAACAAGATGGACGATCATTTGCTAAACTTGAGTTTTGTGAAGAGTCTATGTGAATCTACACTCAATGTGAAGATTTAGGTGTTTGAGATGACTGATCTAGGTCTGATGCATTACTTCCTAGGCATGGAAATTCAACAAAAGCAAAATGAAGTGTTTCTATTTCAGAAGAAGTATGTAAGAGAGATATTGAATAGGTTTAATATGGAGGAGTGTAAGAGTGTGAACACTTCAACGATTCAGAATGAGAAGTTGCAAAAGGATGATGGAGAAGAGCCTGTCGATGAGAATGTGTATAGAAGTCTAATGGGTGCCTCATGTATCTCACATCCACTAGACTTGACATTATGTACACTATAAGTATCCTATCTAGATTTCTTCACTGTCCAAGCAAGAATCATATGATTGTTGGAAAAAAAGTTATGAGATATCTAAAAGGTACATTGTCTTTTGGGATCAAATTTAGTAAAGTTGAAAATTTTGAGCTGTAAAGCTATTCGATAGTGATTGGGTTGGGTCATTAGATGATATGAAGAGTGCCTTTGGCTATTGTTTCACTTTTGGCTCAAAGTGTTTCTCATGGTGTTCAAAAAAGCAAGATATAGTGGCTCAATCAACTGCAAAAGTTGAGTTCATTGCAGCAGCAATAGCAATCAACCAAGCTGTTTGGTTGAAGAAATTGATGCATGACTTGCATCTGAAACAGGAAGAGAGTGTGAAGGTGTTTGTGAATGATCAAGCCACTCTAGCCATTTATAATCCAGTTTTTCATGGAATGACAAAAAATTTTAAGATCAAGTATTATGTTCTGAGAGAGATGTAAAAGGAAAGAGAAGTGCAATTGGTAGTTGCTGTTCAGAAGAGCAAATAGCAGATTTCTTCACTAAAAATCTTTTTGTGGATCGTTTTCAAGCTCTTAAGAGCAAGTTAGGTGTTTGCAGTATTTGAGCTAGGAGGAGAATGTTAGTTACTCAAAATTGTGAATTAGTTTTGAGTTGGTCTAGTCAATTCCTAGTTTCTAGGAAAAATAGTTGAGGTTATTTTTAATTGTAGTCAAGTTTAAGTCACTATGAGGTTCATGGGATTAGTTATTAACATTGTGGAATCTATTTTTAGACTTAAAATGTGTATTTATATGGAGCCTTTTAGAATGAAATGAATATACTTCCCATTTTTTCATCTCAATCAATAATTAGAACTACAAAACATGATTTTACCGGGATATCCAAAAATATATTAGTTTATTTCAAATGTGACTTAAAAACTTTTTTTTATAGCTCATCACCATGTCATATTTTGAAAAACGAAACTTGTAATTGTGGAGAAGCATCGTAGTTATTCGTTACAATTACTGTCGAAGTTAAGAGTACTTTATGTAATTTAAATCATTTTGTTTGTTACCTTTCATTGAAGTTGGTTGTTGCAGCCAAATTAATGATGATTTGTACTTGATGCTTTATTTCTTCAACCAAAATTGAATTTTTTAAACCCATATGTGAGAGTGAGATATCACTAGAAACCACACATACTTTTTCTGAAATAAATGTATTCAGATTTGCACCCCATTTCTTCTTCAACACTCGAAACAAATCCTTCTCCATCACCTATAATACAAAAAGCCAAACATATATAGTAAATTTTGTTTAACCCCTCATTCTTGTAAGTTAAAAGTTGTTGGGTAAAAGAAATCCATTGTTTTGCATTGACAAGTAATAATCATGTAAATTTATAACGAACAGAAACTTATGTTGTCAAAACAAAAGTGTGATACCTCGTTACAGAAACGTTGCATGGCTATAATTTCATCCGCCGCCCTTAGCAATAGATAGAGTTTTCTCACATTTGGTTGAATCCGCAATATTTTCTCCACCAAAACTACATTCCACAAATATGTTGAAATACTTTTCCAACCTTCTTTTATATGTTAATATTATTACTTTTTTTTTTTTTCTAAAAAAGAAGTGATAAAATATAACATAAAATAACCCTAATAATATTGGTATGTAATATACATACTCTTTGCAAGAAAACCAGTGGAACCAGTGATCAAGATGCTCTTATTCTCAAGAAATCCAATTGCATTTCCACATTCTTCCATGAGAATTGAAGAGAGAAAATTTAGTGTAGTTTATATTCACAAATGATAGTTGTGGGAGAATTTGTTGGTTGCTATTTGGATATATATATAGTGGGTGATTGAAAAGTTGCATGTGCTATAGTTATAATGCATGGGACCAAGGTAGAATTATAAAAATAATATATTGCATTATGTCAATCAATTTCTAAGATCTATATATTAAGACACCATTATCCAAAAATTGAAAACAAACCATCTCATTTGTGGTGTTTAAAAGACCATGCATTTACTCATTTAGAGAAAAATAGATGGTTTTCATTTATGGCCCAACAACCCTTTTGAGTAGGAAAAAAAAATAGGTTAAATTATTTATTTGGATATATTTTCAAAAGTAATTCTCCTCGAATAATAATAATAATAATTAAAAAAAAACTATTTTGTATTGATCTTCCTCTCAAACCGAAGAGCGGCAAGTTATTAAGTTGATATTTCCATATGTTTTATTTGAATCATATCACAACAATTGCTTGTTTCTTTTAATTAGTTTAAAAATAAGTTTGGCAACTTTGAAAAAAAAATGATGATGTTTGGTTCTATAGTCAAAGGTGCCTTTAAAAATAATTAAAGGCTTGTATTTATTAAGTCATAAGATATTTTTATTTTTGGTCTATCAAAATGAACATAGTTAAACTGATATAAAGTGTGTATTCAAGTTTGAATTTCTGTATCTATGTATAACTTTCATAATTCAATCATGAAACTTAGAAGAATAGAAAAGGGGAAGACTCTCTAATTTAGAAATTGCGACAATTACACTCCAACCTTTCAGTTTGATCAATCACTTCTTTCAACCTATAAAATTTTATAATTAAGCCCTTACTTATTGCAAAATGCATTGTGCACCTAAATTGTAATAATTGTTTCAATAAATCGTAAAATTAATCCTTATTGATTTTTATAAATGACATTAAATAAATACATTTTCAAAATATAAAGAGTGGACCTTTTTTTTTTTTTTTCTTTTTGGAAAATGTTAACCATAAGCTTATGGAAGAAGAGTTGGAGTTCGAGTTAAGACCTGAACATAATGATGAAAAAAGTAAACACAAAGTTATTAAGGAAGGATTAATTGGACAAATAGCCAAAATAGAATAGTGTTTTTTAAAAATGGTCAAGACAGTTTCAGTTTGGAAAAATGACCGAGTGGTTGAATCTACTAAAAATGGACAAATATACCCTTGTTGTCCAATCCCTACAATTATGGTTTGTTTTAAACAAATATAATAAATCAAAAACAATATCTAATAATCTTAATTACCCTACCAAAAATGTAATTTACAATGATGTACTAACTCAACAAACTAAAAAAGTAATGCTTTTGAAAAGAAAAATAATTGAAAGATTTGGTATCATGATAACATCTTAAGAAAGTAAGTTAGGTTTCAATCTCTAATGATATCATCATATAAGCCATCATAACCCATCATAATCATTAAAAAAAAAAAAACTTAAACCCTAATAAAAAAAAGAAAGTATTGCCAAAACAAAATCTAAAAAAAAAAAAACATAATTAAACAATAATTGATAAAGTTAGATTTCTAACAAAATTATTAGAATTTAGGCGTTGCCTAAATAAATACATTGCATACAAAATACCTATGGATTAAATCTCCACCACAAAAACATTTTAGGGAAATTATAAAAAATGGAAAAAAAGAATACAAACCATTTACAAACTAGAGCAAAAAATAATATCAACAGAAATTTTTATAAAATTCCAAATATACCTTTGCGATTTTTCTCTATGATTTCCCGTTCTTCTTCTCCTCCTCCTCCTCATAATTTCTTCAATTCCTCGCTGATTTGTTCTTCTTTATTGATCGATTTCATCATTTTCTTATTCTTCTTAAGAGATTTTCATCCTTCTTCGTCTATTTCTGGTAGAGTTCTTCTTCTTCTCCTTCTTCTCCTTCTTTCTCTACAAATCAATTTCTTAGTTTTTTTTCCTTTTTTTTTTGAATTTTGTGACGCTATTTTCTTCTTCTTCTTCACATTTTGTTGCCTAGTAATGTCTTCTGAGTGTACGATGGTAATGTCTTTGTTGATTGTTTCTCATAAAATCATAAAATATATTACCGAAATTGCATAATTTTGATGATGTATTGTATGATTATTTATCTCTGTCTATCTCAAATAGACAGATATAGTGTTCTATCTCTGTCTATTCCTGATAGACAAAGATAAAAGATATTTACTCGATTTATAATAGCTTATGGTTGGAACATCCAATTCTTAAAATTTTGGACACAATCCACATCCTATACAACTGTTAGAAGAAAGAAGATATGCATATCTATAATGCAACTTACATGAACTCCCCATTCGAATTAGCACCAGAATCCTATGAGTAAATCAAATTTTAATTAATAGACACATGATATGTTTATAGAAACTTGTAAGAAATAGCAATAAACAAACAATAATTTGCAATTTGTTTTGGCTTGCTTCAACCCAAAATTACCTTTAAATCTTCATTTAATTTTTTGGCTGATGAATTCAAAGGCTTACCAAAGAAACAAACTGAAAAACAAATATAGAATTCTATCTTTGTCTATCATTGATAGACAAAGATAGTGTTGGGGTTGATGCCCTAAAGTCTCGTGTTCTGTAGTTTGTAAACACATTTTGTACAAATGCTTGTGATGTATAATATATGATATTTACTTCACTTCTTGACTTTGTACATTGGATGTTTTATTTGCTTTACCACAAACCAATAAACTAAAATCCCTGGTTGTCTTTATGTAACTTAAGCATGTATGTGGTAACATACAAGTGGATCATGTCTTAAGTGATAACCAAAATGGTCTGTAGTATATGGATATAGGAGGGAAACCTTATCCTGGTAACGCTATGGATGCGGCCCGCTTTGTGGAATAGTTACAAGTGTTGTGACTTGTCACAGATTGTCTGATCCCGATCATTCGTGTAGACGACATGCGAGTGCGGACGTCCTATACAAAGAGTTTGTATAAGACCTGACCACAAAGTGTTAATGTCTCGTCATATAACCCTGTTCATGACAAAGACTTCACTTCACTAGGATGACCATAGGTAACATGACCTCAATCTTGAGTGAGTTGGGAACTCTTGCCATTGAGGGCGGTTCTTTGATTTGCTTAGGTGCGAGTGGCTAGAGCGCTGACTCAAATCTACCACTTTGGGGATTCGTCTGATTTGGGAGTTGGGAACTCAACTATACAAGATGGAGTTCACTCCTTCCCTGAAGTAGGGGTAAGTAGATAGATTGCTCCCTTAAGGGTTGATCCCGGGTCTTGAACAGTGTGGTGTCACACACCTTCTCATGGCCCGATAGGTGTTCACACATAGTAGGACTATGTTGTATTATTCATTAGAGGGATCAGTGGTACTTAAGAAGTAAGATGTAACTACAGGGGCAAAATGGTAATTAGCCCAGCTATACTGATGAGCATCTGTGAAGGGTTATCGTACTGATGGTTGGTTATATCTGATGGACATAGAAATATATATGTGGTAAGAAGAGTTCAGTTATCGGTCTTTAGTGGAATGCCTGGAAATTAATGGATGGTGGATATCGTGGCTAAAGAGTTTAGTCAGTTATTCACGTACCGTTAGAGCTTCGAGTCATAGGACCATAAGGTCCTCTTGGTAGCTTGGATACAAGTTGAGAATCAGTTTTTGGGTTAGTTTGAAATGTTCAAATTGACAAGAGGGAGTTCGACTATATATAATTGAACTAGTTAATTATATATGATATAATTGACTTTATGTATGAGATACATTAATTTGGAGGAAATTGGATATAAATATGATTTATATCTAATGGAGGAAAAATACTATGGTTAATATATGATATTAAATCATAGATTATGAATATAATGTGATTGTATTTATTATTTATTAATTAGAAAATTATGGAATAATTGGTCGGCGTCTCTTCTATTTTCGTAACGGATGAGTAAAATGAAAAATCGTTTTGAGATGCTTAAATAGCTCACGGTGTTTTGCGATTCAAGAAGAGTCATCGTTTAGTAAATTAGTGCCTATACGATAGTGCTGTTTACTGAACGATCGCTTACACTCGCACAAGCTATTTACTAAACGATCGCTTATCTTTTACTAAACAATCGTTTAGCGCTCGAGTTTTACTAAACAATCGTATAGACGATCACTTAGCTTTTCCTACACGATTGTATAGACGATCGTTTAGCTTTTCCTACACGATCGTATACTTCACCTAAATGATCAAGCATTTTGTCTATACGATAGACGAGTCTTTCTCCCACTTGCTTGATTATTGTATACGATCTCTTTTCCTCCTCCCCTCTACCAAATATGAACAAAGCCCACACTTTAGATTTTCATTCTGAGAATACTGAAGGCTCCGAGTGGTGGTGTCGTCCTCGTTTCATTGTGTTCGTACGAAGCTGTTCATATAGACGTTTGGGGTGTTATTGGACGATTACTTGCTGGTCCTTTGTGGAGAGAGCGAGATTTCAAGTGAAAAAAAAGACTTCAACTGGTATGTTCTCTTGGTCTCTTATTTATTTATCCTTTAAACATGCCAGTAATTTAGCGTTGTGAATGCATATTTGTATGTTTGAATGTATATGTGGAAATTCTATCGCAATGAATTGGAAAGATCCGCTTATGCTCATAGGTACTCTTGTATAAGAGTTCCTTCAATTGGTATCAGAGCTAGGTTTCTGATATTCCAATTTCATTGTTGCAAAAAATTACATTTACATTATCTGGGTGCAACATGTCTACTCTCTGTTTTAATTATTAAATCATTTGTGGATGTGTGGATTAATGAAGTTTTCTGAGATGAAACCTCGGTTTGTTAAGTTCTTTTATATTTTTAGTTAATTGTAAAGGCCCCTTCATTTTTGGGCATAATTAATTGCTATCGAGTTTGTAATTTCAAAGTTAGTTTGAGTCTTGAGTCATTTGTGAAGAAGTTCGGAGCAAGGGTTGCTGTTCTTCAAGGAAGAAGACAATCAAGTATTGGTCGGCTCGTATAGATGATGGGGTAGACGATCGCTGAGTATCAGATGCTCGGGTGTCGTTTAACGCACGCGCGCACTAGACGATCGTATATCTCAGCAAACCTCATTACTTAGTTATTGACTATATGATCGCGGAGTAAGTGGTAAATCGTTTACCTTTCGCGTGTTAAGCGATCGTCTAGACGATCAGGCTTCGTGGCCTTGTATTTTTCTATGCGATCGTTTAGCTTTCACGCTATCGTCTAGTGTGCGTTACACGATTGTTTATCTGGAGATGCTTACTAAAAAATGGAGCTTCGCTTAGTTGTTCAAGACCCGGTTCGCGTGTGAACCAGTTTGCTTGGTGGAAAAATATAATAGGTAGAATTTTCATTCCGATTTTGTGTTGGTTCATCCTGGTCCATTAATCTATGGTTTTATACATGCGATATATGTTTTTTTATGTTATATGGTATGTACATATAAAAAATCCCACCTTAGGTTATGCATTTGTCATGCATCTTCTCTCTATTATAAGTGTTATGATTTAGAGAAGCATGATTTAAATTACTTTAAGTGCATGGTCATGCATCATATAAGATAAGAGTTATATTTATGCATGCATTATTTATTAAGCGTTATATTTCTAAGTGTAATAAATACCTTGTTATGTGGCAATGTATGTTTTAGTTGTTTCTTTTATAGAGGTTATATAATGAAATTAGAACTAAAATCAATAATTAAAGGTTAAAGTGTAGCAAATCTATCTATAAGGAACCTTTTGGCTAAGGTGGGTTCTGTCTAGGTTGGGGTATTTATGGTGACGGCAACAGAACACCCTTACCTGGGAACCTTCCTGAAAAGGTGAATTAGATAGATTTCGTGCATGCATGCAAGTTAAGAACAATCTATTAAAGAGTTTAAATGTGACTACTTGAACTTGTTTTATTTCAAAGACAAAAATTGCTTTTTAGCAGACTTAATAAATGACTTAGATTATAATCAGTACTTGGATTGTCTAGGTTAATGAACCCCTAGATAGAACATTCAGTGGGAAGTACTTGAAATATTTGATGCTTCATTTACACTTCTCGTGTTTCTCTCTTATTGTCCACACCATGAGATCTAAATAAAATTTCTGCGAATAGCCTCGAGGCACCCTAGGAGTGTCCCCCATATAGGATGGTTGTTTTGCGCATTTCTTTATTTGATCTCTTGTAAGAAGATAAGGTTACTTATCTCTTGTCCTAATATGCTTTTTCCCTATGGTGGGCGCATTACGACAGGACTCTGGGGCTGAAAACGAAGGGTTACACTTACTCGAAATTGTTAAGGGTTAACAGTTTTGGACCGAACAAATGGTGGCTGTTAGGTTCAATTCCAAGAGTTGGTTCTGTGTAATAGTTGAGAATGTCTCATCCTAGTGAAAGGACATCTGATCACCTGATTAGTGATGTTTGTCCTGCCTCGCTAGGGCATCATTGCAAAATAGGATTCTTATCATTTAGGGTACTTGAAAACTGTTTTGCTAAAACTAATTGGTTAAAATGTGGTTTTGCAAAGTCTTATAAAAGTTTATTCATTTTTCAGCAACAGTTTTTAAAATGGCTACAACCACTATTAGTTTATTTAGCACCGAAAAACTGAATGGCCAAAACTATTCAAGTTGGAAACATATGATCAAGACGATACTTATCATCAAGGATCTGAAGTTTGTCCTTACGGAGGATTTCCTCCTATTCCACCTCAAGACGCTACTCGAAATGTTCATGGGGCGTATGAGAGATGGACACGGGCAAACGAGAAGGCCCGAGCCTATATCTTGGCCAGTCTTAGTGACGTATTGGCCAAGAAACATGAGTCCAAGGTCTCAGCTGTGAGATCATGGAGTCCCTACGGGGAATGTTCGGACAGTCGTTTGGGCAGCTCAAGCACAAGGCTCTGAAACACATCTCCATCTCCAAAATGGAGGAAGGCATCTTTGTTCGTGAACGTGTGCTAAATATGATGTTCCACTTTAATGTGGCGGAGATGAATGGGTCTAAAATCGATGAGGGTAGTCAGGTTAACATGATCTTGCATTCATTGTCGGAGAGCTTCCTCCACTTTGTTAGCAATATAATTCTTAACAAAGTAGATTATACCCTTACTACTTTCCTCAATGAGTTGCAGACTTATCAATCCTTGCTGTAAAGTAAGGAGAAGAGGGGAGGTGAGGCAAATGTTGTCTCGTCTTCTAAAAAGTTCCATCGAGGTTTAACCTCAGAGACGAAGTCTGCACCTTCAACTTCAAACTCTAGATAGGGGAAGAAGAAGAAGGGTGATAAAGGGAAAGGGAAAGTTCCTGCTAACCCATCATCTGTCGCTCAGAGGAAGCATCCACTGTTGATTAAAAACGGAACATGTTTCCACTGCAACCAGGACAAACACTGAAAGAGGAATTGTCCTTGCTATCTGAAGGAAAGGAAGGTAGCAAAGGTTAAGGCCAAGGAAGACAAAGGTAAATGTGATTTACTTGTACTTGAAACTTGTTTAGTGGAGAATGATGATTCTGCCTGGATAATTGATTTGGGCGCTACTAATCATGTTTATTCTTCTTTTTAGGGGATTAGATCCTGGCGACAGTTAGAGGCTGGTGAGATGACGTTACGAGTAGGTACCGAGCACATCGTCTCAGCTGTGGCAGTGGGAGGCATCCAGTTAACTTTACAGAATAGGTTTCTTGTATTAAAAGATGTCTTTGTAGTTTCTGAACTAAAAAGGAATCTTATTTTTGTAAAGTGTCTGTAAAGTGTTTATTCATAAGGATGGTGTTGAAATTTGTACAACTAAACTGGAAAATAACTTGTATGTGATATAGTTGCAGAATACCATGACTATTCTTATAGTTGTTTTTTATGAAGGACAGTGGAATGGTTATTACTGATATGAGAATTATGAGGTTGGTGGAATTTTGGTGGATGACTGTATAGAGTTTAATGGTTTAGTTTAATATAAGAAGATATTCAATTGAATGGGTTGGTAGATTTATTAGTTTTATTGAATTTTAGAAAAAATAGTATCCAAATTGTGGTTCCAATAAAAAAGGACAAAGATGTTTTTTGGTATTAACATTCGCTAAAGATGCAATTGATAGGCATCCATTAGTTGCTCATGTAAGTATTTGTTTTTTGGAAGGGTCTTCTACTGCTATTAGTAGTGTAGGTGAAGATGGTGATAAAATGTTATATTTAGGTTCTTCTTCTTGTGTAGGTGAAGATGGTGATAAAATGTTATATTTAGGTTCTTCTTCTTCTTCTTCTTCAAATGATGAAGTTATAAGAGATATTTTTTTATAGTGATCTAAAGGAAAAAAGTATATTTGAATGTAAAGAAGTACTTTCAAAGTATTTTTACATAAATGTAGTGAAGAATAGTTTTCAATTTAGGACTACAAGATCAAATTTGAAATCTGTTGAGTTCAAATATTTGCAAGAAGGTTGAAAATGTATGTTATTGCATCTCGGTATAAGAATAGTGAGTTGTGGATGCTTAGGAAGTACATTTCTGAGCATGATTGTCCATTGAACACAACTCTGAGTTGTCATAGGCAAGCTTCTTCATCAATAATTAGCAATTGCTTGATAGATGATTTTAGGTTCATGTCTACTGATCAATGCATTCATAAAGACATTATCCATAGGGCTTGTACAAAACTTGGAGTTAATATAAGTTATCAAAACCTTGGAGGGCAAAAGAACACATAGTAAAAATGTTAAAAGGAGATGAAGTTGAATCATACACCTTGATTCCAAGATTTTTTTGAAAAGTTGAATGAAATGAATTCAGGTATGATCCATTTTACTTAGAAAATTTACAGTAGACAGTGATAGTTGTCTATCACTATCTATCTTAGACAGATAGCTATAGACATCTATCACTGTCTATCTTAGATACATAACAATAGATATCTATCACCTTCTATCTATGCGGTTTTGTTACTATTTACGCTAATGGAAATGTTTTTATGTGTTTTTACAGGTACCTACACCGCTTTAGAAATGGATGATAGTGGTCATTTTAAGTTTTGCTTCATGTCTTTTGGTGTATAAATCGAGGGGTGGAAGTATTGCAGACATATCATATCTGTTGATGGCACATTTTTGAAGTGTAATTTTGGTGGCATGCTATTCACAAGTTCATTAGTAGATGGTAACAATCAAAATTTTCCCTTTAAATTTGGTATCGTAGATTATGAAAATGACACATCATGGACATGGTTTTTTTAAAACTTACAAAGTAGTTTTGGGGAATGAGAGAATCTAGTCGTTGTTTCTAATAGGCATCTTAGTATTCCTAAAGGAGTTTTAAGAGTGTTTTCTAATGTTCAGTACTGTGTGAATATACAACATCTCTTAACTTGAAACTTCATTTTAAGGATCCATTGCTTGATAATTATTTCTTTAGTTATGCTAATGCCTACACTACTGCTAACTTTGAGTACCCATGAGATCCATAGAGTCAATCTGTCCCAATATTAGAAGTTATCTTAGTAGTGTTGGGTTTGAGAAGTGGTCTTGGACATATTCACGAAGAAAAATGTATGGAATGATGACACCAAATGTTGCAGAAAGTACAAACTCGGTTTTTAAATATGCTAGAGAATTACCCATGGCTAGCATGCTAAGTTCAATTAGAGATATATTGCAAAAATGTCTATCTGAGATAGATAGAGATAGTATTCTAGTTGATGATACTAATTACTTTCTCATATTTATTTATTAGGTTGTTCCCATTAGCAACATTGAATACAAGAAATTGATGGACATAAACAGTTCATTGTGAACCTAGATTTGGGATCTTGCAGTTGTCGAGTATGAGATATTGAGAAAATTCCATGTGCGTATACACTTACCGTTCTTGGAATGCTTAATTTAGATACCTAGTCTTATGTAACTGACTTTTATTATAGAAGAACATTATCAAAAACATACAATGGTTGTGTTTAACTTGTTGGAGTTTAGTTGGATTGGAGAGCTGAAGATGATGTCATGAAAACATTACCTCCTATCGCTAAACGTCAAGTTAGAAGACCTAAGAAATAAAGAATTTCATCTGTAGGTGAATTTAAAAGTTCATCAAAATGTACTCATTGTAATCGTAAAGGCGACAATAGTAGGACTTGCAAACCTGAACCAATTAATCAAATGATTTAATCATTATTTTTTCATTGTAATACATGTATAGACATATGGATTAACATTAGAGTTTATGAATAATATTTCTCGATTTATCTGTTCTTGAAATGTCTATGTCAGCCATTTATTACTGTCTTTCTCAGCCTTCTATCATTGTTTATCTGAGATAGACAAAGATAACCTTCTATCATTGTCTATCTCAGATAAACATATATAGCCATCTATCTCTATCTATTTAAAATACATAGTGATAGCCCTCTATCATTATCTATCTCAAATAGACAGAGATAGTGCTCTATCTCTGTCATTATCTCTGTCTATTTCAATTTGAAGTTATCAATAATAGATCCACTCAAATAAACAAGTATGTGTTGATGTTAAATTATTATTGTTTATCATAAAAAAGTATGTATGATAAATAATTATTTACCAACAACAAAAATACTGATATGATATTGTTCATCATTAAAGTCTACCGTTGTCTATCTCAATTTAAAGTTATCAATAATAGATCCATTCAGATAAACAAATAGTATTCTATCTCTATCTATCTAAGATAGGCAATGATAGAACTCTATCACTGTATATCTCGGATAGATAGAGATAGTGATCTGTCTCTCTGAGATCCACTCAACTAAACAAATATAGAATGTAAACGATATCGAATTTATAGAAACATATATTCGAGTTTATCATTGAAGTTTATCATTGTCTATTTGAGATAGGCAGAGATAGTCCTATATCATTGTTTATCTGAGATAGACAGTGATAGCCCTCTATCGTTGGTAGCCCTCTATCGTTGTCTATCTAAGATAGAGATAGTGCTCTATCTCTCTAAGATCTACTCAACTAAACAAATATAGAGTGCAAACGATATGGAAACTATAAAAACAGATATTAGTGTTTATCATTGAGATAGATAAAGATAGAGCTCTATCTTTATCTATTTTAATTCAAATTTATCAATAATAGCCTTCTGTTATTGTCTATTTAAGATAGATAAGCTCTCTCAGATAGACAGAGATAGTGCTCTAGTTTGTCTATCTCAATTCAAATTTATCAATAGATTCACTCAGATAAACAAGTATGTATAAAAGTTTACATTATTTTTTCATTGTAATACATGTATATATGGATTGACATTAGATGATGTTTTTCGATTTATTCTATTCTTGAGTTGTCTATCTCAACCCTCTATCACTGTCTATCTCAGCTCTCTATCACTGTTTATCTCAGATAACCATCTATCTCTATCTATCTAAGATACATAGTGATAGCCTTGAATCACTGTGTATGTCAGATAGACAGAGATAGTGCTCCATCTCTGTTTTTCTCAATTTAAAGTTATCAATAATAGATCCACTTAGATAAACAAGTATGTATTGATGTTAAATTATTATTGTTTATCATAAACAAGTATGTATGATAAACAATTATCTACCAACGACAAAAATATTGATATGATATTATTGTTCATCATTAAAGTTTACCACTGTCTATCAGATAGACAGAGATAGTACTCTATCACTGTCTATTTCAAATAGACAGAGACAGTGCTCCATCACTGTCTATCTTAGATAAACAGGGCCAGTGCTCTATTGTTGTCTATCTCAAATAGTGCTCTATCTTTGTCTATCTCAATTTAAAGTTATCAATAATAGATCCACTCAGGTAAATAAGTAATATTCTATCTTATCTGAGATAGGCAATGATAGAACTCTTCACTGTATATCTCAGATATACAGAGATAGCACTTTATCTCTGTCTATCTCAGATAGACAATGATCAATCTCTTTAAGATCTACTCAACTAAGCAAATATGGAGTGTAAACGAACTATAGAAACATATATTAATGTTTACCATTGGAGTTTATCATTGTCTATCTGAGATAGACAGAGATAGTCCTATATCATTGTCTATCTGAGATAGACAAAGATAGTCCTATATCATTGTCTATTTGAGATAGACAGATATAATGCTCTATCTCTCTGAGATCCACTCACCTAAACAAATAGAGTGCAAACAATATAGAAACTATAGAAACAAATATTAGCATTTACTATTGAAGTCTATCACTGTCTATTTGAGATAGATAATATAGAGCTCTATCTTTATCTATCTTAATTCAAATTTATCGATAATAACCCTCTATCACTGTCTATCTAGGATAGATATAGCTCTCTATCACTGTCTATTTGAGATAGACCAAGATAGCTCTGTACCACTTTCTATCTCAGATAGATAGGGAAAGTGATCTATGTTTGTCTATCTCAATTCAAATTTATCAATAATAAACTCACTCAAATAAACAAGTATACATTCTATCTTTGTCTATCTTAAATAGACAATGATAGACCTCTATTAGAGTCTATGTGAGATTGTTTATCTGAGATACAAAGTTATAGAGGACTATCACTGTCCTATCTCTTGTGTTTGGAAAAAAAAAATACATTAAGAAAATAATCAAACCTTAGGCACCAATTGTGTTTTGGGTGTTTCCAAATCTGTAGTTGGAATCGTATCTAAATCTTCTTCTGTTTCAAGTTGTTGTGTTTGCATCTCAGTTTCCTACAAGAAAACAATTTTTTTTATTGTTTTATATCTAAGAATTTATTGTTTTCTAAATAAAAAAGGTAAGAAACTTAAAAAAATATATAATATTAAGATAGATTGTTTTATATCTATCATAAATTTATTGTTTTATATCTAAGAATCTATTGTTTTCTGTTTATCATACATACAACCTCTCTTTCCTTTTGACTATCACTTTCAACTTGGATCTACAAGGAAAATCAATTTTAGTTAATAAATATGCAAATAGATAAATAAATAAAATAGTATATGACAAACCAAATACTTACCCCAGATAAATATGTTGTTGTATAGTCAACCATTATATCAAGATCATGACTTTCTTCCAAAATCGAAGGCTAAGAGAAGGTGGTTTATTTTTTTCCACACCTTCTTCATGCTCTTCTTGTTGTGTAAGATTTTCTAATGGAAGTCTACAATTTGGGGTTTCCATAATTGACCTTAACATTGTTTTGATTTCTTCTTGGCCTTGTTTCAAAAGTTCTTGTTTTTCTACTATTTTCTGTTGGCCTTTTCTTAATTCACTAATTTCTTTCATTATTCTATTTGCTCATTCTTCTTGAATCTATTCATTCTTTTCTTCGTTCATTTGCCTCTCTTTCTCCTTCTATTTTTCCTCTTTTTCTCCTCCTCTGCTTAAACTTCTATGAAATATTTGAAAATTAATTGACATTCTTCTTCTGTTGGATGTAGTGATGTCATGCAAAACTATAAGTGAACAAATGTTAAATTATTAGATAAAAAAAACCTGAACCATCAATTATAGACAGTGATAGCACTATCATTGTCTATCTTTAAAGTGATAGACAATGAAAATTTTCTCATTTAAGAAATTACTTACATCTTCGACCTCGAAAATGTTCTTATTTGGATTCCTCCATTCATCTGACTACAAGCACTCACATGTGATGATTCTTGGACCTTTGATTCCAAGTTTCCTTCCAAATCCAACATCTAAATCATAAAGTTTTAGGATTGTCTCAAAAGTCCAATAAACTAATGTTAATGGGAATCCTTGAAGGTAGACAACATCCTTCTCAATATAGGATGCTGTCTTAAAAAATTGATAGTTTAGGTTGTAAGACAATCTTCCCCAATGATAGTCTTTAAATACTTGTTCATCATCCAAAATGTCTAGATATTTGAAATTGACATAGTTGTATTGTTGCTTGGGGATTAAAAGAGCTTCTAGGATGTAGAGATTGACTAATTTAATTTTCAATGACTCATCCTCCTCATTGCGCAATGCTTTGAAAGTTCTCTCTATATCTCTTCTAGTTATATGATCTTCGTGAAAGAAAAAGTATTCCTAAGTTCAGACACTTTTCTTTGGCCTAAATCTAATTGAGGGAATTTATGGCCTTTCAATCTAGTTAATAAACAAAATTGCTTCAACCCAAATTCTGCTACTTGGCCATTGAAGTTAAATGCAAAGACATTTGGCTTCTTTGTATAGCATTGTCTTCTTACTAAGTAGTTGAGGAATTGGTTGGGTATTTAGAAAGTGTCCCAATGGGCTATTTAAAACTTTTAGAAAAATTGTTTTATTTAACTTCGTCCTTATCAAATTTAAGACCTGTACACTAAAGTAGATTGTAACTCTTAAGTGTTTGTTCTCATTTTTCATGATCAGTTCATGTTCCACCTGTTGAAAAGATATATTTAACAATATGTTAGAAAGTTAAATTGAATAACACCAACAACTAATAGGATAACTATCAATAATATTTAACAATATCTATCACTGTCTATCTTTGATAGACAGTGACAGTACTCTATCTCTATCTATCTCAATTCATAATTATCAATAATAACACTCAACTAAAAAAATATAGAGTGTAAACCATATAGAAATTATAGAAACAAATATTAGTGTTTACCATTGAAGTCTATCACTGTCTATCTCACTATCTATCTGAGATAGACAGAGATGGAGCACTATCTCTATCTATTAGATAGATGGAGATAGCACTCTATCTCTATCTTTCTCAAATAGATGAAGGATAGACAGAGATAGTTCACTATAAAATTCCAACCTTCAAATTAAATTCGAAAAATCAAATCTCAACCATATATTCCAATTAAAATTATCCTAACCCAATTATTCAATTCCAAAAATAAATCCACCAATTGAATTAAATCCAAATAAAATTTAAATAAAATCCAATTCTTCAAATTCCTTCAATTTATTTACAACGAAATGCTAGTTCCTCGTCATATTAATTTACAGTTGAATTACTTAAACATAATAATTAAGTTTCGTCTCAATCTTTGCATCATAATTCAAGAAAATTAAATAAAAATGCCCAAAAAACTTAGGTTGTCATAGTCTACCCTCTTTAAGGAACTTTCGTCCTCGAAAGTTCTAATCTTGAAAGAGCATTGGGTAGTGTGCCCTCATCTCATCCTCTCGTTCCCATGTTGCCTCCTCGAATTGGTGATTCTACCATAACACCTTCACTAGTGCTATCTCCCTATTGCGCAAAACATTCACTTCCTTTGCAAGATCTTCTATAGGCTTCTTTTCATAACTCAAGTTCTCATTCAACTGTAAGGGCTCGAAGTCTACCATATGAGATCTATCACATATTTCCTCAACATCGAGACATGAAAGATATTATAAATCCGAAAAGACAGTGGTAATGTTAACCGGTAAGCCACATGGCCAATTCGCTCCAAAACTTAAAAAAAGCCCAATAAAATGTGGACGTAGCTTCTCTTTCTTACCAAACCTTAGAACACCCTTCATAGGTGCCACTTTCAAGAATATTTTAACACCCAGTTCAAACTCCTAGAAGTCTAACATCAGCGTAATTTTTCTGCATACTTTAAGTTGTTTGCATGTGTGCCATTGATGCGTTATAAATGTGATGTGATTATGGTATGAGTTGCGGTGATGTGTTATGTGTTGCACATGTAAGTTTTTCTAGTAAGACCCAAGTATAAATCTCACCAGGTTTTCTGGTAAGTTCAGGATCGAACACAGGGACTGCTGAGTTAATATGCGATGGCAAAAACAAATGGATGGTGTTTTGATAAAGAATATTTCCTATACGACAGACTCGATTAAAGAGTTAATGAAATCAAGAATTATAATGAGTATGCGATGAACGGATTGAGAAAGGGGTTTAGCTAACACTTCCTAAGATTTCGTTCAAATTATGCGATCATACTACACACAAGCAACAACATGTCATCTCTCAATGCAAATGCCATAATTCCTCTTTCTAGGAGCATGCGATGTATACGAAAATGTCGATAGGACTTATGTCGAAGCCTCTATTCTTTTCTATGCGATGATGAATGATGCACACATACACAAGGTGACCGCATACTATCATATCCTATCTCTAGGGTGCATGCGATGCATAATAGCAAATGGAACTTATTTCTAAGTCTCTATCTCTTGCTTATGCGGTACTAATCTGTCTCTCTCAAGCCTATATTTTAACACGACTCTCTCAAGTCTAGACTCTTTCTTCAGATTACTCTCTCAAGTATCTCTAAAGGGTGAATGTCGCATACATAAGACAAGATGGTTGCATAAAGTGTAACTCTTAGGTCATGCTAGCTAAGTACTTCTCAACCCATTCGAAAATTTAGCTACTCATGAGAAGTATGGAGAGATTGAACATAAGCCGAAGTAAGATTTCCATTGTTTATAAATTAAATGCAGATTACAGAATAACAATAGAATGTAGAGATAAGAAGCTCGGTAGCAATGTCTTGCTTCTCATGGCCTTTTACACTGTCTTTTCATTCCAACTTTGCCCAGATGAATATCATTGCTTACGCAAGTGTTGGCCCTCTCTCCTTTTGTAGCGCTTCCCGACAGTATCTTGATCTTCCTGGGAATGATCTTTCAGCTTCTTTGGCTCTTAGCTCGTCTCCGTCTTCTAAGTATAAGTATGAATATAAATAGACTAATGACTCTCTATCTTGTATTTTATATGATGATCCGTCTGTTAACCTGTGGCCTTCGGTATTGTTGGAAGAAAATTAAGATGGGGTTGTGCATGCAATCATGCATTATACATGTCTTATGCTATGCGTTTATACCCATGCGTTTGAGGTCATGCGTCGGAATGAAAATGCGTTAATCTAGTATGCAATGACCACACGTTCCTATTCACAAGTCTTCTTACGCTCATGCCAAGTATAACACGAACAAAATTTTCTCGGATAACACGAAGTCGAACACAGGGACTTGTCACTCAATAATGCTTGTGAAGCAATGCGTTTGAGGCAATGAATAAAAAAATAAAAAGAAGAAGTTTAATGGATTCACACACTATTCTTACTCCCAACTAAATAGATTGAGCAATAGAAGACTCACGATGAGAATAGATAGACACAACAACAACCATTAACTCATATTAATATTTATTATCTTAAATCGCTTGAGTAATCTTAGCACGTCATACTAACGCATCGCACACCTCTCAATGGTCAGCCGCATGACTATATCTTTATAGTGCATGGTTGCGTCGAACATAAGATTGTGCATAACTCTAAGCATAATGCATACTTTGCTTTAGTGCGTTCCATCTCTTACCTTCTCAGGTAGTTAGACGCGGCTATTTAACTTATAGACATGCATTGCAACCACCCATAGACAAGCGTTGCTACAACCTTTCACTAAGCAAAGAGGATTAACTCACTATACTCGCACAATGTACACCTCTTCGGTGGGTTGCTACATGTGTTCTATCTCTAGGCTACACGATTAAGTATGTGATCGCCTTTGATAAATAAACGATGAAGGTAAACGATGATAAAGATAAAGATGATGAAGCAGATGGTATTGAAGGAATCAGAATATGCATTGATTACAAAATGTCTTAATGTATTAAGCTAAAATGTAAAATAATACAGAGGTTAGAGGAGAAATGAAGGACTCTGCGTTAAGGCTGCCGATGGTGCCATGGATGAATGGTGGAGATGTCTCTCTCGAGCTCTATCTCCGACGAAAGCTCCGGTCGTCACTCGGTCTAGTTTGTGGAGATGAAGAATTCTTACTAAAACTCTGACTCTTGCTCTCATCTATGATCGCAAACCTTTGCCTTGAGGCAGAAGTTCAGATGTCTTGAAATGAAGGTCCAATGGGCTATTTATAGAGTTTAAACGTCGACAACTATCATGATTGCGTTATGTCTCACTGATGCCTTTGTCGTGGTATGGGCAATGTCACATCGTCTTATCTTGTTGATACTCCCAAGGTATGCGTTCGAGCTTGATTCAGCTGAAGTATCAACGCGTTCTACCCATCTTGCGATCGCCCTTTTATTATGGTTGTCACTCTGTGGCCACAATCTCCAATTGATCACTGCAACTTCCATGTGATGGACGCATGCGATCATCGCATGCATTCGTCTATTCAATCATCGCATGCATTCATCTATGCGATAGCTCGGTTTTCAGCGCGTGTGTTTTCTTTGCGGTCGCTTGGCTTCAACGCATGCGTTTGTCTGCGATTACTTATTTCCAACGCATGTGTTTGATTCCTGCGATAGCTACAAAAATAGACACTTTGTCACAGAGTAACACATAATATTGGGGTCAGTGAGGATTTAGGTGCTAATCGACGCAAAACTCAATTTTTCGCAAATTCTAAGTATTATCACCGCATTTTCTACTTATTAGCCTCATAATTTTTTAAAAAAGGCTTATAATAACTGACATTTCTGCCAGTTATCACACCCTCAAATATAGAATCATGCTTGTCCTCAAGCATGCGTTATACTTAAGAAATTCTTAACTCACTTTCCAGCGTTTCTTTGCGATGACCAACTTCTCAGAATATAATTTACGCACACCTCTGACTATCACTGCAATGCTTTTCTCCACTTTGGCTGCTTCTTCAAAAAGATCTTTTCTAAGTTTAAATCCGACAAGCCTTTGCTCAAAAACTTTTTATTCATTCACCATAATTTTGCATTTAGCTTTTGAGAATGCATTCGTCAAAATACTTCAAAACTTTGCGATGAATTAATCAAATGTGGCATTGAACCTGGTTACGGCCTTCGTTTTAGCTTACCCCTACGTGTGTCATGTGGGCATCCAACTTTTGTTGTGTTCCATATTCAACTCAACTCTTGTCTTGTTTGATTTGGCTTGCGCCGGACAGAGGAGTTACATTAATATGCTGATCTTGGCGACTTGCCTTCATTTTGGCTTACCCCCACGTGTGTCATGCGGGCATCCAACTTCGAGCAAGTGCCTTTCACAGCTTAACTCTTATCAACATGGGTTTCCCCATTGACAGTGGAGTTATTATTCTCAAAAACTCGTTTTTTTTTTTCTTTTTCAAATGATCGTACTGCAATGAACGCAATTCTCCGAGATCGCTGACACCCCCAAACTTAGAGGTTGGAAGTGTTCTCACCGCAAATCTAAAAACGAAATTACAAGAATGCGATAATAAATGTTTGAACCAAGGTTTGCACAATAAAACTTAAGACTTTAAAAATTTGAAGAAGCTAATAAAAGTAAAGAATGCCTTGTGTTGATTAGTTAGAAGATGTGGTGAACTATACGTACCATCATAGAAACATCGCAAAACAACGCAATCAGACAAGGAGAATTTTAAAAGGATAATGCATAAAAGATAACAAGAAAAGAACCTTAACTAGAATAATACATGCGACAATGCGTTGGAATTCATGCGATTAAGGCCATGCGTTGAACAGTGTGGAGGATTCTTCCGTTGTAACTGCGCACCGAATAGAGTTATTATCACATCTATAAGGAGAAAACTCACCATAACCAAGGAAGCAGCCGTATATCCAAAATAACAATAAATAAAAATAATAAACTAAATTAAGAAAGCAATGTAAATATAGAATAAAAGATGTCCTTGGAGGAATTGGAGTGTTGTCACCGCAAGAAGTCTCCCATGTAAGAGATAGCTCTCAACTGCTTGGGTCAAAGGACTTGCCCTGACCGTTGGAGCTTCCAGTAATTGTTGGATGCATGATGGTTGACATGCGCCTAAGATTGCTTCCAGCTCAATCGACAGATAACCTTTCTATCTCGGGGTCAATATTGACTTTCAATGCATCGCCTATACTTCAAATATTGTTTGCAGCTTGGGCGCACAAGCTACAATACGCCCAAGATTAAAAGGGTGCCTGCGAAAACACAAAACTTAACAAAGCATTAGCTGCCAAGTCCCTGGCAACGGTGCCAAAAACTTGTTGGAGGATAATTAGGATGGGGTTGTGCAGGCAATCATGCGTTATACATGTCTTAAGCTATGCGTTTATGCCCATGCATTTGAGGTCATGCGTCGGAATGAAAATGCGTTAATCTAGTATGCAATGACCACACGTTCCTATCACAAGTTTTCTTATGCTCATGCCAAGTATACCACGAACGCAAGTTTCTCGGGTAATCCGAGGTCGAACACAGGGATTTGTCACTTAATAATGCTTGTGAAGCAATGCGTTTGAGGCAATGAATAAAAAAATAAAAAAAAGAAGTTTAATGGATTTACACACTACTCCTACTCCTAACTAAACAGATTGAGCAATAGAAGACTCGCGATAAGGATAGGTAGATACACAAAAATCATTAACTCATAGTAATGTTTATTATTTTAAATCGCTCGAGTAATCCCAGCTCGTCATACTAACGCATCGCACACTTTTAGTGATCAGCCACATGACTATATCTCTATAGTGCATGGTTGTGTCGAACATAAGATTGTGCATATCTCTAGGCATAATGCATACTTTGCTTTAGTGCGTTCCATCTCTTACCTTATCAGGAAGTTAGATGCGGCTATTTAACTTATAGACAAGCATTGCAACCACCCATAGACAAGCGTTACTACAACCTTTCACCAAGCAAAGAGGATTAACTCACTATACTCGCACAATGCACACCTCTTAGGTGGGTTGCTACATGTGTCCTATCTCTAGGCTACACGATTAAGTATGTGATCGCCTTTGATAAATAAATGATGAAGGTAAACGATGATAAAGATAAAGATGATGAAGCAGATGGTATTGAAGGAATCAAGATATGCATTGATTACAAAATGTCTTAATGTCTTAAGCTATAATGTAATACAATACAAAGGTTAGAAGAGAAATGAAGGACTCTACGTCAAGGCTGCCGGTGGTGCCATGGATGAATGGTGGAGATGTCTCTCTCGAGCTCTATTTCCAGCAAAAGCTCCGGTTGTCACTCGGTCTGGTTGTGGAGATGAAGAATTGTCACTGAAAATCTGGCTCTTGCTCTCATCTGTGATTGCAAACCTCTTCATTGAGGCAGAAGTTCGGATGTCTTGAAATGAAGGTCCAAGGGGCTATTTATAGAGTTTAAACGCCGACAGTTATTATGATTGTGTTATGTCTCACTGCTGCCTTTATCGCGGTATGGGCAATGTCACATCGTCTTATCTTGTTGATACAACCAAAGTATGCGTCCGAGCTTGATTCAGCTGAAGTATCAACGCATTCTACCCATCTTGCGATCACCCTTCTATTATTGTTGTCATTCTGTGGTCACAATCTCCAATTGATCACTGCAACTTCCATGTGATGGACGCATGCGATCATCGCATGCATTCGTCTATGCGATAGCTCGGTTTTCAGTGCATGCGTTTGTCTACGATTGCTTATTTCCAACACATGCGTTTGATTCTTGCGATAGCGATAAAGATAGACACTTTGTCACGAAGTTACGCATAATATTGGGGTCAGTGAGAATTTAGGTGCTAATCGACGCAAAACTCAATTTTTCGCAAATTCTAAGTACTATCACCGCATTTTCTACTTATTAGCCCTCATAATTATACATAAAAGGCTTATAATAACTGGTATTTCTGCCAGTTATCAAGTATTTATAGAACTCAAGGTGAATAAGCTTTTCTCTCTAATGATTGCAATGATGGGCGGTCATTAAATCTTCTGTTCTGATGCGCTGATTAATGGTCATCGAAAGTTGAGTGTACTTTGCTACAGTGTGATCTTAATGGATTGTCAACTAAATTTGGATTCGATCGTCATCAGCTTTTTGTCCCATCATGAATTATTATGCTGTCACTTGATGCGCAGTCTTTATGCGACCACCTTCTTGAGCAGCTTCTCACGATCGCATACGATAACTTTGCGATCGCAATCTTTCAATGCGCGCAGATGCCCAATTCCTTAGATCGCAATTTTACTTGCGCAACGCATTTTTCCTGCACAAAATAAGTAAATTAGCTGCTTTTATGTGATGGGTGCATGCGATTGCAATATTATTAGTTTAACGCTTTTGGACATGATTTTGTATATTTTTACCGTCGCATTCTCTTATTGTATTACTTATTTGTACTGTAGTAATGTGCGTTTCTACCTGTTATCTCTTGTATTGCCTCATTCATAGTCTGCACTAGCACCGGTCCCAACAATTTTCGCTCTCCAATCTCACCCCTACAAACTAAAGACTTGCAACTCTTCCTATACAAGGCTTCAAATGGCAACATACCAATAGTAGTCTGATAACTATTATTATAGGCAAACTCCATCAATTGCAAGTGCGAGTCCCAACTCCCTTAAAATTCCAATGCACATGCATGCAAAATCCTCCAATGTTTGGTTCAAACGCTTCGTTTGACCATCAGTTTGTGGGTGAAAAACTGTGTTGAAATCTAACCGAGTACCCAACGCTATCTGAAGGCTTTTCCAAAATCTAGATGTAAAACGAGGGTCTCTATCAAACACAATAGACACTAGCATTTCATGCAATCTAACGACCTCTTTCATATACAAATGTGCCCACCTATTCACTGAAAACGTAGACCTCCCTAAAATGAAGTGTGCTAGCTTAGTGAGTCTCTTTACCACAACCCATGTCACTGCATAGCCTTTTACTGTTCTTGGTAAACCTACAATGGAGTCCATGGACACATTCTCCCACTTCCATTTTGATACACTCAGAGATTGCAACAAACCTGCCAGCTTCTACCTTGGAGCTTTCACTTGCTGACATACCAAACATCTAATAGCAAACTCGACTACCTCTTTTTTCATATCATACCACCAATAATACCGTTTCAGGTCCTGATACATCTTGATGCTACCAAAATATATATATAAAAAAAGGGAGCTATGAGCTTTTGTCAACATTTCATTCCTAAGATCACAGTCCGTAAGTACATATAAACGTCACTGGTAATGAAGATCATTATTTGGGGATACTGAAAACTCACTATCCTGTCCTATCTCTACCTGGCGAAATTTCTTAACGAGGTAAGAATCACCCCGTTGAACATCAATAATTCTCCATCTTAAGGTCAGTTTTGCTGACAATTGTGTCAATTGTGAAGTGACTTCCTCCATTGCTACTGCAATTTCAGCCTGCTCAAAATCCTTGCATAGATGAGTCTGTTTGGTGATTAGAGCTGCTTAATGGGTTGTCTTTCTACTCAGAGCATCTACCATAATATTTGTCTTTCTTGGATGATACAGAATTTCACAATCATAATCTTTCATTAACTTTAGCCATCTACGTTGTTTCATATTCAACTCTTTCTGCATGAAGAAGTATTTTAAGCTCCTGTGGTCTGTAAAAATCTGGATTTTCTTCTCATACAAGTAGTGTCTCTAGATCTTTAAAGTGAAAACCACTGCTCCCAACTCCAAATCGTGTGTAGGATAGTTTCGTTCATGATTCTTCAACCGACAAGAGACATAGGTAACTACTTACCCTGCTGCATTAACACACATCCTAATCCTTTCTTGGAGGCATTACTATAAATAACCAAACTCCCTGATCCATTTGGTATTGTAAGAACTGATGTAAAAACCAACTTCTGCTTAAGGTCCTGAAAACAGTCCTCCGAATCTTTATCCCGTACAAAGGAAACTCCATTTTGGTCAACTAGGTCAAAATAATGGTTAGCGAGAGAAATCCTTTACAAATCGACGATAAATTAAACTACTTTCTCCAATTACTTTCTTTGTTTTGTTTACTTTTTAAAAGTATCGAAAAAATCAAGCCAAGTTTTTAAAATTAAAAATAAATCATTTTTAATTTTTTAGATCTAAATTTGACTAAAAATTTAAATGTCCAATTTAGAAAGAGGAAAACCACGATTAAAAAATTGAAAAAAAAAAACATAATTTAAAAAAAAAAAATTAAGGCCCTAACCATTTGGTTTTTTATTCTTATTTTTTCTTTTTTAAAATTAAGCTTATGAACAACAATTTTACTCATTGATTTATTTGTTTGTTAATTATTTAGGCCCCAATTTGATAACCATTTGATTTTTAATTTTTAGTTTTGAAAATTAAACCTACATACACCTCTGTCACTTCTAAAATTCTTATTTTATTAGATATTCTACCAATGTTTTTAACAACCAAGTCAAGTTTTGAAAAACAAAAAAGAATTTTTAAAAACTTGTTTGTCTTTGAAAATTGACTATGAGTTCAAGTATTTGTTTATGAATGATGAAAATTATAGAAAGGAAGGTCGAATGAAAATATACTTAACCTTCAAAAACGTAAAAAACTAAGGACCCATATGGTAGCTATTAGGCATCATTTAGTAATTATTTGGTTTTTAGTTTTTATTTTTGAAAATTAAGTCCATAGACATTACTTCCACTTCCAAATTTCTTCATTTGTTCTCTACTTTTTACCCATGATTTAAAAAATCAAGCCAAATTTTGAAAACTAGAAAAAATATCCTTTGAAACTTGTTTTTATTTTTGTAATTTGGCTAAGAATTTAACCATTGTATTTAAAAAAGATTCAAATAATTGTAAGAAATACGAAGAAAATAGGCATAATTTTTAAAAACAAAAACACGAAATGGTTACCAAATGGGGCCTTAGTTTTTTGTTTTTATTTTTGAAAATTAAGCATATAAACATAACTTCTTCCATATCCAAATTTCTTCCTTAGTTATCTACTTTTTATTAATGGTTTAAAAAATCAAACCAAAATTTGTAAACTAACAAAGTAGCTAAAAATTGGTTTTTGTTTTTGGAATTTGGCTAAAAATTCAACCATTGTATTTGATAAAAATGTAATTCATTGTAAAAAATGAGGAGAAAATAAATTTAATTTTAAAAATAAAAAACAAAAAACGAAGTGATTATCAAATAAAACCTGAAATCAAATAATTATCCAACGGAACTTAAATTATTATCCAACCAACCCTTAAAACAATTTTATTAGGAAAGTGATACATATATTATTTGGACCAACAATATAATGGTAGTTGAGATAAGACCTACTTATATTGTGAAAGTAATATTTTATTACATTCTTTCACCCATATCAAAGTCTTAGATCCAAAAGAATAGACAGGTGACCTAATATTTTATTTTTTTCCAATTTATTTAGAATATATTATTGTCCATACTTTAAGACATAGCCAAAGTACTTTACTTCATTTTGGCCATTGACACACACATTCCAACATTCTCAATAAATTTAGGCTTGTTTAATAATAATTATTTAATTCATTGTCTTGTTTAAACAGAAATATCATATTACTATAAAAAATATACATAATTTAAAAACCCATTAAATCTTTAATACATTTTTTTTTATTAAGATAATGGGTTTTCTTAAAATACTTTTATATGATACATTTGCATTTTTTTAGACATAAGCTTATATAATAGTCTTTATTTAAATTATAAAAAAAATCTACCTAGATGATTTCATACTCAATAAATTGTATGTTTGCATCCTCAACAAATCCTCCACTAAATGGATAAAAAACTATCAAATCTTTTCTATACTTTTGTTGGTTCCAACAAGGTTTTTGTCTATTTCTATAATTTTGTGGTATTTTTCTTGTTGGACTAATCATATTGTATAATTTTACATGTCAATATGAAGATATATTGTGTAGTACTTAATAAAAATATCAAGCTTTTCACTTTCTATGAATTTGAGATCATTGTAGAATTATGTTTTTCAATTTTAGTAATGATCTATTTTCCTCCGCTAAAATTTTATGACAATTTTTTTTAGGGAGTGTTTGATGCGCAGGTTTGGAATGCTAAGTCTGGAAATGTTAAGCCTGTGGATTAGATTGAGATAGTCTAGGTTTAAGAAAACTGTGTTTGGAGTGCAGGTTTTGAAAGTTTGGATTTTAAAAACGTATGTTTGGAATGCGAAGCTTGAGAATGGAGTGCAAATTTATAAATTTTGAGTTTATGAAATATTTTCTTATATTTAATCAGTCGTTAGATTTTAAATTAGTTCAAACTTGTCATCTTAATTATTTTAATATAGTTAAGTTTAAAATAATCTAAAAAATTTAGAATAATATTTATTTTTTGAATTTTGAAATATAGATTTGGCTAAAATTATAATTTTATTTAATTTATTACTTTATAATTTGATATTTTGATTTTATTAGGTTTTGGAATAAAATGTTATGCATACATTTGTCTCTTTTACTAATTTAAATTAGGGTTCTCTACACATGTAATTTAAATAAATATATTTAATTATGCAAAAATCTAGGTTCAATTTACTTTTTACCCCTCCTTACTATTCAATTTTTTTAAAAATTGTATATAATAATAATAAGAAGAAAAAACTATAAGGGATGCTTTTTGTAGTGATCGATTTAAATAGAAAAAAAAAGAGCTAATTAAAAAGATAATCTAATAAATAATCATAATTAAAAAGAAAAAACTCCAGAAAAAATAAAAGAAAGAGAGTTTATTAAAAAATATTATTATCATTAAACAAATGCCTGTTTGGAATGAATTAGAAAATTTTTTATTTAAACACTCTTGATTTAAAATAAAAACACATGTGTTTGACAACTCTTATTTAGAAGTATTTTTATATACAAGTTTGCTCGATTTGTTATATACTAGAAATGTTTTATTAATGTTTTCCAAAATTGATCAATGGTAGTCGAAGTTTGGTTAGAGACGGTGGTCATCGAAGTTGGCCGACAACGATCATTAGAGGTGGTGGTCAAAGCGTTGGCTGACAACGCCGAAGTTTGGCTAGAGTCGACGGTTGGAAGTCCATCAACAGGATCGCCGGAAGTTCACCGGTAGGGTCTTCAGAGTGGTGACTGAAGGTGCCGACGCATGATCATCGACAAGAATCGCTGGAAGTTCACCGACAGGGTCGCCAGAAGTGGTGACTGAAGGTGGCCGACGATGGTCGTTGGAGGTGGTGGTCGGTATTGGCCTAGAGTGGCTATTGGAAGTGGTGTCTTGGCCAACAAACTTCCTAAATTAAATTAGAAAAAAAAAAAAAAAGTGTAACCCATGGGTTTGAATAGTAGGGAAGAGGATAGGAAGCTTCCTAAACCCTTATTCCAAACAAGGGTTGGGCTTCGGATGCCTAACCTATTCCAAGCCTAATCCTTGAAACAAATACCCCTTTAAAGACCATTTAAACTATTCAAGTTAAACAAATTAAGCTCCTTTTTGTAATCCATTGATTTTTAAATATTGTATTTGTTTTCTCATAACTTCTCAATCACAGTTTTCATATTTCTTACTATAAACATTTGAATTCTCAACTACATTTCAAACACAAAAATAAAATTTTAAAATGTTATTTTTGTTTAATTTAAGTTTTTAAGTTTGACTTTTTTATCTTTTGAAAACAATGGTAAAATGTAGATAAGAAAATATATTAACCAATTGAAGGAAGTAGTTTATAAAGTTTAATTTTCGATAACTAAAAAATATAAACTAAGATCATGGTTGGTAATCGTTTCTTTTTTTATTTTGGTTTTTGAAAATTAAATATGCTCCCTCTCATTTTTCTACAATAATTTGTATATTTTTAAGCATAAGAATAGAATTTTTAGCCAAATCCTAAAAATAAAAATATTTATTTATTTATTTATTTTAGTTTCAAATTTTGGCTTAGTTTTAAAAAACGTGATTATAAAATAGGTAATAAAGCAAGAAATTTAGAGGTGTAAGAGGTGTCATAAGCTTAGTTTTTTAAAATTAAAAACAAAAAATTATGGTCATGTTTGGTAACCATTTTGTTTTTTGTTTTTGTTTTCGAAAATTAAGTCTGAACACTACTTCTACCTCCAAATTTCTTCATTTTTTATCTATTTTTCACCAATAGTTTAAAAAACCAAGCCAAATTTTGAGAACTAAAAAAAGTAGTTTTCAAAAAGCAGCTTTTGTTTTTTGAATTTGGTTAAGAATTTAACCATTGTACTAAAGAAAGATGCAAATTATTTGTATGATATGGATGAAATAGACTTAATTTTCATGATTAAAAAAGAAAACCTAAATAGTTACCAAACGAGATATAAATGATTATTGAACAAGATTTAAGTTTCCAAATCATTTTAATTAGTCCACATCTATCAAATTACCTATTCTGAAAAACTTGATGATCAAATCTTCACATTTTGTCTTGTTCTTCAAACTCAACAAAAATCTATTTTCTCACACACTATGATCATATATTTCGAAAAATTGATCACGACACCCAATTTCCTGTCTTAATCCAATTTCTTATTTTACATTTTCTGCTTTCTCTAAATAAATAAATAAACGAAATAAATTATGTGTTTCTTTAGCAATAATCTAATTTTAGTGGTTGTGATTAGCGCACGAAATATCTTTGAGAGGATTAATAATTGTTCACATTATGTCATTAAAAATAATTTTGACTATTTTATTTGTCTTTAAATTACCTCCTTTCTAAATAATAGCCATATTAATACCAATTACTCCTAAAATCCAACGTGTATCAACTTAGCACGGAATATAATCATCCTTTACGTAAATATAAAATTTGATATTTCCTTAGCTCGACCAAAAGGTAGCGACTAGGAGATTTGTAGTTTAAATATTTTTTACTTTTTTTACTTAAAAAAATATATATTTTAACAAAGCTTAAGGTTTAATTTTGTATTTTAAAGTATTAATGCATGATAATATATTTTTATTAAAAACTTAATTAGAGTAAAGTTTAAATTTAGTACTTTGAGCTTTAATAGTTCATTCCATCTCCATTTTTCGAAAAAAGATTTAATTATGAGTCCTTCAACGGTAAATATTAATGCTAGTAATTTGAAGTATTAATGCATAATAATTTATTTTATTAAAAACTTCATTAAGGTAAAGTTTAAATTTAGTTCTTAGGAGCTTTAATAGTTCTTCCATCTCTATATCTAGAATTTAATCACGAGTCTTTGAACTTTGAATTTGAATGCTATTTAGTTTTTGTAATTAACATAAAATATCGTAACTAAATAATGGTGTGATACATAACGAGACAAAATAAAATAATTTTTTTAGAGAGAGATACTTAATGATAATGAGATCTATTTAGTAGGTGCAATGAAATATCTCAATTAGTTTGACATATTTTTAGCACTATCGTCATGTCCCATATCCGATGTATTCATTACCAAAAAACAGTTTTGTACAAAAAAGAGCGAAATGAGAGCTAAAACAATCTTGAGATACAAGACTAGAGAGAAGCCATAAAAAAGAAAATAGTTAGTTGAACAAATTTCTTTTTGGATCATGCCAGTTATGGTGTGTATTGATCATCTATCTACCATACTTAGACCAAATAATGGGACAATATATATCTAATACACACATATATATTGTCAAAGTGATAAAGAGGTTCGAGTCTCCCAATTCTATAATTTGTTCAATAAATTGAGTTTTGAGTTAACATATACTTCTTTCATTATGCAAACGTTTGTTTTTTTTTTTTTTTTTTTTAGTAATCAGACCAAAGAAAATGACATGATATTGCAACTAGCAAAAAAGATAAATCACTTGAATACAAAGAAACAATCTCCAAACAAAAATTCTTACGCCGCAGACCACTCGATCCTAACCATCCAATTCGTGCCAGTTCATGAGATACTGTATTATAGGCGTGAGGCAAATGTTGGAAGGTAATGAAACGGAAAGAAGATGCAATCTTCCCAATATCTTCCACAAAGGTGGTTAGCCACCTCCATTTGGACCATCCTAGTACTACTTAATATCTAAATATCTCCAATCCTATGATGCCCGGTGGGTGGTTCCAAAAGTAAAACCATGAAAATTTATATTCAAAGTGGACAATATCATACCATTGTGGAGATATGTAAAGGTCTGTTGTCCTTAACATACCGATATCAAAGCCATGCCCTGTCAGTAAAAGTCCTCAATGGTCGAACAAGATGTAGTCATATTCAGAGTATCCATTCGTATGGTTTAGCCTTTAGACGGGAAGTGTGCTTAAGTGTAATTCGAATGGATGACTACTCCATGGTTGAATTAGCATGGAGACGAGATGATTGTTTTAAGGAACGCTTGGTGGTCCTTTGTTCGAGGGGAGGATTGTTGGGTAAAAATACGATCAAAGTCCCACATCAGTTAAATAAGGAGAGGATCATGGATTTATGAGGGAGGACAACTATCTCCAATAGTATAGATCCTTTTAGGATAGTTCCAATTCGACTAGAGATGACATAAGCGGAAGACTCATTTCTGTATGAAAGGTAGAGGTGATTATTATATTTTGATGATAACCCTTGCTCCAAAAACCCCCTAAGTGTTTAATAGGGTTATGAGTTCTTTTTTTTTTTTTTTCTTTTTTAATTAATTAATTTTCTTTGAAGTTTGTTCATTTTTAATCTCTATGGTTTTAATTGTCCGATATTTGTCTCTATACTTTTAATAAATCTAAGTCATTTAAAGTTTTTTTTATTATCAAAATTGGCTAAATAATAATAATTATTTCATGCAATGAAATATAATTTGTGAATACCTTAATTTGTAGAGAAAATACTTATATATAATTCTTTTTTTTTAAAAAAAAAAAAAAAAGCTAACAATAAAAAACAATAGGAACTAGATTTAAGATTTATTGAAAGTAAAATGGTTAAAATTGAACATGTGAAAGTATAAGAACAAAAACTGAACACTTGAAAGTACAAAAACTAAAATTGAACAAATTATAGAGTGATAAATGAGTGTCACGTCTGTTGAAATTATAACAATTTTTTCATTCTCGAAGGCTTCAGCAATGAATACAATCCTTTTGTGACTTCCATTCAGAACAGAACTGATCGCCCATCCATCGCTGATGTCCGCAGCCTCTTCATCGCATATGACTCTCGGCTAGAATCCTAGTATGCTATAGACCAACTCCAACAAATACAAGCCAATGTCGCCTATCTCTCCCTACAACCTCGACGTCCTCACTGGCCTCAAACTACCAGGTCATCCTTCCGACCTCCTCCATCTCTTTTAGGTATTCTTCCTAACCCTGCTTTCTCTGCTGTGAATGCCACTGATTATACAACTCATTGATCACCTACCCGAGCTCAACGACCACCTATCCACAACCATCCCACTCCTCTAATCGGCCACAATGTCAAATCTGCAATAAGTTTGGCCATACAGCATTATGCTACAACATTGATAATCCTAAATACAGAACCATTCAACATCTCCAAGCCCATTTTTCTCAAGCAACACCAACCCAACTCAGCCATTATCCTATATTACTACTCCCCCTGTTCCAAAATCAAACCATCTTGATGAAGGCTGGTATATGGATTCCGGAGCTACTCATCACATGACCCCTGACATGTCCCACATCCAACAACCTATCCCTTATTTTGGTGTTGAACAAGTTGTTATAGGAAATGGTAAGTCCCTTCCCATCTCTCACACTGGTTCCTCCTCCTTTCTTTCATCTACATCTAATACTCCGATTTATCTTCACTCTATTCTTCACACACCTTCAATATCTCGAAATCTAATTAGCATCGATCGTTTATGTTATGATAATAATGCTTATGTTGAGTTTTCCCATGACTCATTTGTTGTGAAGGACCTTCAAACCAAGAGTCCACTCCTCCGGGACACACTTGATCGTGGCCTATACAAGCTCTCTATCACTCCATTTGCTACACTATCATTCATTTCCTCCTCTCATCCAACTACCTTCATCTTAGCACTCACAGAATTCTCTTTGTGGCATCATCGTTTAGGACACCCCTCCCTTCCAGTAGTTCAATCTGTTTTGTCAAAATGCAACCTGAAGTACAAAAATAATACTGATGTATCAGTTTCTAAGCACTGTCAAATGGCCAAGAGCCATCGTTTACCTTTTCAATATTCCAATTCTCGTCCACCCTCTCCCTTTGATATAGTGTATGACGATATATAGGGTCCTTCCCCTATCAATTTAGTAAATGGAGATAGATATTTCTTGTTATTTATCGATGCTTTCTCCCATTTTACTTGGATGTATATAATGAAAGCAAAATCTGAAGTTCTTCCCTGTTTTCTTAAGTTTTAAGAAATGATTTCAAATCAGTTTTCCACCACCATTAAATCAATCCAAACTGATGGAGGAGGGGGTTCAAAGCTCTCTCACTATACTAGACAAACTTTGCATAATCTACCGTTTATCTTGTCCTTACACACCTCAACAAAATGGCACTGTCGAACGAAAGAACAGGCATGTCATTGAAGTCGGTTTAGCCATGCTTGCCCACTCCTCTATTCTACATACCTTCTGGCCTTTTGCCTTCCACACCGCTCTCTACCTTATCAACCGGCTACCCACACCTCTCCTTGCAAACAAATCCCCCTTTGAAATCTTATACTCTAAACCTTCTGATTACAAACTTCTTAAAGTATTCGGCTGCACCTGCTTTCCATTCCTTCGGCCGTTCAATGACAATAAACTCCAATACAGGTCTCATCTATGCTTATTCTTAACTATTCTTCCTTGCACAAAGGATATCTTTATCTCCATCACACAACAAGTCGCATTTATGTCTCCAGGCATGTCATTTTCAATGAAACTGCCTTCCCTTTCCTTGATAACTCTCCATCAATCTCTTCTCCTTTACACTCTTCTTCTCTAGTCCTTTCCATTCCCATTCCAATCAGTCCTTCCTCCTTAGATCATGTCACTGCTAATTCCCAAAGCAACTGTGTTCATCACCATGATCCCCCCCCTCTCACCTGCCTTCTTCCATCCTATCTCTATCCCCCCAACCCACACCTCACCCTACACCACTCAACCAAACCACTCCACATCTTCCCCAATCACCAGAATCATCAACCAATCCACCAGCTCCTATTATTCCTTCCCCTCACCACCATCCACCTCTACTCTCCCGTCTCCTGCTGCTTCCCCACACCCCAACCTTCCCATCACCTCAGAACCACCACCATCCCTACCCCTCATAACCAATAAACACCACATGATTACACGATAAAAAATGGGCATTTTTAAACCAAAGGCTTGGCTGTCCGAGGCTATTGATTTGGACAAAATAGAACCACGATCCTACAAGGAAGCCCTTCTTCATCCAAGATGGAAGCAAACAATGCTTGAGGAATATGAAGCCCTCATAAGAAATAATACATGGTCTCTCACACCTCTGCCCCAGGATCGCAAGGTAATTGGCAGCAAATGGGTGTTCAGACTCAAACAAACTCCATCAGGTGAGATTGCTCGTTTGGTTGCTCAAGGTTTCAACCAAGACTATGGCATCGATTACTTTGAGACCTTCAGTCTAGTTATCAAGCCTACTACCATTCGACTTGTTCTATCCATTGCTCTGTCTCATAACTAGATCATTCGGCAACTTGACGTACAAATGCCTTCCTCAATGGCGACTTATCTGAGGAAGTATACATCAAGCAACCACCTGGTTTCATAAGTGATCAACACCCTGATCATGTGTTACTTCTGCACCAAGGAATTGTATGGCCTCAAGAAGATCCTCACGCCTGGTTCTTAAAGCTCATAACTGTCTGATGCAATGGGCTTCCCAATGTGAAATCTGATCAATCTATGTTCATTTCCGCAACTCCATACTTTAATTATCTTTCTCATTTATGTTTGATGATATTACGTAACTGCAATAGTTCTAACAACCATCTCCACTTCATACTTTATTTAAACACACAATTTTCCACTTAAAGATCTGGTGATCTATCCTTTTCCCTTAGCCGTTTAGGTGGCTCACTCATCAATCACTTACATTGTTCTCAATCCAAGAACATTCATAGCCTACTTGAACGTGCACAACTCACTGACTGCAAAGCCAATTCACTCTCCAATGGCCATTGCACCTCGTTGTCCCCTCACTGATGATAATCACTAGACAACCCCTCTGAATACAGAAGTTTTAGTCAGTCCCTTCAATATTGTACACTGACCAACCCAGATACAGTTTCATGTCAATAAGCTCTATCAGTTTATGCCACGCCAATAATTCACATCTTCAAGTGAATGCCCAAACTCTCCTGTCGGGTACTAAAAGGCACATACAAAATCTGGTATTGCTTTTAACTAAGTCCTTGTTTGGCTCTAACTCTACACAGATCGCGATGGGCCAACTGCCCGATACAAGACAAGCGAAAGTGGATCTGTGTCTTTCTTGGTTCCACCCTCTTCTGCATGAAAGCTCTCATAAAGCAAAGTATCTCTCGATTAAGTAACCACGAATCAAATATCGTGGTCTGTCCAATGTTGCCGCTGAGTGACTATGGGACCAAATCATTCTCGATGAAATTTGGTTTCAATTCGCATCTCACCCTCTGCTACTCTGTGACAACCTCAGTCGCCACATATATGTGCCGACACATCTTGTCTTCACAACCGACCAAACATCTGAGATCTGAATTTTCACTCCTTACAAAAACGTTGCTTCCAAACAGCTTTCAGTCAGATTCCTCCCCTCTGAGGATCAGCTGGCCGACATCATGATAAAAGCCTTACCAAGTCCTCGCTTTCTTAGTTTGAAGACCAAGCTTACATTCGCGACAACTCCTCATTCGCTTGCAGAGGGATGATAAATGAGTGTCATGTATGTTGAAATTATAACAAAATTTTCATTCGTTTTTTTGCTTTTTCTTCAGCATTTCAGGTTCCACTATTTGGCTGTTATTTTGTGTTTTCTCTTTCATGGTTGTTATGTTAGACCATTGATACTACGCCATGTGGCAAATTATATGTTAATAAATAGCGCTACATGACGGGCCATAACTATCTCGGAAGGTCGATCGTTTAGTACATTTCTTCTATCGTTTATTCTCTCTACTTATCGTGTAGCTAATTGTCTCTATCGTTTACATCCTATCATATACTCTCCATTGTTTACACTCTCGACCCCATCGTGTAGCGTCTTCCCTTTATCACTTACATGCTCAACCCAGGTTTGCAGTCTCTTATCCTATCGTCTATACTCTCACTTCTATCATGTAGATGCTTGCCTTTGTCATTTAGATATTTGACAACGATCGTTTAGCCTTCACTTCTCTCTATCGTTTACATAAAGTATATGACAAAAATGGTACTTTAACCTAATTTATTTAAGAAATTAGGTGATCGGTTTTCAAAAGAAAAGAAAAAATCATTAGTTTAAAATACCATTTTGATCCTTATACTTTAAGACTCGTTCATTTTTACGCCTTATACTTTCAATTGTTCTATTTTAGCCCCGAACTTTAAAAAAAATCTTAGATTTAGTCTCTACTATTTGCTTATGTTATATTTTTTCAAGAACATTTTTATTATTTATTAATTTTTCTTTTTTTTGCTATAGATTTTGATGAAAATTATTATTATTATTAAACTAGTTTTACTAAAAATTTAGTTTAATGGACTAAAGGATTGGGATCCAAATGATATTAAAAGGAGAGTAAATAAATAAAAAGTAGAGTAGGTGGGCATTGAATAAGTTCCCAACACGCAACGCCCAGTTCAGAGGTTAAGTGAATTGAAGCCCAACGCAAACCCCATCTGCCCCAACTTCCCCTTTCCCATACCCTTTTTTTTTAAATTCTTTTTCTTGTTACGATGCATAAAATTATTTTCAATGTTTGATTCAGTAACCATTTTATATTTTAAAATTAAATCTATTTCTTCCTCGTTTCTTATAATAATTTAGAGTACGATATAGTTCAATTCTAAAAATAAAATGAAATTTTTAAAAACTACTTTTTTTAAAAAAATTTGTCTTTATATTTTAAATTATTGATAAAAGATAAATAAGAAATGAAGAAATTTAGAGGGCTTAATTTTCAAAAACAAAAAACTTAGGTCTCGTTTGGTAATCATTTTATTTTTTTTTTCAAATTAAGCATATAGATACTATTTTCGCCTCCAAATTTCTTCATTTGTTATCTATTTTTCATCAATTGTTTAAAAAACGAGCTAATTTTGAGAAATAAAAAAAGTAATTTTTGTTTTTGAAATTTAGTTAAGAATTCAACTATTGTAATTAATAAATATGCAAATCATTATAAGAAATGTGCATGAAATATGTTTAATTTTCAAAAACAAAAATGAAAAATCAAATGGTTACCAAACGGAACAAGTCACTTGAGTTTTGTTGGCTTTATCAAATTGTACATGACTTGATTTTATAAGATTTATTTTCCATTTCATCCTAAAATTAAATAACATTATTCCAACCTTTTCCTTTGATAATGTTTACTTGAAGGAGTGCCATAAAAATTGACACTAAGCTGTATTTTTATTTTGTGCATTGATGGGCTTAATTTATTAGTTTATTTTTCCAAAAAAAAAAAAAAAAAAGAAGAAGTTTTATGAATTTTTTAAAATTGTATCTTATTTAGTCATTGACTCTAGAGGAATCGATAAAAATTTTCTGTGTTTTCTTAGTTGTGTGTTTAATAGATTGACGCAATAACTTTAACTTAGTATAATGACGTAAATAATATCAAATTTATGAAGTTCACAATAAAAATATGTCAAACACCTACTTAAATATAGATTGTATATAAGATAACGGTCTATCAAAAGAGATAATAGATAAGAAATGCAATAATGAAAATTTAACGATTTATGTAAAAACTAAAACTATTAAGACAAACAAGAAAAGGAAGAAACCTCTCTATTTCTAGTTCTCCTGTAGCAAGAACTAAATTATAATCTAAGATATATATATATGTATATATTTTTTCTTTATTTAAATTGGTGGATGGGTTCATTAATGAACATACTAAAAATATCCATTCATACCTTGTAAAGGTATGGAAAGGCATAAATAGCATACGACTATAAATACAATGTTAAATGCAATGCCATTTATATTTAACTGTATCGTCATGGTTCAACTTCATTGTTATTGTCAACATAAGTATAGTTCAACTAGTATAAATTTATACTATTAATTTAAAAACATGTTTGATTTCCATCCCATATATATTTAGAAAAAATGTTATTCATATTATTATTATTTTCCACATAAGAGAACTTCTGAATTCTTAGCAAGAAAAGTAATTAAAAAGGATCGTATATTTTTAGACTTAGAATAGAATTTCAAAAACACTATTTTAAAGTTGGTTGTACAATATAGAAATTGAAACTAAATAATACTAAGTATTTTTTTTTTTTGGAAAAATATCGATTTATATTTCAAACTTTGGGAGTTTTATGAACTAAAATCATAAATTAGTAATTGTATCAATTTAGGCTCTAAACTTTCACATGTGTAACAATTTTCACTCTTTATCATGTTCCATTTGGATAAACATATGTGAGATTTGTAATTTTATCAATTTAACGCTTAGACTTTAATAAGAAAATCAATTTGAACTCTTAATTAGGATTTCTTTTGAAAATCCTCAATGCAGTCTATTTTTTTTAATATGATAGTTTAAGAAGTTTACACATGTGTGAGATTTGACGCATTGTAGAATTTTTTTAAAAAATAGATTTAAATCGGTTCTATTTTTGAAAATTTTCAAAAGAAATAAAAAATAAATGAATAAATCGATACACTTGTAAAAATTCAAAACACAATTTAAATCGGTAGTGTTATTAGATTTGATGACTCCATTTTTTTCTAATAAAAACTAAAAAAAATAATGTTATATTTTCCTAGAAAGTTATAAAAATTATATAATAGTAGAATTATATCCACATCTAGTGACGTCAATCATGCCTAGAAACTTGATGAAAACTTAAATGAAAGTGTCAATATCATTTTCAAATGTGTAAATGCAAACATTAGGGAAAGAGTATCTCAAATTTATTATCTTTACATTAAAAAAATACCTGTTAGTTAGATTTCTAGATATTATTGATGTTGAATTACCTCTTAGATTTGGAAATATGTACCTCAATGAATATTTTATTCCTTCAAAATATAATTTATATCTAAAGACATGATAGACATTTTCACACATAATAAACAATATTATTGTATCATTTAATTTTAGATATTTTCAAATAAAGAAAAATGAGTTAAATAATAAGTCAACTTATTTATAAATATAGCAAAATGACACTACCTATAAGTAATAGTCCGTAATAGAGATCTATCCATGTCAATAAATATCTATCGCAATCTATTATTGATAAATAATGATATTTTATTATTTTTGAAAATATTTTTTTTTGGGTAGTTTTAGCATTTAAAAGTATGGATTGATTTAATTATTTTAGATGGAAAAGAAAAGTTAATGCAATATAACTAGTTGCATGTGCTTTACAATTACACCTTCTATATAAAGGAAATAAAACAGGGTCTTTGAAGAATTGTGTCTTGCTATATTCACCACAGATTTCTCTCCCTCTTCCATGGAGTTTCTTGAGAACAAAAGCATTTTGATCACTGGGGCCACTGGTTTTCTAGCAAAGAGTATGTATTAGTATTACATGTACTCATATTATTTGAATTATTATTCCATATATGTGAGATTCTTGTATTTTTTTAGATTATTATTTGTAACATATAGAAGGCTAAGAATTATTGTTCTTAAAAACACAGTTTTAGTTGAGAAAATACTTCGAGTTCAACCGAATGTGAAGAAACTCTATCTACTATTGAGAGCTGATGATGAAATTATAGCCAAAAAACGGTTTTATAATGAGGTACGCTACTTTAATACAAAGTGTTTTTTTTCTTCGTACAACAATTTTGGAGAGAATAAGATTCAAACATTTGATCTCATCGTGGAAGGTGTATATATATTTTATGCCACTCAAACTACGTGATACTAAGTGATTTCTAACCATTACATTTTGACTATATAATTTTATTATTTACTGTTTTCTTTTAACACAGGTGATAGAGAAAGATTTGTTCCAAGTGTTGAAGAAGAAATATGGTGCAGATCTGAATACTTTAATTTCAGAAAAAATTTGTTTGGTGCCTGGGGAGATCTCATTCCCACAAATGGGATTGAAAGATTCGATTTGGAACACCATGATAAAGAATGAAGTGGAAATAATTATAAATTTAGCTGCTACAACCAATTTTAATGAAAGGTACGAGAAGATATCAATGTCAATATAAGAATGTCGAAGTCTCAATTCTATAGAAATATTCAACATTATATGATTAAAAATTTGTTACATACTATAACATTTCGTTTTTGTTTTTGGTTTTTCTTAAGATGTTACAAAAGAGATGGTTAATGATTCTGTTTTGATAGGTACGATGTATCACTTGGCACCAATACACTGGGAGCTAAACATGTTGTAAACTTTGCAAAACAATGTTCTAATTTGAAACTTCTTGTCCATGTATCCACTGGTTAGTATCATATCCTTGCTATAAATTTCATTATTATAGCTTAAATTAATATTGAAGAGCAAAAAAATATTTACTTTATTCTAAATAATTGAAGAATATACTCTTTTTTTTCTTTTCTAAGCTTATGTTTCTGGAGAAAGGGAAGGACTTATAATGGAAACTCCACATAAGTTGGGTGAATCTCTTAATGGGAATAAAGGGCTAGACATTGAAGGAGAGCAAATGGTAGTAGAAGAGAAATTAAAGCAACTTAAAGAGAGTGGAGCAACAAATGAGACTATTACTCTAGCCATGAAAGACTTGGGCCTTGAAAGGTATAAAATTTAGCGGTAATATTTTTAACGCTAATACTTTAAGTATATAACAATACTTTTAAAGAATTATAAATATAGCAAAATCTTTCGATGATAGATTCTATTGCTTATAAGTTTTATCACTGATATATTTCGAAAGGAATTTAAATTCTTTTGCATTGTATTATATCTGTTAATACTTTGAACTTGATTGCTATATTTATAATTTCTATTGTGTATGTGCTATATAACCATATATAATTATAATTTTGAAGTTTTGCTTTTGTTTTATTTGATAAGGTCAAAATTATATGGATGGCCAAATACATATGTCTTTACAAAGGCAATGGGTGAGATGATAATCGGTGACCTAAAAGACGATCTACCTTTGATCATCATTCGACCAACTATAGTTACAAGTACTTACAAAGAACCATTTTCTGGTTGGGTCGAAGGAGTTAGGTATGTACTATTCAAATATATTTTTTTGAAACTACAGTAGTTAGGTCAACTACAAATCAACTACATTTTTGGTCAAATATATTATGCTCCAATTTTTTGTACCCTTTTTTTTTTAATTGTCTGTTATCTTTTGGTCAAACTTTGTACGGCTTAATTTGAGGTTTATGTAGCTTCCAAAATAGTTACTGTTGCTTATAGAAAGATTATAAATTGTTAAATAGTTCCGCTATCAAAATTTATATTTCTCTTTTGATAGTTTATATTTTTTAAATATTTGTTTAAAATGTCATATATATATATATATATTTATACTTTCAACTTAAATTTATATTTTGTTTGTTTTATATTAATTTTTTAGTATAAGATTATTTGTTAAACATAGAGGAATTTTTTTTTTTTTTTTCAAAAGCATGATATTGTTTAAAGAAAAAATGGGCAAAATTTAGGATATAGAACTTAGTTTTGTGAGAAAGCTATTAAATATACAAAATCAATTTCAATTTATAAAAAATAAAGTTGAAAATTGAAGATTTGTTAGAAATAACTACTTAATTCTACTAGAATCTAAAAGTGTTTCAAAATCTATTTTGAGTAGTTGTTAAACACTTCAATTTCTTCTAAAATGATTTATTTTTAAGGGTTGTTTTCAAATATATAAAAAAAATGAACCAAAATATTTATAAAATATAACAACATTTCAGAATCTATCAATGTCTATTACCTATCATTGATAAATTCTAAAATTTTACTATATTTTGTAAATATTTTCAACGGTTATACTATTTAAAATAATATCACTATTTTCAATATTATACCTTTAAAAAATTAAACCAAACATAGTGCAAAATTGTTACATAATCCCTTTAATATCCTCAAAAGTAATTTAAACATAGCTTAAATTTGATTCAATAATGAGAAAATCATTGCATTTTGACAGGACAATCGATAGCCTTATTGTTGGATATGCTAAAGGAAAGCTAACATGCTTTGTTGCTGGAATAAATTCAATCATTGATTTGGTGAGAAAAATTTGATCTCTTTGATTTATTTTCTCTTTAATATTAGAATCAAAATTTAATTTAAATTTATCAATTTAAATATATACAGATTCCAGCAGATATGGTGGTAAATACAATTATCATGGCGATGAAAGTTCATAAATTTCAACCATCTAATCAAACAATATATCACGTGGGTTCTTCAACAAGAAATTCCATGAAACATATTGATTTTCAACGTTTTAATTATCAATATTTTACTAAGAAACCATTGATCGATAGAGACGGAAATGCTATTAAAGTTGGAAAAGTTACTATCTTCAACAATATGACCAACTTTCGTAGATACATAGCCATTCGCTACTTAATTTTTCTCAAGGTACGTTGCTACAAATTCTCAATTTCCAAAATCATAATTTTTATATAATTATATACTTAAAATGTCACGATTCGAATCTTTAACTCCACAATATTAAAAAATAAAAATAAAAAAAAACTTTTCGGTTATCTTTTTACAATTTTATATTATAAAAAAGTCTTAACAATCTTTTTTCCAGTTATATGGGATGAGAGATTAAACTTCGATGTTATGTTAATTGAGTTATATTTGTATTGATTAATTTAATAAAAAATTTGAAATATATATGAAAGGGACTGGAAATTGCAAACATGGCATTCTGTCATAGTTTTCAAGACAAGTACATTAATATGAAGAGGAAATTCAATTTGGTGATGCGGCTCATCGAACTCTATCGCCCATATCTATTCTTCAATGCCATGTAAGTGATATTTATTTATTTATTTTTCATTATTATTATAATTATATTTTCATGCATGACTTTACTTTAACAGTTATTTTTTATATTTTAAAATATCTCTTTTTGGTATTTCAAAATCTTAAACACAAATTTGTTTTTGTCTTTACTATTAATTTGTATATTACTAATGTTAATTTTTAAGTCTGATTGTTTTTTTCCAATTTTCGAATTATAATTTTAAATTTGTTGAAAATAATATTTGATTAATTCCTCATCCGATTCTATAAAAAAAACTAATTAAGTTTTTGAAAATTAAAGGTTCATTTTGATAACTATTTAGTTTTTAAAAATTGTGCTTATTTTTTGACAATTTGAAAGTAATAAGATTCAAATGTAATGTTATAAAAGTTTAACGATCAAAATAGACAATTTATTAACTGATATATATTTATTTTGTTTTTGTATGTACAGATTTGATGATACAAATACAGAAAGATTGAGAAAAGATATACAAAACAAAGATACAAAAGAGGCATTATTTATGGATCCTAAGGATATAAATTGGGAGGATTACTTTCTCAATGTCCACATTCCTGGACTTGTTAAACATGTCATCAAATGATCCTCTAATTCATTTGCAAACACAAATTTATCACTTGTTTAATTCCTCATTGAATGCTTTTTTTTTTTTTAATAATTTTTTTCATAAGTTGAGCATAATTTATTACCAAATTAAGTTGTGTTTACTATTAAGTATGTGAGGGATAAATATTATTATTGTATTATTGCAAAAGAAAAATTTATGAATGTGAAAGGGAATTAAATCCATTGATTTAGCTCAAGGTGGGGCAGATATTAGACTAGATTTCTTTTAATGGATTGAATGTATGATGTAATTCTATTTCCCAGTATTAATTAATGCAATGTTTTATATAAAGAAAGAAAGAAATTTTCTATAAGGTTCTGTTTTTATTTTTTTTTAATTTCTAATTTTGGGCCTTCTGCATTGTAGATACTATTTAGTGGCTAGAAATTAATGAGGATCTGACCTTCAATAGAGTTTAGAATTTTACTTAGAATCTATAATTAGTTCAATTATTTTTGTAATGTAACATTATTGGAGTTAAACTCATTATTAATTTTTCGGGCAAATATCAATTTATACCATAAATTTGGGAAGTTGTATCAATTTAAACCTTAAACTAAGAAATGTATCAATTTAAATCTTAAACTTTGAGAGTTGTATCAGTTTAAACTTTAAACTTTTGGGTTGTATCAATTTAAATCGCAAATTAATAATTGTATCAACTTAAACCCTGAACTTTCACAAGTGTATCAATTTACACCTTAGACTTTCATAAATATATCAATTTAAAGTCTGAACTTTCATAAGTGTATTTAAACAAAACATAATAGAGAGTTTAAGTTGATACAATTATAAACGTTTATGGTTTAAATTGATATATTTGTAATAGTTTATGGTTTAAATTGATACAATTATTAGTTTGGCGTTAAAATTGAAACAACTTCAAAGTTTAGGGTTTAATTTGATATAATTACTAGTTTACGGTTTAATTTGATACAACACCCAAAATTTAGGGGTATAAATTTTTCCTACTTTTTTTTCTCCATAAAAATTTTGAGAAAAATTGGAACATCTCCTATCGAATTATGTAGTTGATTTCAATTATATCTCAACTTCAAAAAGTTTTATTTAAACTTCGGAGGTTTTTTTCTTTCGAAAAAAATTCTTAAAAGTTAGTTTTAGTCATTAAATTGATGGATGAAAAGGTTAATATATGATTATGTGCTGCTTACGTGAATAAATCTCAAACACATACAGATAGTAAATTTGGAGGTTAGAGATGCATAAATTGCATAAAATTGAATAACCGCATTAGGGTGATCATCGGCTGGTTGGGGTCGGTTTTTCAACCAAACCGATGTCGAATCGAGCAGAATCGTTTCTGAACCTGACCAAATCTGTCCGATTGTCGGCTGAGCAAAGATCAGTCTGGTCGGTTTGCTATTTTCTTTTTTTCCCCCCTTTTTCTAATAATATTCTTAGAAAAAATATTATATTTAATAATTAATTATTTACATTTTACCACTTAGTAGTTAGTACTATTTGCTATTACGTAAAAATTATATTTAGTTATAAATNTTAATTATTTACATTTTACCACTTAGTAGTTAGTACTATTTGCTATTACGTAAAAATTATATTTAGTTATAAATTATTATCGTTATAAATAGCAATTTTTCTAATACAAATTAAATTAACTATAATTTGGATTGAATATTGCTATTTGGTAAAAGGTATATTTAGTTATAAATCATTATCGTTATAAATAACAATTTTTTAATACAAATTAAATTAACTATCAAAAGTCAACTATTTGTTAACTTTCTTTTTCTTCCTATCAATTTAGTTTAGTCAATTTGGATTGAATATTGCTATTAGGTAAAAGTTATATTTAGTTATAAATCATTTTCGTTATAAATAACAATTTTTTTTAATACAAATTAAATTAACTATCAAAAGTCAACTATTTGTTAACTTTCTTTTTCTTCTTTATCAATCATATTTAGTTTTCTCTCTTAATTTGTGATCAATCATATTTAGTTTTCTCTCTTAATTTGTGATTGTAATTCAGAATTCAAGATACCATTTTACTTTTTATTTTTTAATACTTATGGAGTAGAGGTATTAAGAATAAAATATTGATATGATTTGATTTGACAACCCTTAATATTTAACATGTCCATTGTTTGAGATTGTGTTTGCTTCACTTAATTGCTTAAAGAAGCACACAATACATATATATTTGAAAACAAAACTAATATGAGTGTCGAGAGTGTATGTCACAAATAGTATCAAATACAATGAAAGCACAAATAGTACGTCACATCACAAATGCCACATGCCACATACAATCAAATTAGAAATTACAACATAAAGTCAAATACAACCAAATTACAATAAAACACAAATAGTAGTACGTCACAAATAGTCAAATACAACAAAAATCACTACTAGTAAATGTATCATGCTTAATTGATAAGTGACAACTTTACAAAATCTGGAAGGTCTTGAATATCTTTTTCATTATCCATAACCGCTCTAAATCCTATATACTTAAGATTAAAAAGAGAAAGAAAACCTCATTAAGATTTTAAACTAACAAGTTACAACAACAAAATGCAAATAAATAAAGTTTAAAGTTAAAAAATTGAATAAATACCTTCTTCAAATTTGAGTTCACGATTGTAGGACTAGCTGTGCTTCATTCTCTTTAGTCGTTTGCGTTCCGCCTTCGACTCTTCAGCCGTAGCCCGTCGTGACTTCGTCCGACGTCCATCGTTGCAGCCCAATCCAACCCCAGTGATCCGTTGATCGAATTGTCCATCGATCCGTCCACCTACCTTCGTTCAACGTCATCTCCTCCTGTTCACCATCTATTCACCGTCCGTCAGCGGTCAACCTACCCTCGGTCACCGTCAGCCTCCCCTCCATCGATCCGTCCATCGAACTTGAAGAGATTGGTAACTTTTTCCTCCCTCATTTTATTACTTTGAGTTTTTTTTTCTTTCTTTGTGAGTTTGTGACAGTAAACGACTGAAATACTAAATCAATTTTCTAAGATTGAAATGAAGATGAAGAACTTGGTAACTTTGAGTCCGAATAAAAATAGGTCTTGTTGGGTCTAAAAATTATTTTGTGAATTGTTGGGTCTAAAAATAGGTCTTGGTAACAATATGAAAAAGTATCAATATTTAACATAGCTTTTGAAGAAAATTATTATGTGAATTGTGTGATATTGACATGGTGTGCTTAGCTTCAAACCTTTAAGCTAATAGTCTTTTTAGCAAGAAGTTGCCTTTTAGTTAATGTAGTTGCTTTCCTATCAGTATTAGTTGATAACAATAACTTTCAAGTAAGTTTTTATTATGTAGACTTACATGGATTCAACGGATATGGAGTTTAATGGAACTGCAACTAATACTTTAAAAAATGAACAAGATGCAGAAACGGATGTCAATACAAATATCGTTGATGTTGATCCAACAAATGAGACATCAGATGTTCCATATCCACCGAAAAGAAGGAAGGTTGTGAAAAAATCCATGGTTTGGGATCATTTTGAGAGGCAAAAAGGTGTTCCTAAAGACCCTTATGCTCAATGTAAATACTGTAGAGTTGTCTATGCATGTCATTCTAAACGTAATGGTACTGGGACTATGAAGAATCATTTGAAAAATTGTAAACAATACCCTTACCAAAAAAAGAGAGATCCAATTCAAATGACATTGCTTTCAAAACTGAAGACAAATATAATGCTGGGGATAATACTTCACAACTTGTTTGTGAGTCATATAGTTTAGAGAGTTGTCGGGAAGCATTGGTAGAAATGGTAATGGTTGACGAATTGCCATTTAAGTTTGTGGAGGGTAAAGGATTTAAGAAATTTTTCGATAGATTAACATGTGCAAGTTAACCTAGATTTGTTGTTTCGTCTCGGTTTACTGTGGCTAGAGATGTACTGAAGTTGTATGTTAAATGAGAAAAAGTGTTTGAAAGACATGCTTGCAAACAAGAAGTATAGAATTTCTCTCACTACGGATTGTTGGACTTTAGGACAAAATATAAATTACATGGTACTAACTACCAATTTCATAGATTCTGATTGAAGATTACATAAAAGGATACTTAGTTTTTGTCCAATTGATAATCATAAAGGTGATACTATTGGTAAAACCATTGAAAAGAATTTGAAGGATTAGGGCATTGAAAGAATAATGCCTTTGACGATTGATAATGCAAGTTCGAATGACTCTGTCATTGCTTATCTTCTGAAAAGATTCAATAAGGGATTATTGTTTAGTGGAAAATTTGTGCATGTTCATTGTTGTGCTCATATATTAAATCTTATAATATGTGATGCTTTTAAGAAACATAGTGATTGCATTAATAGGATTCAATATGTTGTACGATTTATAAGATCTTCTCCTGCACGTTTTTTGAAATTTAAAAAGTGCATTGAAATTGAAAAAATTTCTTGTAAGAGTTATGCATGTCTTGATGTTCTCACTAGATGGAACTCTACATATTTGATGCTTGAGACAGTTGTGAAGTTTGGAAAGGCTTTTGATAAATTAGAAGATGAAGATGCTTCTTATAGACACGATTTGTTACCAAACAAGGAAGATTGGACAAATGCTAAGATGTTAATTAGGTTTTTAAAAGTTTTTTATGATGCGACGTTGAAAATTTCAGGCTCTTTGTATACCACTTCGAATATGGTTTTTCATCAGATTACAGTGATTCAGAATTGTATACATTTGAATGTTGGTAGTGCAAATGCAATGCTAGTTGGAATGACCAATAACAAGAAGGCCAAATTTGAGAGGTATTGGGGGAACAATGAAAAAAAAATCTATTGTTGTATGTTGCTATTGTGCTAGATCCTCGAAAAAAGCGCGGCTAGCCCTACGAATCATGAACTCCAATGATGTGGTTAGGGGTGAGCATGGTAGACCGAAAAACCGATCCAACTGATCCAAATCGATCGAAATCAAGTTAGACGGTTGGAAATCAACAAACTTCGATCGGTGTCGGTTTATGGTTATCGCATCATTGTGGTCTGTGGAGTTGTTGAAAATTATTATTTATGACTTTAACATAACAAAATATGTGCAACTTTCTTTAAAATATTAGACGCATTCTCCTCAATGGAAAACTCTAAGAAAAAAAAAGTCAATGGAAGTTTGGTTTGGTGGAACATGACCTTCATCCCTAGAGATCGGGGTGTTCACTTCTCATTCTCAAAGTTGTACTAGAAAAAAAATGCAGAAAAATCAAAGTGGTTAACCAAATGCTTTCTACCAAGGCACAAGAACTCAGATGATTAGAAGAGCATAGTATTATTATTAACTTTTCTTTTTTGAAAAAAAATACTTTTTTTAGTTGCTGTGTACTCACTAATAGGTGTGGTTTTTTAGTCCTAGATGTTTAAAAATAGGGTTTTCTTTAAAAAAAAATTATTATTTGAAATGTTAATATAACATTTTAAATTAAAAATAATAATTAAAGAAGAAGAGGAAAGGAGGATGGGAAAAAGGAGAAAAAAGGTAGATTTTTAGTTTAAAAGATCATTTCAACTTTTAAAATATGAATAAAAAAATTATCCAAGGAACCTATTATTTTAACCATAGAGAATATTTCTAAAGTTATGCCAACCTACTACGTATACTTATTCTTCATGACACGAGAAAGAGAACATAATTATTTAATTGACACATGACACAGATTCGTAAAAAAAAAAAAAAAAAAGTAATGAGATTTGAAGAATATTTGAGTAATAGTCAAGAATAATGAAAGAAATTAATGAGTTTAAATTCTATTTTGGTCCGCAACTTTGAATCTGATTCTATTTTTTATCATTAAATTTTTAAAAATGTCTATTCTAGTTCCAAATTTTTAAAAAATTCTTATTTTGATCCTTGCTATTAAGATTATGTTAACTCTTAAACATAATGGTGAAACAACTTGTATTTTTTGATGATTAAGCTATCAAAAAAGTTAGTCATGCTAAAAAAATGGAGTTTGTTGGTTTTTTGGCCATGAATCTCAAATTAATTAATTTTAACTAATTAATTAATTAATATTTTGATGGCAACAGACCTCCTATTATTCATTAACAATTGAGTGCTTTTTAAATGTCTATTGCATAGAGCTCGGAACAACAATTCTAACGCAATTTGAATCACTCAAAACGGAGTTCAAACAGAGAAGATATGACCGAAACAAACTTAACCGAAAAATCCCAAGTTGATGATGTGGCAGAATTTTTCTCATCTAAGTGGACCAATAGAAATGTGTCACTTGGACTAGTGGAGAAGTGACACATGATAGACTTTTGATTTTTTGATTGGTTTTAGAAAGAAAATGAATTGAATATTATTTTATATTTGTATCTAACGGCTAGTTTTAAAACACATGATCACTTGTTTTTTGTTGATTTTTTTTTAAAAATGATTTAAAAAGATATATATTATTATATTATATTATATTTGTGTCTAACGGCTAGTTGAGCTTAAATCTCCATCATTCAATTTTGTTTTTCAAGATCCAAAGATCCAAGTTAAATGTGGTTTCCAACAATTTTTCTTCTATATTTAAACTCATCTTCTCCTCCAAATCATAATAACAATTACACAGTTTTACAATCCTCAAAGCCACCATTATTATTCTCTCAAAGCTATCACTTTTCCTCCAAGCCACCATTGTTATTCTCTTAAAACTCTCAGTATTTCTTTTCATCTTATTCTTAAGAGATTTATTATATTGTGATGATTAATTTGTTGAGTGCCACAATTTGTAAGTCCACTCTTTTAGAAAGTTTTTCTCATATTGTTCTTCATTTCCAAATCTAGTGTAAATGGTTACTCTTGAACCCATAGCAAGAGTATTGTTGTAATACCTCGTATATTTTTTTAGTAATAATGTAAGTTCAATAATTTTTATTATTTGGAATTTCAGTAATTGTTATTAGTTGGAGGGAATTTTTGGGATTTTGGACTTCAAGTATAAGTACGGGAATTTAATTGTTGGCGTGAAATTATTCAATTTGGAAATTAATGGCAGGAATTAATTTTCTTTTTGAGAAGGAAAAAATTTAATAGTATAAAGTGGAATAAAGAAAGGAATAAAATATAATTATACTGAATAAAATATAATTATACTTACTTCTCTGTCTTCTTCAACCTCACCGCACGCCCCCCTCCCCTTTTGAGAAAACCTAGCTGTCGACTATAGATCAGTATTCCGTCGAACCCGACGCTGACGATCAGCTGGCGATTCGAAGCCCCCCTCAGCGCGGCAGTCGGTCAGAACCCGACGCCTTGTCCGCTGCATTTTGCCGCTTGCCGCTCGCCATTGACCGTTCATGTTGCCCAGATCTGATTCCGATCTCAACGTCGAGTCGCCGCGCTCGTGTGCCGCCAAATCTGCTCACGCCAAGCCACGTCATCGGATCTGAGCCGCATCGCCGTTCTCTCATCTGCCAGCCGCTGGCCACCGTCACTACTCTAGTCGCTGCCACGCGCTCTGCCACCCTCTGTTGAGCGCCGCCGCCGTGGCTTCACCAAATCTTGAAAATAGGTGAGGTTTTGGGTAGATCTTGGAGCTACCGTTGAACTTTCTAGAAAGAGCTTTGATTTCCCATGGAGTTTTGATTTTTGTTTTTGTTTTTTTGGTTTACTCAGATTAATTGGGCTTTGGATTCAAGTTTTGGAGAAGTTTTGAATTTAGAAGCAAACGACTTGAGTTTGATTCTGACGAGAATTTTGGTGTTAGTAATTTGAGGTGATCTTGGCCAAACCACTATTGGGTAAGTTGTGCTGGTAATCTTGGAATGATTTAGTGTTTAAAAAATTGGGCTTAAAGGTTAAGATCGATTTTTATCCATGTTCTAGGATCTCATTCAAAGGTTGTGGAAAGCTAGAAAGGAGTTTGTTCGCTTGAATTAATTTATGGACTTTATTTGAGGTAAGTAATCTTACTACTGGAACTGCCCACGGGCCAGACATTAGATGTATGCTATCATGATAAATGAATGTTATGGCAGAATGACAGCATGATAGACTGATAGTATAATATGATTAAAGTATCTTCTGGTACGAGATCTGAATTATTTATTTATGCACATAGAAACTTGAATGCTAGTAGGAGATGGTATGTGCTTCCATATGGTTGTATTTGATTTGATGATGTTGAGATATATGTGTATGTTATAGAGCCATGATATTGAGGTTTATATGTATGTCATAGATTCGTACAGTGATGATTATGATGTTGAGACTGTGCAAATGTCCTTACTGATTAGTTAGATGCCCATTAGATTTTGTGTTTCCTTCGGGATTCACCAGTTTGTGTTTCCTTCGGGATTCACTAGTTTGTGATTCCTTCGGGATTCACCAATTTGTGTTTCCTTCGGGATTCACTAGTTTGTGTTTCCTTAAGGATTCACTAGTTTGTGTCTCTTCGGGATTCACCAGAGGTAATGGGTATACTTAACTACAGTAGGATAGGACTCAGTCTCCTTCTTGTTTCATGTGTATATGTGTCCCATGAGGACTAGAGTAGTTTATATGTTTCACCAGAGGTGGGTATCTAGAGGACATAGATGCCAGCCATGACCTAGTTATGGGGTTACTTACTGAATATTTTATATTCATTCTTTCTCATGTTGGTTTTTCAGGTAAGGGTAGAGATGCATCGGCAATGGACAAGAGAAATTCTTGATCGAGCTACAATGACTAGTTTTTATGCTTCTGCTCATGAGATTTAGAGTTCTTTTCATGTTTCTCTTAACTTTTAGTTTTGATATTTAAAACTTACTTTTAAGAATCGTTTTTCAGACTTATTTATATCCTTTATCATTTATGGGTACCTTACTATTGTTTTAGTATTGAATTTAATGAAAGCCTTTTGAACTTACCTTATTTAATTAGCATTTATTTCGCACTCAATCTTCCGTCAAACCGACGCTGACTATCAGTCTGCGATTTGAAGCCCCCCAGCGTGCCAGCCGGTCAGAACCGCGCCTCATCCGCTATGTTTCGCCGCTCGCCGCTGACTGTTCACGTCGCCCATATCCGATTCCGGGTCCCACACCGAGCTGCCAGATCTGCTCACGCCAAGCCAAGTCATCGGATTTGAGCCGCATCGCCGTTCTCTCATTTGCCAGCCGCTGGTCACCATCACTGCTCTAGTCGCTGCCGCACGTTCTGCCGCCCTCTATCGAGCGCCGCAATCATGGCTTCACCAAATCTTGAAAATAGGTGAGGTTTTGGGTAGATCTTGGAGCTACCATTGAACTCTCTTGAAAGAGCTTTGATTGCCCATGGAGTTTTGATTTTTGTTTTTTTTTTTTGGTTTACTCAGATTAATTGGGCTTTGGATTCAAGTTTTGGAGAAGTTTTGAATTTAGAAGCGAATGACTTGAGTTTGATTTTGACGAGAATTTTGGTGTTAGTACTTTGAGGTGATCTTGGCCAAACCACTTTTGGTGCGTTGTGCTGGTAATCTTAGAATGATTTAGTGTTTAAAAAATTGGGCTTAAAGGTTAAGATCGATTTTTATCCATGTTCTAGGATCTCATTCAAAGGTCGTGGAAAGCTAGAAAGGAGTTTGTTCGCTTGAGTTAATTCTGGACTTTATTTGAGGTAAGTAATCTTACTACTGGAACTGCCCATGGGCCAGACATTAGATGTATGCTAGCATGATAAATGAATGTTATGGCAGAATGACAATGTGATAGATTGATAATATAATATGATCAAAGTATGTTCTGGTACAAGATTTGAATGATTTATTTATGCACATAGACACTTGAATGCTAGTAGAAGATGGTATGTGCTTCCATATAGTTGTATTTCATCTGATGATGTTGAGTTATATGTGTATGTTGTAGAGCCATGATGTTGATGTTTATATGTATGTCATAGATTCGTACAATGATGATTATGATGTTGAGACTGTGCAAATGTCCTTACTGATTAGTTAGATGCCTATTAGATTTTGTGTTTCCTTCGGGATTCACTAGTTTGTGTTTCCTTCGGGATTCACCAGAGGTAGTGGCTATACTTAACTACAGTAGGATAAGACTCAGTCTCCTTCTTGTTTCATGTGTATATGTGTCCCATGAGGACTAGAGCAGTTTATATGTTTCACCAGAGGTGGGTATCTAGAGGACATAGGTGCCTAGCCTGACCCCAATAGTGGGGTTACTTACTGAGTATTTTATACTCATTCTTTCTCATATTGTTGTTTCGGGTAAGGGTAGAGATGCATCGGTGATGGACAAGCGGAATTCGTGATCGAGCCACTGGGACTAGTTTTCACGCTTCCGCTCATGAGATTTAGAGTTCTTTTCATGTTTCTCTTAACTTTTAGTTTTGATGTTTAAAACTTACTTTTAAGAATCGTTTTTCAGACTCATTTATTTTCCTTTATCATTTATAGGTACCCTACTATTGTTTTAATATTTGAATTTAATGAAAGCCTTTTGAACTTACCTTATTTAATTAGCATTTATTTCGCCAAAACCGAGTGTCGTTTCAAGTTCAATGCATGCATGTATTTAGTAACGGCCTAACTTAAGTCCTAGGGGTTCGGGTTGTTACAATTGTAACGGTTTGATCCTCAACCGTGGAAAGGATCGAGTCTTTTTTTGTATCCGAAAGAAGAAGTAGTTCGACTTTAAGCCGTGGAAAGAGTCAAGTTTATAGTGACATACCCAAGAGGAGCTTGAGAAGTGGATGTAGGCCGGTTGTGCCGAACCACTACAAAATTATTAGTGTCAATTTCTGTATTCGTATACTACTTTAATTTTGCAATTAATATATTATTATTGTTTATTACATTAAATTAATTGCAATATTTGTTCTTTAGATTAATTATTTTTATTTGTTTTGATCAGTAGTTTTAAATTTTCTATATTCATCACCAATTTTTTTTTTATTATAATTAAATAGGCTGCTTTAAGTGTGGTTCTTATTTTCTTGTTTAATTAAAAATGAAATTATTTTCATGAATTTATTATTTAAATTATTTATTACCTAAAATTATATTCATTTGCTTAATTGGGTCCATATTAGTAAAACAAATTTATTAGTTTTAAGTAACCCTATTCACCCCCTAGGGTTATCATATCGATCCTATAAAGTTTTCAATTTTGAATTAGATGGTAAAATTATTTTCTATAGGAGATCTCAAAAGTCATTTTGCATTCAAAATTTTGGTTGTTCACTATTTTGGCACATTAGTTGTTGATATTTTTACTTCACTTTACCTTGTTCTATCCATTCCAGATGCAATTTCATTCTTGAACAAATTTCATCTTTAAAGAATTAACATAATCTTAACTTTAAATAAATATTTTTTAAAAATTTGGGAACTAAAATGGATATTTTTTAAAGTTTAAAGATCAAAATAGAATAAGAATTTAGGATCAAAATAGGATTTAATTTAGTTTAATTTTTTTTAACAAATCGGCTAGAAAGTTAATTTGAATAATACTCGAGATGGTAAGATGGATGGAGTCTTGCGATAAAACCAATGTTTATCTAATAAATGTTGCTATTATTGTTATTTTTTTTTTAAATGAAAACGCAACTGCTACTTTTATTTTCTTATTATAAATATACGGTCGCTTTCTATTCATTTACTTTTTTTTTTAAACTTTCTCATCTCACGTCTCTATCACATTCCCTTTCGTTTTCTCCATTTCTTTGCCATGCTTTTTGATGGGTAAAAGTCATTACATACATTCAATTTTTCTCTCAATTTTATCCTCATGTAAGGTTCACACTAGGTATTCAATATTGAATACCGTTGAAGTCTCAATTTCATGAATTTTTTTTATAAAAGAAAATATTAATAAAATGTTGATACGCCTCTCATATTTAAATTTCTTATTATTAACTTTTATTTTATGTATGCTAGTAATAATCTGCATTATTTTCTTATCGATTTTTTATATGAAAATATCGATTCATCTCTCACATGCCAATATCTAATCCATGAGCATATAAACATATGGATAAATGTTGATGAAAATTTAAAACTCCCAATTCAAATATCCATGCATTTATTTTGTTTGAAGATACTTGGAGTAGTTTGAGAAACTTAGTTTTTTAATATAATCATCAAAAAGTTTTTTAAATATAATCATCAAAACAAGTTCTTTCAAGATTATATAGTGAAATAGGCTGCTTTTTTTTTTTTAATGCTTTTTCAAATGTTTATTTGAATACCGTCTGTCACACCATTTCACTATGAATATAACAATTGTGAGGTGGTGATTGAATCTACCTCTTGGATCGTAGTATATGTCATAAATGTAGTTTTACTTTATTGACACACATCATGATTTAATAGAATTTCTCTCTTGGATCGGAGTGCATGTCAATACCATTGAGCCAAACTCAGTTGACCGGCATAAATGTAGTTTTACTTTATTGACACATATCATGATTTAATAGAACTCTCTTCTTACTTTATTAATTAGTTTTTTCTTTAATAACAAACCTCTCTAACATCAAAGTGGATGGTACAAGTTTCATATTAGTTGGTGAAGATACTACAAAAATTAAAATATTGATGTCGATATCATTATCGAAGTTTTAATTCTATGAATATATCCATAGAAATATTAATATCAACATATATTCCCTATAAATAAAATAAGAGTCATTTTTAAATATAGAAAAGTAAAACAAAATATTTACAAAATATGGTAAAATTTTAAAACTATCAATGATAGATGCTGATAGAAGTCTATCAATGTCTATCAGTGTCTATCATTGATAGTTCTAAAATTTTGTTATATCTTGTAAATATTTTCAACAGTTTTACCATTTGAAATAATTTTCAATAAAATAATTTATGAAAATAATTTAAATCAATAATCAAGTTATTTTCACTCTTGAAATAAGTTATTGATATTATTTTTGGTATTTATATATATACTGGTGACTAATTGATGATATTTTATAGGAAAAATGATCTTTTTAGTCCATGGGTTTTGAGTTTAGTTTCTATTTCACTACAACAAATATGTGTTTCCATTAGGGATGTACACGGGTTGGGTTGGGGAAGTTTTTTAGACCATCTCGAAGATTAAGGTTGGTTGGGTTGGCTACCCGAATGACCCGATCAGGCTCTCCAATCCAACCTGACCCAACCCTTAAAATTTAGGGTTAGTTTAGTTGGGTTAGGTTGTCGGGTTTGGAGATCTAAATTATGAAAAAAAATCATAGAAAGACATTGAAATGTATCCACCTTTGATGTTTGGGCTCAACTTACTATCGAAAATCGAAATTGACGTTGGACGGACATAGATCGAGGGAGAAGAGGAAGATGATGTAGATGTAGAAGAGTTTAAAAAGGAATAAGGAGAGCTTAAAAAGGAAGATAGAAATAAGGAAGGAGAGTCGGATTGTGGGAGACGAAGTTTTTTCTGTGAGGCTTGAGAGACGATTGTGAGATATGTATGAAACGAAGCCTCAAACTTGAAAGGAATCGAAAGAAATAGTGAGAGAGACGACGAGGAGAAACCATGAGAAAGACGACGAGGGATGACAATGAGAGAGAGGGTGAGACGTGTGAAACTTGAAATAAATCAGGTAGGTTGAACGACTGCAAGGGATTATAAAACAAAAACCTAAAATTTAAACCTATTATAATATATATATATATATTATTAATTTGGGTTGGGCTGGATCAATCCGAAAATTTAAAAATCTAACCCGAGAACCAACACAACCCGAAAAATTATTAAAACAAATTTAACCCAACCCATTCCAAAATTAAACTAACCCAATCTAACCCTTACAATTTTTTGGGTTGGGTAGTCTGGGTAGTTCGGGTTTTCGGATCATTTGAACACCCCTAATTTCCATGACACAATAATGTAGCCAAATTGAGGTTGAAGAGTGAAAAAAGAGTCAAATGTGAAAAATGCTTGTTTTTGGTAAGAAAAAACACAAATTTTTGAACTTTAGTATTTTATGACCGTTTTTAAATGTCAAAAATTTATGACATTTATTAATAGTCATTAAATAAAATTAATTACTATATTTTAAATAGAATAAAAATATGTAATTAAAGAAAAGAAACCCTAAACATGCATGTATTTGCTTAATCTTCTTCTCAAGTTCAACTGTAGTCTTCAATCTTCAGATCGCTGCAATGCACGTTGATGCCGCAACCATTGCTGTTGTTCTTAGACCGCCATCGACTGCATGTCAGTCGTCGACTGTCTAGGTGAGTTGTTGTTCGTCCTCTCGATCTTCCTCTCCCTCCCTTTGTTATTTCTCTCTCCCCAGCCCTCTGTTTTCATAGCCTGTCCAGTTGTGCATTAAGGAAGTGTCCGACGCCTAACTTTCTTATGTGATAGGCCAAACGAAAATTAGGAAGGCTTATAAACCCTGAGAACTAGAAAACAACAGTGAGTGACAAAGTTTTAAATTTTTTTCAAGGCATGATTTAGCGAAAATGATAATGTTGGACGTGTGGTCCACCCAAAGTAAATTTTTAGTATAAGCTAAAACATGTTTCAAACATAAATGATTTCTGAATGAAAGTTTATAAACCAGTTGTTATGTCTTGTCTAAGCATGAGTTAATCAATGAAAGTATTCGCAATATGTTATTGACTTTCATATTATGTTTACCTACATGAATGCCAAGTTTTATAAAGAATGCTTAAGAGTTAAAGTACTATGTATGTTTAGTGAAAAGCATGCTTCAGTACTCTAATGATGAAACCCGATACTCAAGAAGATGAAGGTATCTGGTGAAGAATCTCTTAACGAAGAGTTCCATGAGCGTCGTCGGATCTCTCCAATTTCACCGTGACCGAAATACACCAAATACATTCGAACATATAGTTATGCAAACAAAAAGTAATTAACGGCATGCTTTGAACAAGAAATAACAAGGGAGAGAATTCTCATACCGGTTGAAGACGCTCTTCAAGCTTCAGAACTCAATGCAGCGGAAGACCTCTACCCGATCAATAAACGACCAACAGATGCGTCGGCTACAGCAGCACGAACAACCGCAAACAAATGAACGCAGCGGGGACGACACCACCAGAAAGGTTCCATAGGTATTCTCGGAGCGAGAACCCCGTGGTCTTTGGTGAGTTTGGTAGAGGTAGGAGGAAGAACATATCGTGTAGACGATAAGCAAGTGGGAGAGAATATGAAGCTATCGCATAGCTAGATGCTTATCGCTTAGAAGAAAGTACACGATCGTGTAGGAAAGCTAATCGATCGTTTAGAAATTAGTGTGCGATCGTTTAGGTGCTAGGTAGGCGATTGTTTAGGCACGAGGTATGCAATCGTTTAGGCGCTGAGCGACTATCGTATAGTCTCTCGATTTTAAGCGATCGTTTACGTTTCCATACCAACAAGCAAAAACCTTTGATCTTTTTCCAAAATTTTCAAACTGAAACAAATTTCATTTTATTCATCGGTTATAATAACCGACGCTGTTTTCACACTAACGCACGTTCGAGAGAGATTTTAGGTTAATTATCATATAATTAACTAATTAAATTATTAATAAATATAATCGTATTATATTTTTACCTATAGTTTGATATCACATATCTACTACAGTAATTTCTCCTCTACATGATACAAATCATATTTATATCTAATTTCCTCCAAAATAATGTATCTCATACATTTAACCAATTATATCATATATAATCAACCAGTCCAATTATATTATATATAATCGAACTTGCTCTTGTCAATTTGAACATTTCAAATTAACTCAAACATTGATTCTTGACTTTATCCAAGCTACCCTGGGGACCTAATGGACTTGTGGCTCGAAGCTCCAACGGTCAGTGAATAGCTGACTAAACTCTTTAGCCACGAGATACACCATCCATTAACTGTCAGACATTCTATTAAAGACCAATAACTGAACTTTTCTTACCACAGATATATTTCTGTGTCCATCGAATATAACCAATCATGAGTACGATGACCCTTCACAGATGCTCGTAAGTACAACTGAGCCAAATTACCGTTTTTCCCCTGTAGTTATCTCACATCTAAAATACCACTGATTCCTCTAATGAACAATACAACATAGTCCAACTATGTGTGAACACTTCTCAAGCCAAGAGAGGGTGTGTGGCGCCACATCGTATAAGCCCTGGAATCAGCCCTTAAGGAAGCTATCTATCTACTTACCCCTGCCTTGGGGAAGAAGTGAATTCCATCTTGTGTAGCTGAGTTCCCAACTCCCAAATCAGACGAATCCCTAAAATGGTAGGTTTGAATCGGTGATCTGGCCACCGCACCCATACAAATCAAGGGACCGCCCTCAATGGCAAGAGTTCCCAACTCACTCAGGATTGAGGTCATGTTACCTATGGTCATCCTAGTGAAGTGAAGTCTCTATCATGAACGGTGTTATATAATGAGACGTTAACACTTTGTGCTCAGGTTTTATACAAACTCTTTGTATAGGACGCCTCCGCTCGCATGTCCCTTGTGACCATTCCACAAAGTGGGCCGCATCCGCAGCGTTTTCAGAATAAGGTTTCCCTCATATAATCCATATACTACAGACCATTTTGGTTATCACTCAAGACATGATCCACTTGTATGTCACCACATACATACTTAAGTTACATACAGATAACCAGGGATTTTAAGTTTATTGGTTTGTGGTAAAGCTAATAAAACATGCAACTGAGCAAAAAACAAGATGTGAAGTAAATATCATATATTATACAACATAGGCGTTCGTACAAACTGTTTACAAACTACAGGACACGAGACTTTAGGGCATCAACCCCAACATCTGGGTCCTCTGATATTTAAGGTAATGAAAGTGTCTAGGGAATACATTAGGTATATGCTTATATTAGCCTTTGGGGTCATATCTATGTGCACGTATGACCATTATTGTCACTGATTGTATTGAGATTATTCTATATTAGCTAAGGTTATCGACGTTGAGGGTGAGTGAGAAAAAGGGGCTCTACCTCATTTAAGGCATAAGAGTACCAAGTAAAGTATGAATGTTTTTACAAGATTAGCTTAATTTATGTTATGTGTTCAGGGTTTCAGTATGTTAATGTTATGATTTAAAGTTCAAAGTTTACGTGTTTAAGATGAGTCTTTGTTTTTAACCCTGAACTATGAAAGCATTTCTGTTTATCAAATATTTTCTTATTAATCCAGTATGCCTATGTTTATGAATTTATATTTTTATATCAGTCATTCACTGGGCATTTTAGTTCACTCTTTCAAAATGACTTACTTTCCAAGTAGCAGCCGATTTTCTGGAGCCTAGCTTACAGCCCCCAGTCTGCCATAAGACAATAGAGCTCTGAAAGATCTGGTGTCTGCCTAGGTCTTAGTCATGTTTTTGTTAGTCTGGAACTCATGTAGATGTAGTTGGGAAGTGTAAAATTTTAAGTCTGTATACATACATACACACACACACACACACACACACACACATATATATATGGAAGTACTTAAATATGAATTATGTTGAGTATATATATTAGTCGTGACTATGTTGTATTTTGCTATTGAATTCTAAATTCCTATAAGGATATAGCTGTGCATGCATTGATAATATATTATGTTTATGAACTATCTATCAGGTCAAACAGGTGCAAGGAAATAGGTTAAAGGTATAAGTTGGACGTAGGTGTCATAAAAGGGTTGACATCTGCTGTTTACACATCTCTTATCAGATTAAGAGGGTAGCCTGGGAGGCAGTGTGACATGTGAGATGATGAGAGTGTGTCTAAGTTTAACATTCGTCTCCTTGATATTGCAAATGAATCCTTTTCTCTTGGAGAAAAGATTTCTGAAGAGAAACTAGTTCGTAAAGTTCTTCCATCTCTTCCCAAAAGGTTTGATATGAAGATTACAACTTAGAAGAAGCACAAGATATTAGTAGCATGAAAATTGATGAGCTCCCTTTGAACGTTTGGAATGACCTTAGGTAACAAAACAGGAAACAAGGTCAAGAAAATTGGTCTTCAATCTTCTATGGATAATGACAGTGTTGGGGTTATGCTCTAAATCTCGTGATCTTGTAGCTTGTAATTGTATTTGTACAAACATTTTATTTATTTAATATAATAAGATATATTTTATTCGACATTTAGTTTCATTAACTCAAAAACCAATAAACTAAGATCCAAGGTTATCTGTTGTAACATAAACATGTATGTGGAGACATAAAGATGGATCATTCTTAAGTGATAACCTGAACGATCTGTAGTAGATAGATAAAGTTGGGTACCTTAGCCTGGTAATACTACGAATACGACCTACTTTATAATTGTTACAATCGTTGTATAGTGCTATAAGTGATGATTATGATCACTCATGTGGAGACCTGTGAGTAGGGGTATTCTATAGAAGAGTTTGTATAAGACCGGACCATGAAATGAATAGTCTATCTTCATAATACTGTTGCTAGAAGAGACTTACATTTCACCAAGATGACCATAGGTGACTTGACCTGAATCCTGAATGAGTTATGAACTTCTATCTATGAGGGCGATCCTTTGATCTGTATAGGTGAGAGTGACCGAATTCGTCGACTCAATAAGCCTACCATTTTGGGAATTCGTCTAATTGGGGAGTTGAAAACACAGCTACACAAGAAGGAATTCATTCTTTTCTTTCGGTTAGGGTAAGTGGAGAAATTGCTCCTTTAAGGACTAATTCTAGGGCTCGACAATGTGGCGCCATACCCTCTTTTGGCCCGAGAGAGGTTCAGTTGTAGTTGGACTATAACTAATTATTCATTAGAGGGATCCGTGATATTTGAGAAGTTAGATGTATCTATAGAGACAAAATGGTAATTTTGATCCAGTTGTACTTACGAGCAATTTGTGAAAGGTCAATGTGTTGTTGAATGGTTATATCCAATGGACATAGAAATATATCTATAGTGCGAATAGTACAGCTGTTGGTCTTTAGTGGAGTGATCATTAGTTAATGAAGGTTGATTAATTTAATTAAAGAGTTTAATTAATTAATCAAGTATCATTGGAGCTACAACCTATAGGTTCATAAGGTCCAATTGTTAGCTTAATTAGGATTAATGAGAATTAAATTAATTTTGGATTAATTTAAATTGTTCAAATTAATTGAAGGGAATTAATTACATGAGATATAATTAATATAATGTATATGATACATTATAATATCAACTTTCAATGAGAGAAATAAATATTTGAACATGATTCAAATATTAATTATATGAATATGATTCATATAAAACTATAGGTTAAAATTAATATAAATATGATTCACATTAATACTATAGGTTAATTGAGAGATTAATAAACTATAGGTTATATTATATGTGATATAATATAAACTATAGGTTATATGTTATATATGATATAACATATGATTGAATATTAATATACAATAAAGTTGGCTATTATATATTTTATTTAAATATACAATAAAGTTGGTTATTATATATTTTATTTAAAATTAAAATTATGGTTTTTAATTTATTTTGAATTTTAAATTTGAGATGAGGGATGTGAAATGAGTTCAACGTTTTTGGTTCACAGAGTGGTTTTGATTCTTTATCTTCTTCCTCCTACATTTAACCTTGAGTGTAAAAAAAAAAAAAAAAAACTCTATGTGAAGACTGTGATTCTCACATCAAAATTTTTCTCCATCTTCTTTCTCCCAAATTTGATCTATAGTAAGCCCATAACTCTGCTTTACTTCTCATCCTAGAGAATAACGAGGAAGCCTTCATAGTGGTGGTTGGGTTATTTGTTGCTGCTGTGCTTTTGTGTTGGTGAGACTGGGGAAGGATCAGTCTCATGTTGTTGATCAAGAGAGGAATCGAGAAGAACATAATTCTTCAAGGGTAAGTAGAATTCTTTTTCTTTTCTCTTTTTTAAGCAGGCTGTTTTTTAGAATGTTTATATTGTGAATTTAGTTTTGCATTCTTCTTTGTATTTTCTATTTAAAAATCAAATTGAAAATTGAATTGAAAAACGTTTAAGCGCTTCCACGTGAGTTTCAAACCCTTTAATTGGTATTAGAGCCAAATCGTGCAATTTTAATTTTCCAATTTGATTTGAAAATCATAGTTTATGTTGGATTTCTCATTCTGCATTATGAATGTGATGAATATTTCTGAATTATGAATGTGGTTTTTACAATTGGGCGTTCTCGAATGTTGACACCTTAGAATTTTTCGCATTAATTTTGATTAAATTTGTAATGGGCTCGTTGTTTTGGGGGTTGATCTTACTACTATTGAGTCTGTAAGCCCAGGTCTCATTTTTGGCAAGAGTTGTTGATGATCGAGATGAAGAACGAAGCAATTCGGTGCAAGTTCAAAGCTTTTGTATAGAATACCTAAATCCTGAGTGAGTTGTGAACTTCTGCCTATGAAGGCAGTCCTTTGATTTGCATGAGTGAGCATGGCCAGATCGCCGACTCAATAAGCCTACCAGGGGATTCGTCTAATGAGGGAGCTGGAAACATAGCTACACAAGACGAAATTCAATCATTCCTTAATATCGAGGTAAGTAGATAAATTTCTACCTTAGGGGTTGATTCCGAGGCTTGAACAATGTGGTGCCACACCTTCTCTTGGCCAGAGAGGGATTCGGCCATAGTTGGACTATGATTTATTGTTCATTAGAGGGATCAGTGGTACTTAAGGAGTTAGATGTAACTATAGGGACAAAATGATAATTTTGGCTAGTTGTAGTTATGAGGGATTTGTGAAGGGTCATTGCGCTATTGACTGATTATATCCAATGGACATAAAAATATATTTGTAGTGCAAAGACTGCAGCTGTCGGTCTTTAGTGGAGTGACCGACAATTAATGGATGTTGAGTAATTCAATTAAAGAAGTTTAATTAATTATTCAAGTACCATTAGAGCTACAATCTATAGGTCCATAAGGTCTCCTTTGTAGCTCAACAAAGATTATTGAGAATTAATTTTGGATTAATTTGAATTGTTCAAATTAATTAAGTGAATTGATTATATATGATATAATTATTTTAAATTAATTATATGTGATATAATTAATATAATGTATTTGATACATCATAATATAAATTTTATTTTGAGAGGAATTAAATATTTGAATATGATTCAAAATACTAATTATATGGATTGGATTCATATAATTAAATTTAATATAAATTTGATTTATATTAAATACCATGATTGATTGAGAGAACGTAAACTATAAATTATATTGTATTTGATACAATACAAAAACTATAGGTTATGCGTTATATTTGATATAACATCTGTCTCTTATACACATCTAGATGTGTATAAGAGACAGGATTTAAGTAGTTTAATACTCTCAGATAAATCGTGTTAGTGGAGAGTTTTTGTTGATAATGTATCTTCTTCATCTTCTTCACAGAAGAGAACACAGGAGGTCTGTGTGCAAAAATTTTCCAAAACGTAAGTTCCCCTACAAATCCTCTCCCTTTCCCAAAAAATTAGCCAATCCCCACACCTCTTTCTAATTCTCAACCCCTACGGAGAATACAGAGGATTACCTCTTGTTGGTGGCCATTTTGGGTTACTGCACTTGTTCGTAATCAAGACGAGATTTCGTGGCTGTTCAAAGAGAATTATCGTGAAGAATCGATTTTTCAAGGGTAAGTATTTTTTTAACCTTAATTCCTCATTTAAATACATATTGTAACATATTCTCTGAATTTTTAATTATGTGAGATTTGAGAATTGAGACCGAACCCCATTTTCGCTATGGACCTCACAGTCCTTCACATGTTTGGACAACTGTCCACACAACTCAGCCGCGATGCTCTTAAGTACATCTTCAATGTGTTGGGGTTGATGCCCTAAATCTCATAGGGTCCTCTAGTTTGTAAATACCTATATGAACAAACACTTGTGATATAATGATATGAGATATTTTCTTCACTATTGTCTATGAAATATGCGATATTTTAGTTACATTAACCACAAACCAATAAACTAAGATCTGTAGTTATCGTTGTAACTTAAGCATGTATGTGGAGACATATAAATAAATCATGCCTTAAGTGATAACCTAAATAGTCTGTAGTATATGAATAAAGGAGGGAAACATTATCCTGGTGACATTACCGATACGACCCGCTTTGTACATATTACAAGTGTTGCAAGGTACTACAGATGGTCTAATCCTGATCATTCATGTAGAGACATACAAGTGGGGGTGTTTTATACAAAGGAGTTTTTATAAGACTGGACCACAAAATGTTTAGTCTTGTTATATAACACCGTTCATGACAGAGACTCATTTCACTAAGATAATCATAGGTAACATGACCTTAATCCTTAGTGAGTTGGGAACTCCTGCTTATGAGGGAGGTCTTTTGATTTGCATGGGTGCGAGTGGCCAGAAATCCGACTTAAACATACCATTTTGGGGATTCGTCTGATTGAGAAGCTGGAAACTCAGCTACACAAGATGGAATTCACTTCTTCCTCGAAGCAGGGGTAAGTAGATAGATTACTCCCTTAAAGGCTGATTCCAGAACTTGAGTGATGTGGCGCCACACACTTTCTCATGGCCCGGAGAGGTGTTCACTCATAGTAGGACTATGACGTATTGTTCATTGGAGGAATCAGTGGTACTTAAGGAGTTAGATGTAACTACAGGGGCAAAAAAGTAAATTGGCCTAGCTATACTTACGAGCAATCTGTGAAGTGTTATCGTACTGTTGATTGGTTATATCATGGGCACAGAAATATATCATTAGTGAAAAAAGTACAGCTATCGTTCTTTAGTGGAGTGTCTGGTAATTAATGGATGGTGGATATCATGATTAAAAAGTTTAATCAGTTATTCATGTACCATTGGAGCTTCAAGCTACAGATCCTTAAGGTCCCCTTGGTAGCTCAATGGATTCAAGTTGAGAATATAATCAAATTGGTTCAATTATCTGTGATATAATTGATTTGGTGTATTAGATACATTAATTGGAGGAATTTGATATAAATATGATTTATATTAAATAAAGGAGAAAAGAACTATGGTTTAAATATTACATATGATGTGATATTAAAACTATAGGTTATAAATATAATACAATAAGGTTGTTATTATATTTATTTATAATAAAAACAATTATGAGATAATTGTTTAGTTGGTTATTTGGTTTCTCCTTTAACTGTGCATGAAGTGGGAGGTTAATTTCAGTTTTGAATAACTGAAGGATAAAATGAAAAAAGTTTTCATTTTATGGACAATCGCTTCATTTAGTGCTTCACTAATCATTTTCTCACGAGAGATTATATGATAGCCCTCACGAGAGACTAAACGATCTAGGGAGAGACTAAATGATCGTATAAACGGTTGAGAGAGAGTTACTAAACGATCAAGTACTCTTAGTCTATGCGATAGACAAACCCTTTCTCCTACTTATTTGGTCGTGTAGTTCGATAATTTGTTTCCTCCTTTCCTCTACCAAATCCACACAGAGCCCACTCCTCTTGAATTCTCACTCCGAGAATACCAAGGTTGCTGAGTGGTTGTGTCGAAGGGTTGCTGTTCGTGGATCGGACAGTTCATAATTGCTAGATGATTGGTTGGATGATTGCTCACGAGAGCGAGATATTGCTGGTCGATTGATCATGAGAGCGAGGTATTTCCAGAAGAAGATTTCTTCAAAGGTTTTTCTCTCAATTCTTTTTATATTTGATTAAGAAAGCATGTTGTAATGTTGTTTAAAATGCATAAATGTTTTATGTGTTTGTGAATGCATTTATTCTTTCACAATGGGCTTGGAAAGATGTTGCTTTTTTTCACAGGTTCTCTTGAATAAGTGTTCCTTCAATTGGTATAAGAGCCAGGTTCTGATATTCCAAATCTATTGTTGTATTGAATTGCATTTACATTCTTGGTGGGTGTTAAGCATGTCTACATTATGTTTAAATGTTTAATGTATTTATGGATATGGATTAATGGAGTTTCTCGGATGATTGCCTCTGGTTAATGAATTCTTTTACATTTCAAAGTTAATTGTAAGGGCCCTTGTGTTTTTGGGCATATTGACTTACTATCGAGTCTGTATTTCAAAGTGTTTGAGTCTGTTCGAGTCACTCGTGATGAATTTTAAGGCATGGAGATGCACATTACTTCAAGGAAGAAGAAGACCAAGAGTTGGTTAGATCGTGTAAACGATGAGGGTAAACGATCGTTGAGTATGGGATACTCGTTATATGGTACGCACGCACAATAAACGATCGTGTAGGACAGCATGCTTCATCGTATAGTCACTGGCTACATGATCGTTCAGTAAGTGTTACTTAGTGCTTGCTCTTCGATCATCTAGACGATCATGCTTCATAGCATAGTATTCGTGTACACGATCGTTTAGACTTGCATTTAAACTTAGTGCACTACACAATCGAGTGGCCTTTATGCTTCATCGCATAGTCAAAGGCACTCGATCATTGCTACATGATCGTGGTTACTCGACCAACTTTGCTAGATGATAAAAAAGAAGGCTTCACCCGGGCAGTTCAAGACCCGGTTCGCTTGTTGAGTCGGTTTAGTCGATGGTTTAACTAATAGATAGATTTATTTCCAGTTTATGAGGCTAATCATCCCAGTCCATTAATTTTAGTGAATGTACATGAGATGTATGTTTTTATGATATGTCATATGGTATGCCATATAGTTTTAAATCCAATCATAGGTTATGCATTGGTCATACATCATCTTTATATTGTAAGAGTTACAATATAGTAGTTTGCATGATTAAATTACTTAAGAGCATGTTCATGCATCATATAATATAAGAGTTATATTTATGCATGCATTAAGCATATTCATGCATCATCTTTATATTATAAGTATCGTAGTATAAGGGTATATGGAAGCATATATGTTTAGTTCATTACTTTTTTATATAAATGGACATTGCATGAAGCATGACACATAGGTTAACTTTATAAGAGTTATAAATACCTAGTTTACCTTAGCAATATGAATGATTTTGGTTCTTTATAAGAGTTATAAATACCTAGTCTACCTTAGCAATATGAGTGATTTTGGTTATTTCCTTTTATAAGTGTTATAATGGAAATTAGTTCTAAAATCAATAAGAAAGACATGCATGCAAACTTAGGTTTGAATCATGTTTAAAAGAGTTTTAAAATTTGATGGAGATAGACTTAAGATCACGGTTCTAGCGAGATTAGAAATCTAAGTTAATCTGTTAATCGGTTTAATAGGATTAAATTGACTAATAAAAGATTAAAAATGTACCAAATCTATTTATAAGGGACCTTTTATCTAAGGCGAGTTCTATCTAGGCTGGGGTACTTAAGCTGACAGAAACGGAATACCCCTACCTGGGAACCTACCTGGAAAGGTGAATAAGATAGATTTGATGCATGCATGAAAATTTGATGATAGTTCGTTAAAATGTTTAATGGGACTTGATTCGAACTTGTTTAATTATCAAAAGCAAGAGTTATTTTTTGAGCAAATTAAACTCACACCTAGATAAAATTAGTAGCCAGATTGTCTAAGTTAATGAATCCCTAAGTAGAACACTCAGTGGGAAGTATTTGGGGTATATGATACTTCATTTAAATCTCTTCACATTTCTCTCTAATATTCACATTGTGAGATCTATCCTCAGCCTCAAGGCACCTTAGGAGTGTCCTTTTAAAGGATGGTGTTTGGGTAGGTCAATACCAAGGTGAATGGAGAGAATGTTCATAGTAAGTGGGAGCGGGACATGTGACAACATATCCCATGGTCTCTCTTGTTAGGTTGGATAATGTTTTGTGCATCGCCTCGAGGCACCTTGGGAATGTCCCCCCTAAAGGATGGTAGTTTTGCACAACTCTTTATCTGATCTCCTATATAGGATAAGGTCGCTTTAGTCTCTTGTCCTAATATGCTTTTTTCCTATATGGGCGCATTAGGGCGGGACTCTAGGGCCTAAAATAAGGGGTTACACTTACACAGAATTGTTAAAGGTTAATGGTTTTGGACCGAAAAATATTGACTGTTAGAGTCAGTTACAAGAATTGTTTCTATCTAATGGTTGAGAATGTCTCATCCTAGTGAAAGGGCACTTTATCACCCCACCGGTGACTTTTGTTCTACCTCGTTGGGGCATCATTGCAAAATAGATATCTTTTCACTTAGGGTACATTATAACTATTTTGCTAAAACTAAAATGGGTGTTGGTGGTAATGCATAGACTTATTAAGTTTGTTCATGTTTTTCTGCAACTTTTAAATGGCTACAGCGACATTAGCTCTATTAAGTGCCGACAAATTGACTGGCGAAAACTATGCTAGTTGGAAAAACACGATGAATACCATTCTAATCATCGATGACCTGAGGTTCGTCCTTACGGAGGAGTGTCCTCCTATTCCGACTCAAACTGCCACTCGAAATGTTCGGAAGGTATATGAGAGATGCATGGGTGAACGAGAAGACTCGAGCTTACATCTTGGCCAGTCTGAACAATGTTTTAGCCAAGAAGCATAAGCCTATGGTCTTTGCACATGAGATCATGGAGTCCCTACGGGGGATGTTTGGACAAAAGTCTTAACAACTTATGCATAAGGCTCTTAAATACATATTCAACTCCAAAATGGAGGAGGATACATCTGTTTGAGAACGTTCTAAATATGATGGTGTATTTCAATGTGGCGGAAATAAATGGGGCCCACATCGATGAGGGCTACCAGGTTAGCACGATTCTGCAGACGTTGCGAGAAATCTTTCTGCACTTTGTCAGCAATGCTTTGCTGAACAAAGTTGACTATTTCCTTACAGACATTCAAATCCTTGCTGAAAACCAAAGAGAAGAAGGTTGGTGAGGCAAATTTTGCTTCACCACCAAAGAAGTTCCATTAGAGTTCGACCTTAGGAACCACCATCTACTTCTAACACTTCCAAATGGAAGAAGAAGGGTGGTAAGGGAATAGGGAAGGCACCTGCTAACCCACAACCTTCCGCACAGTGGGGAAGGCGACTAGTGCCGATTGAAAAAGAAAAATGTTTCCATTGCAACCAGGATGGGCACTGGAAGCAGAACTGTCCTCGCTAGTTAAAGGAGAAGAAGAAGGCTAAGGCCAAGGTAAAACAAGGTAAATATGATTTACACGTTTTGGAAACTTGTTTAGTGGAGAATGATGATTCTGCCTAGATTATTGACTTTGGGGCCACTAATCATGTTTGTTCTTTTTTTCAGGGGATTAGATCCTGGTGGCAGCTTAAGACTGGTGAGATGACGATGCGGGCACGTTGTCTCAGCTGTGGCAGTGGAAGGGCTCCAGTTGACTTTACAGAATAAATTTATCATTTTGAATGATGTCTATGTTGTTCCCGAGTTAAAGCGGAACTTAATTTCTGTAAAGTGTTTGATTGAATGTAAATATACTCTCAACTTTTTGGTGAATAAAGTGTCTATTCTGAAAGATGGTGTTGAGATTTGTTCAACAAAACTAGAGAATAATTTGTATGTGCTAAGGTTGTTAGTAACAAATTCCCTCAATAACATAGAGATGTTTAAAATAGCCGTAACTTAAAATAAACAACTTAAGGTTTCTCCTAAGGAAAATTCCCAGCTTTGGCACCTTCAATTAGGGCACATCAATCTCAATATGATTGTGAAGTTGGTGAAGAATGGACTTCTAAGCGAGTTAGAGGAAAATTTTTTACTTGTGTGCGAGTCATACCTTGAAGGAAAGATGACTAAAAGGCCTTTTACTGGAAAAGGTTATCGAGCAAATTAGCGTCTAGAGTTAGTGCATTCAGAACTTTGTGGTCCGATGAAAGTGCGAGCTAGGGGAGGCTACAAGTATTTCATCACTTTTACTGATGATTACTTACGATATGGGTATGTTTATTTGATGAAACAAAAGTCAGAATCCTTTGAAAATTTCAAAGAGTTCAAGGCTGAAGTTGAAAATGCATTGGATAAATGAATTAAGAAATTTCTTTTAGATCGTGGTGGAGAGTTTTTGGATTTTAAATTCCAGAACTCTACGATAGAACATGGAATTGTTTTTCAGCTCTAGGCGCCTGGTACACCTCAGTAAAATGGTGTATCTGTTGGGATTGGTGTCCTAATTCTCTCGGAGTCTCATTGTTTTATAAAGATACACATTGTTCAATGAATAAAATAAATGTTATTTCATTTTGGCATTTACTCATATCCAATAAACAAAGCTCCTTGGTTATCTTATGTGAACTTAAGCATGTATATGTGATATACAAGTAGATCATGCCTTAAGTGATAACCTAAATTGGTCTGTAGTATAAGGATTAAGGTGGGATACCTGATCCTGGTGACACTACGAATATGGCTTGCTTTGTAGAGGTTTGCAAGTGTTGTAAACTACTACAGATGGTTTATTCTAACCAATCGTGTGGAGACATGGAGCGGAGGTGTCCTATACAAAGAGTTTGTATAAGACCTGAACCATGAGATGCTTAGACTCTATATATAACACCGTTGATACTAGAGACTTACATCTTACCTAAACTACCATTTTTTAAACGACCTCAATCCTGAGTGTTTTGTGAACTCTTGCCTTTGAGGGTGGTCCTTTGATTAGTATAGGTGAGAGTGGCCAGATTGCCAACTCAACATGCCTACCTTTTTGGGGACTTGTCTGATCTGGGAGCTATTTTGAAAAAGGGATTTTTTCACAAAAGTTTTGAAAAGAATTTTGAGTTTTCTCTCCAGTGAAAAGAAACTCACGAAAGTCGTCAAGTAAATACAGATTTACTAAACGACGGCTGGGCTAGGGAAACGATCGTGCAGGTGCTAGCTAAATGATCGTGTAGTGTTTACTAAACGATCACATAGTTTTGCTAAACAATCGTGGCCCAAGGTAAACGATCGTGTAGAATCGACCGAGCTAAATGATCGCATAGCTTTTCCTAGATGATCACATAGCTTTATCTAAACGATTGGACATCGACCTATACGATAGGTCTCCGACTTCTCCCACTTGCTCAGTCGTGTACACGATTTGTCTTTCCTCCGTTCGTCTGCCTCACACCAAGTCTGAAAAGAGCGCACCCTTTGGATTCTCACACCGAGAATACCAAGGTCACCTTGTTGGTGGTGTCAGACTCAACTCGACATCGTCGAGGTTTTCTGGAGGCCGTTTGTGTCACTAAGAACGAGCGCGGTGTTAGTTCGTGTTGCAGAGGAGATTGTGACCGAGGAGATCGTTGAGGACGAGCGCAAAGTGTTTGTGTGGTGTTGCAGTCGTATAGATCGAGCGCTCGTGGTTGCTGTGGTTCGATCAGAGTGCGCATCGGAGCGTTGAGACGCTTCCGCCATTGTTAGTACAGTTTTTCCCTCTGTACATTTGATGTTCATGTTGTAATTTCTCTATATATTTGCATAACCGTTTGTGTTCAAGTCAGCTGTAAATGTATTGTGATTTCATGATTGTAATTTGGAATAGTCTTGTTTCGCTGCTCATGGAAATCTCGAGTGTCGATTTCCTTCAATTGATATCAGAGCAGGTTCTCTGATATTCTAAATTAAGATCTGAATCGAACGATTTTTACAGTTGCGGTAGGTTTCTACATTTGTAGTTATCCGTTTTCTGCATTTGTGGATGAATTGATGAATGTTTCGGGTTTAAATTGCCTTTTTTGTTAAAGCTTTCGTTATTACAAAAGTGTTAATTGTTAAGGGCCCCTGCGTTTTGGGCGAAATTAACTTTGCAATCGAGCTTGTAATTCGAAAAGTTTGAGTTCGTCGAATCGTTCGTGATGAAGTTTTGGCACATGGCGATACTGTTCTCAATGAAGAAGAAGATCAAGTGTTGATCGGATCGTGTAGCCTCAGGTAAACGATCATTGGGATTTCAGTAAGCGATCGTTTAGATTTTTCATTCTAGAGGATCGTGTAGTTTTTTCTAATCGATCGTTTAGCTAATGCTAAGCGATGGGGTAAATCGTTTACTATATCGTGTAGCATTTGTTGCGCGATCCCATAGGCGCTGGAGGTAATCGTAGTGGAGCATGCGATGCTTATCGTTTAGTAGAAGGCGCGCACTAGACGATCGCGTAGTTTTGCAAGCTTCATCGCTTAGTTACTACCTATGCGATCAAACGTATACGATATGGAGACGCTAGCTAAGCGATCGTTTAGGTGATGGTGCTTCGCGCATCGTAGTCGCTTTAACGATCACGGAAGGTGGGCGTCATGCGGACCGCGCTTTGCGATCGTGTACTTCAGGCTTCATCGTTTAGTAAAAGGTACACGATCCTATAGTAATAGCTAAATGATCGTTTGAAATTTTTCTAGACCGATCGTATATTAATGCTAAACGATCGTTTAACTCTGGGAGTGCAGGTAAGCGATAGAACGAAGTGTTTGTTTTATCGTGTAGACGATCGTGAGGTGCTTAGTAGACGATGGTTGATTGGAGAAGCGATGCTTTGCCGAGTGGTTCAAGACCCGGTTCGCCTGTTTGAACCGGAGACTCCTTGTCTTTATAATAGTTAGCTTTTCTTTTTGTATTTTAAGGTAATTTTACCCAGTTCATCAACTTTTATTGCTTATACTTGTGATGTATGGTTCTTATATGTCAAAGTGTTTGTCATATAGTTAAAAACCCACCTTAGGTTATGCAATTATTCATGCATCATGTCTTATAATTGTTATAATCGAGCATGAAGAAATTACTTGAAAGCATGAGCATGCATCATGAAATATAAGAGTTATATTTCGTATGCAGTGGGCATTATCATGCATCATCCTTTTCTTATAAATGTTATAGTGTAAGGGTGAATGGAAGCATGTTTTGCTTGTTTCATTGTTTTTTGTATAAGTGTTATAAGAAAGAAGTAACAATGAATGGACAATACATTGAGCATGACACTTAGGCTGTTTATAATCGTTATGAATGCCTTACATGTGATAGCTTTGCATTGTGGTTGTTTCCGTTTATAAGTGTTATAAAGGAAATTAGACCTAAAATCAATAATTCAGAGTTGCATGTAGACATAGGGTGAACTCTTTTTTTAAAAAAGGTTTTATAATTGGATTGAGATAGACCTAAGTTCAGTGGTTCTAAAGAGTTTAGTAACCTAGATTAATCTTTTAAAATCGGTTTAATAGGATTAAATTGGTTGGCATAAAAGATTAAATTTTTTGTAAACCTATCTATAAAGGACCTGTTGTCTAAGGCGGGTTCTGGCTAGGCTAGGGTTCTTAAGTTGACAGAAACGTAACACCTCTACCTGGGAACCTACCTGGAAAGGTGAATTAGATAGATTTTCAACAAGCATGCGACATTTTGGACAAAGACTCAGTTAAAGAGTTTAATGGATGATGATCAAAAGTTGTTCAACTATCCTAGGTAAAAGTTACTCTTGGGAAAACCTAAAAGTCACTTAGTTAAAATTCTTAGCCGTGTTTTTTCTAAGTAAGTTGAACCCTAGGTTATAAAATACTCAGTGGGACGAGGAGGTGTTTTAGATATTTCTATGATTCCACTCACGTTTCTCCCTGTATGTTCACACCGTGAGATTCATGCTTGGCCTCGAGATGCCCCAGGATGCATCCGCATTAGGATGGTGTTTGCATGAGTCAATATCAAGGTGGACGAAGAGAGTATTTATAGTAAGTGGGTGAAGGGTTGCTGTCAACACATCCTATGGTCTCTGTCATTCGTTCACACCGTGAGATCATTCTGTATGCCCTCGTGTCGCCTTTGATGAGGCCCCTTTAGGAAGGGTTTTGTGCAGTTGGTCAATATCAAGGTGAACTCCAAAAATGGATAGGATCGCTTTAGGTTTTGCCCCAGTCGAATTTTTTCTATTAGGATTGGCCTTTTGGGACGAACATCTAGGGCTTAAAATGGCGGGTCACACTTACGGGAGATTGTTAAGTAAGTTAATGATCTCTTGGCCAAATCAATGATGGCTAGTCGTTATAGGAGCAAGAAATGATCTGATATTGATGACTGGTTGAGATCTTCTCAATTCAGAGGAGGGATAACTGACCTCCCTTCGGCGGCTTTTGTCCTAAACCTTTGAAGCGTCATTGCGAAACTAGATGTCACATGGGGTTCATGTTAGTTTTGCTAAAACCTTATTGGATGTTGTTTTGTTTTACAACGGGTATTTGCTTAAAACCTGACATAGGTCAATGTGTTTTTCTTTTAAGCAACTCATTAGTAAACCTGACACAGTGGAAAGAATCGTGTGAAATGAATTTCGTGGAAAACGACGTCCATCCCACTACTCTCCAAAAGAGAAGACAAGACAATAAATATGATTTATTGGTCTTGGAGACATGTCTGGTAGAGAATGATGATTCTGCCTGGATTCTTGATTCAGGTGCTACCAATCATATCAGTTCCTCTTACCAAGGATTTAGTTTCTGGCAAACATTGCCACAGGGAGAAATGACTCTTCAAGTCGGTAATGGTGAAGTTGTTCCAACTATTGCTGTAGGCAGGCTGAAGTTATTTATCAACAAAAAACGTTATCTGTTACTGGATAATGTTTTTGTAGTTCCTCATATTAAGAGGAACTTAATCTCAGTTTCTTGTCTCATTGAACAAGGCTATATTGTCTATTTTTCTGAGAATAAAGTGTTTATTTTCAAGAATAGAATGGAGATTGGTTTTGGTTCGATGGAAAATAACTTATATATACTAAGATCGTTAGTCATCAAAGCCTTGTTTAACACTGAAATGTTCAATACGGCAACAGTAGCTAAAAGACCAAAGGTTTCTCCAATGGAAAATGTCGATCTTGGGCATCTAAGGTAGGTCACATCAACCTCAAAAGGATTGAAAAGTTGGTGAAAATTGGAATTCTAAAGAGTTTAGAAGAAAACTCCTTGTCGGTATGTGAATTATGCCTTGAAGGCAAGATGACCAAACGACCTTTTACTGGAAAAGGTTACAGAACCAAGGAAGCCTTGGAGCTTGTTTATTCAGACCTCTGTGGTCTGATGAATGTTAAAGCTCGAGGTGGGTATGAATATTTCATTTCTTTCATAAATGATTATTCAAGGTTTGGGTATCTCTTCCTAATGCAACGTAAGTCTGAAGCCCTTGACAAGTTCAAGGAGTATAAGGCTGAAGTTGAAAACTTGTTAGGCAAGAAGATAACAACACTACGATCTGATCATTGTGGAGAGTATATGGACCTCCAATTCCAGAACTATATGATAGAACATGGGATTGCCTCCCAACTCTTGACCCCTGGTACACCTCAGCAGAATGGTGTATCAGAAAGGAGAAACAGAACCTTGTTTGACGTAGTTCGTCTATGATGAGTTATGCTCATCTTTCAGACTCATTTTGGGGTTATGTAGTGCAGATTGCATGTTATATCCTAAACACCATTCCCTTGAAAAGTGTTTCTGAAACACCTTTTGAGTTATGGAGAGGCCGTAAAGGTAGTTTATGCCACTTCAGGATTTGGGGCTGTCCGGCATATGGGCTAGTGACTAGCCCAAAGAAGTTGGAACCGCGTTCGAAGGGTTGCCTCTTTGTGGGCTACTTCAAGGAAACGAGAGAAGGAAACTTCTATGATCCTAGTGAGAACAAAGTGTTTCTTTCCACTAATGCTATCTTCTTGGAAGAAGATCACATGAGGGATCATAAGCCACGAAGTAATCTCATTTTACATGAGATCTCTAGTGAGACTAACACTGTTGAGGTTTCATCGAGAGTTGTTAATCAGGTCGACAGATCAACAAGAGTTGTTGAGGTCGAGACGTCTAGTCAACCAGCTCAAGAGTTGAGACTGCCTCGATGTAGTGGGAGGGTTATGAGCCCACTGGATCGCTACATGGGTTTGATTGAAGCCCATAACGTCATTACGAATGATGGGTTTGAGGATCTGTTGCCTTTTAAGAAAGCAATGGAGGATGTTGACAAAGATTAATGGTTAAGGCCATGAACCTGGAAATGGAGTCTATGTACTTCAACAACGTCTAGGAGCTTGTTGATCCACCTGATGGGGTAAGACCTATTGGGTGTAAGTGGATGATGACATGTAGAAATACATGTCATCTTAGGCTTTTTAGTTAGAATTATGAGGGCTGTTAAGCTCCGTTTGCTATAACACAGCGTATGCACCCTACGGATAGGATATTGCATGAGGCCAGGAAGTAGGATACGGTTATATGCGGCCATCACGCTCATGCGGCGAGAGCACGTGAGCGGGTTATGGAGGTTTAGGCAGACATAGGCGTCTCGACACTATCGCATACACATCGCATACGTTCTAGAATTAGGCTTAAGTGTGTGATGCATGATCGCATAGCTTGCGTTGACTAAGGTTGCCCTTGCGGTCACTCTTAAGAGTTGCAATGAAGAAATCTCCACATTTTATCTATTTTCCATCCATTTACTCCTTGTCAATAGTTTTCGTCTCTCTACCTCATTCTTATTCACATTGCATTGTCTGTTACTTAGGAGTAGAAGTAGTGTTAGCTTAGCAACCCCACCATCATTCTTTTATTCAACCGCCACATGCACATTACCGCATACATCTAGCTACAAGTCCCTGAGTTCAACGTTGGATCACCCGAGAAACTTATGTTCGCGTTATACTTGGCGCGAGCACAAGAAAACTTGTGATAGGAATGCATGTTCATCGCATACATTCGTTAACGCATAGTTCATTCCAATGCATGACCACGGACGCATGATAATCAATGCATACTTCAAGAACATGCATCGCATATTGCGTCGATGGAACTTTAGTTATCAAGTCCTCGACGATTTGGTAATCCAAAATTTCCATCATCAAGTTTTTGGCGCCGTTTCCGGGGACTTGGCAGCTAATTATTTGTTGAGTTTTGTGTCTCTGCAAGACACCTTTTTATCTTGGGAGTATTGTAGCTTGTGCGACCAGGCTGCAAACAATATTGTAGTGTAGGCGATGCTATGAAAGTCAATGTTAACCCCAAGGTAGAAGGGCAATCAGTCGCATGAGCTGAAGGCAGTTCTAAGCACATGGTGGATAGCATGCGCCCAATAAATTCTGGAAGTTCCAATGGTCAAGGTATCTTGAGCTGAGCAGTTAAGAGCAATCTCCTACATGGAAGACTCCTTGCGGTGACAACATTCCTATTTCTCCAGGGACGTCTTCTACTCTATCTTTACCTTGCTTTTGTAGTTAGTTTATTTTTATTGTTATTTTGGATATATGGCTGCTTCCTTGGTTATGGTACGTTTTTTCCTTGCAGGTGCGACAATAAGTCTCCTCGGTGTGCAGTACAACGGAAGAATTCCTTTCATCCTTCAACGCATGGCTTCGATCGCATGGATTCTAATGCATAATCGCATGTGTTGTTCTGCCTAAGCTCTTTTCTTGTTATCCTTTATGCATTATCCTTTTGAAATTCTTTCTTTCCCGATTGCGTTGCTTTACGGTATTTCTATGATGATACGTATAATTCACCGCATCCTCTAATTAATCATTGCAAGGCATTCGTTATTTTTATTAGACTCTTCAAATTTTGAAAGTCTTAAGTTTTATTTTGTGTAAACCTTTGCTCAAACGTTTATTACCGCATTCCTGTAATTTTTCTTTTAGATTTGCGGTGAGAACGCTGCCAACCTCTAAGTTTGGGGGTGGCAGCAGTCTCGGAGAATTGTATTCTTTGTATTGCGATCATTTGAAAAAAAAAAAAGAAGAGAATTTTTTAGAATAATAACTCCACTGTCAACGCAATGGGTAAACCCATGTTGATAAGAGTTAAGTTGTGAAAGGTACTTACTCGTAGTTGGATGTCTGCATGACACGTGGGGCCAATCCAAAACAAAGGTAAGTCACAAGGATCAATGCATAAGCGCAACTCCTCTGTCCGGCACAAGCCAAATCAAGACGGGAGTTTTGTTGAATATGGAACGCAACCAAAGTTGGATGGCCGCATGACACACGTGGGGGTAAGCCAAAACGAAGAGCATAACCAGGTTCAATGCCGCATTTGAATAAGTCATCGCAAATTTTTGAAGTGTTTTGAACGAACGCATTCTCAAAAGCTAAACGCAAAGTTACAGTGAATGAATAAAAAGTTTTTGAGTAAAGGCTTGCCAAATTTAAACTTAGAAAAGATCTTTTTGAAGAAGTAGCCAAAGTGAAGGAGAGCATTACGGAGATGGTTAGAGGTATGAAGAAATTATATTATGAGAAGCTGGTAATCGCAAAGGAAAGCTGGAAGGTGAGTTGGAATTTCTTGAGTATAACGCATGTTTGCGGACAAGCATGATTCTAAGTTTGGGGGTGTGATGACATGCAAAAATGCATGTCATCTTAGGCCTTTTATTTAGAATTATGAGGGCTATTAAGCAGAATATGCGATAATTATGTTAGGAATTCATTGAGAAAAGGCAAAACGCATTTGAAATTCAACATGACGAATCTCGGGACTAACATTACGTTCAACATGACGAATCTGCAACTAACCCCATATATTATGCGTTTATTTAATGCGTTCAATGTTTCTGTTTTTGTAGCTAACGTCAGGAAGTGGAACGCAAATGCAGAAGCCGAACCACCGCATAGACCGACACAGCGGAGAATCTTCTCCATCGCGAAAGGCAAACGCATTTTGAATCAACGCATGGGTGGTTGCAGTAATTAGCCGCATGCGTTCCATCGCATGGAGGTTGTGTTCATCAAGTGATTGTGGTCATCGTTAGAGTTTGCGGTATTAAAGCGAATGTGGGTCATTGCATGATTGCAGCTACACGATAATGCATAATAGTAGGATTAAACGCAGGTTGGTGGAATGAACATATCAACTGCATCTACCTCGGGAAAAATCAAAAGATGATGTTGACATCTCCACCTACCATTGCCGTTAGCAGCAAAGATTCCAGAAAGGACTATAAAATGTGCCGCGAATGTTCAGAATCAGAGAAGTCCATTAAGTGCTTCGGCGATCCAAGGCTCTATATAAAAGAAGCAGAGATGAGCAGGAATTTCAAGATTATCCAAGGTTTTCGCCTGAGGTTCGCGCTTAGGGCGGATCCTTGTGATCCAGACAAATGGGCGTGAGAAGAAAGCTTGAGAGTTGTTCTCTCCTTCACCATTCCCGAGTGACGACCAGAGCCTTTGAATCGGAGCTAGTGATAACTTATAGAAATACAAGTTTTTATACTGGCTTTATTAAGATATTACGGCCAAAAGAGAGTAAAGTTGTGTAAATTGGTAATGGAAATTAGCCTAAGAAAATAAAATAATTATAAATTTTCGTCAATACACCCACTAACACCATTACGATAGTAGAAAAGAGTATTTCGAATCTGTTTGCAGGATATATCAGTCACCGTATGCCGCTTCATGGCTCAAGAGGAGAAAGATTAACGCATCTACGGTCGCATTGCGCCCATCATTCAGGAATGAATAGACTATCAACGCAATGACGATGCATGTGACAATCGATCCAGACCTGAACTTCAACCGCACGCGATAATAAAAACATCACCGCATGCGGGCACAAGATCGAAGATGCAAATGAGTAACGCAATCACGGAGGATTTTGACTCGTGTACAACTAACCGTGGTGCATTTTTGACGGACTGATTGCATAACAGAAGGAATATTTATTCCACCATTCTCGGACTTTCCATAACAATAAAGTGGGGACCACAAGTCAGAGATTCAAAGCTTTCATCTATAAATACCCTCAAAGAATTCACTGAAAAGATATACTTGATACGGGGGATACTTGATACGGGATGGCTATTGAGAGAGGCTGATCTGAGTGCTGATCGAAGAAGATCCGGGAAGAAAAGAGACAAGGCCGAGAGGTGAGTCTCAGGGCGAATCATTCCAAATCCCCACCGTGAAGCTCTGTGCCTAGATCAACTCTACCGGTTGAGCAAGCCTAAGAGGGAAGCTCATCCTTCCATTCACTCCATCTACGTCGACAAGCAATCTCTCCATCTAGATCGGTGTCAAGACATTGGCACACTTCTGTATCTGTTTTTAACCCTTATACATCAATTGTATTTAATCTTCTTAGTCTAAATCATTCACAATCATGTATCAGACGCTTGATTTTATAATTAAATGTCATGATCACTTTCATTTCCACATCTCTGTCTATTTTCATTCCTCCATTAATTGATTTCTCCACGATGTTTTCTTAATTCCTTGGTGATTAATATGAATTAAACAAGTAACTTAATCTGTGCTAAAGAAATAAGATGTTTAGCTAAAGCATGCTAGACGACATCTTCACCTGTGAGAGCAGAAGTGAAGATGCCATTCTGATCTGTCGAGAGAAGGTTAGAAGAATGCGTTAACTAAAGCAAGAAGTACTTCCAGAGATGGAAGCAACCTTGCGTTCACTACGTTCGTCCCACCATAGAGATGTGGGAAACATGGCCGATCATCGAGAGGTGTACGCCAAGGGAAAGCGGAGCCGTACTTATATCTTTAGCGTAATTAAGAAACTTGCGCTATTTATATTAATTATCCTTTCTCTTTCTGTTTCGCACATAAGCCTTGCCACCGCATAACACGATCTTTGTATATTCTTCACAGTCAGTCTCAACCTCGGTATCTTGTATCATATAACCTGTATCTTGTATCATCATTGCTTAGGTTTACTTTATCGCACTTTACTTTCATCGCAATTTACTTTATTATCGTATTTTTATCGCTTATCTTTACTTTATTGCACAATTTACTTTATCGTATGTACAAACAACACTTTTATTAAATTGAAAAACCTCTGGTCATATATATCACAAGTATAACGCAATTAACCTAAAACAGTCCCTATGTTCGACCTCGGATCACACTGAGAAACTTATGGTGAAATTATACTTGTTTCAACTCAAGGAAACTTGTGACAACGCATAGCATACTACAAAAACATTAATTAATTTTGCATATCTAAAAGTAGTATCGCATATCATCAAAATCATCCAGGCGTTGTATGACATAAGATCATTCATATTCATACATGCGTGATAATTTTATGGCGCCGTTGCCGGGAACTTGTAACGGGAACATGGACTTGTAGTTTATAGATTCAATTTTTTCATTTCAAGTTTATGGCGTCGTTGCCGGGGAACTGGTAACGAGAATCATGGACTTGTAGCTTAGATCAAATTTATGCTTGTCAGCTAGATCTCGAGAGAGCTAGCTCCACCGCCCATCCATGGCACCACCGGCAGCCTTGACGCACATCTGCTGGAAGCAAGACATTGCTTCCAGCTGGTCATTTCATTTTCTCTTCTTTTCTATATTGCATCACTTAGTGAGATTGCTAGAATATCGCATACTTAGTCATGCGGAGTAGAGATATGAAGCATGTAGCAAACCACAGAGAGGTGTGCGTTGCGTGAGTGTGTGAGAAAACCTTATTTGCTTAGTGCGAAGCTGTTAAGCAACGTCTGTCTGTAGGCGGATGCATCACATGTCTATGAGTAAAGTCAGCAACAACTAACTGTTAGGAAGGTAAGTGGTTAGACGCATCAAGCAATGTAAGTTATTGTTTTCATTAAGATAGGAATAATCTTGCCTCAGCCAAAGTTTATGCGGTTACCTTGTCTTATGAACGCATCATTCATCATTTAGGCATACTTGAGAGAGTAGTCTAAAATCCTAATCTAAGACTCGAGAGAGCGAATTGGAAACACATAAACAAAGAATGGGGAACTTAGAGATGAGCTCTGTTTGCTTCAAACACAGCGTATGCACCCTACAGATATGATATTGCATGCGCCAGGAAGTAAGGATACGGTGGTATGCGGCTATCACGGTCATACAACGAGAGCACGTGACGGGTTTGGAGGTTTAGGTAGGCATATAGGCTTTCTCAAACACTATCGCATACATATCGCATACGTCCTAGAATTAGGCTCAAGTGTGTGATGCATGATCGCATTATGGGCTTGCGTTGACTAAGGTTACCCTTGCGGTCACTGTTAAGAGGTTCAATGGGATATCCACATTTTATCTATTTTCCATCCATTTACTCCCTGTCAATAGTTGTCGTGTCTCCTCTCATTCTTATTCGCACTGCGTTGTCTGTTACTTAGGAGTAGGAGTAATGTTAGCTTAGCAACTCCTCCACCATTCTTTTATTCAACCGCCGTATGCACATTACGACATACATCTAGCTACAAGTCCCTGAGTTTGACCTCGCATTACCCGAGAAACTTGCATTCGCGGTATACTTGGTGTGAGCGCAAGAAAACTTGTGACAGGAACGCATGGTCATCGCATTCATTCGTTAATGCATAATTCATTCCAACGCATGACCACCAACGCATGTTAATCAACGCATACATCAAGAACATGCATCGCATATTGCGTCCACATAATTTTAGTTATCAAGTCCTTGACGATTTGGTAATCTAAAATTTCCGTCATCAGTGGATCTATAAGCGAAAGAGAGGTGTAGATGGATAGGTGCAAACCTTTAAGGCTAGACTCGTGGCAAAGGGTTATACCCAAGTTGAGGGAGTTGACTATGAGGAAACTTTCTCACCTGTTGTCATGCTTAAGTCTATCAGGATTCTCCTGTCCATAGCCACATTTGATGATATGAAATATGGCAAATGGACATCAAGATTGCCTTTCTTAATGGTAATTTTGAGAAGATCATCTATATTACTCAATCAGAGGGGTTCGTAGTTCTAGATCAAGAGCAAAGAGTTTGTAAACTTAATAGGTCCATTTATGGGCTGAAATAAGCATCTCGATCTTGGAACATCAGATTTGACACTGCTGTCAATTCGTTTGGCATTGACCAAAACGTTGATGAGCCTTGTGTTTACAAGAAGATCATCAGCAGCTTAGTAGCTTTCTTGGTACTGTATGTGGATGATATCCTACTCATTGGGAATGATATAGGATATCTGACTGATATTAAGAGTTGGCTAGCTGTCCAGTTTCAAATGAAAGATTTGGGAGAGGCACAATATGTTCTCGGGATCCAAATCATTCGGGATCGCAAGAACAAACGGTTAACCCTGTCTCAGGCATCGTACGTTGATCAAATGTTGATCTGGTACAGGATGCAGGATTCTAAGAGGGGTTTGTTACCTTTCAGGCATGGAATCATTCGGTCTAAGGATTAATGTCCTAAGACACCTCAAGAAGTTGAGGAGATGAGACGGTTTCCCTATGCTTCTACTGTAGGAAGCTTAATGTATGCAATGTTGTGTACCAGACCTGACATTTGCTATGCGGTAGGGATTTTCAGTCGGTATCAGTCCACTCCAGGATTTGATCATTGGACGTCGGTCAAGCCGATCCTCAAGTATCTTATCCTTACGGGATACAACGTTGCCGGTCCCTTTACAAAGGCCCTCACGACTAACGTGTTTGATGGTCACCTGGAAAGTCTGGGTCTGCGGGACATGCGACATCTTGTCTAGGGCAAGTGGGATATGATACTGGGGTATTCCCTAGTTTATTGTATTGTACATTAGTCTCTCAAGTCATTAGGACAAGTGGGAGATTGTTGGTATTGGTTTCTTAATTCTCCCGGAGTCTCGCTGTTTTCTTAAGATACACATTGTTCAATGAATAACATAAATATTATTTCATTCTGGCATTTACTCATAGCCAATAAACAAAGCTCCTTGGTTATCTTATTTGAACTTAAGCATATATATGTGATATACAAGTGGATCATGCCTTAAGTGATAACCTAAATCGGTCTGTAGTATAAGGATTAAGGTGGGATACTTGATCCTGGTGACATTACGGATACGGCTTGCTTTGTAGAGGTTTGCAAGTATTGTAAACTACTACAGATTGTTGATCCTGACCATTCGTGTGGAGACGTGGAGCGGGGGTGTCCTATACAAAGAGTTTGTATAAGACTGAACCACGAGATGGCTAGACTCTATATATAACGCTATTGATACTAGAGAATTGCATCTCACCTAAACGACCATAGATGACACGACCTCAATCCTGAGTGTTTTGTGAACTCTTGTCTTTAAGAGCGATCCTTTGATTAGTATGGGTGAGAGTGGCCAAATTGCCAACTCAACATGCCTACCTTTTGTGGACTTGTCTGATCTTGGAGCTGGGAACTCAATCCACAATATGGAATTCACTCCTTTCCCAAAGCAGGGATAAGTAGAGAGATTGCTTCCTTAAGGGTTGATTCCAGGGCTTGAACATAGTGGCCATAGCTTCTCTTTGGAAGAGAAGACTCAATCATAGTAGGACTATGATTTATGTTCATTAGAGGGATCAGTGGTACTTAAGGAGACAAATGTAACTATAGGGGCATAACAGTTATTGGCCCAGTTGTACTTACGAGCGATCTGTGAAAGGTTGTCGCACTGGTGATTGGTTAAGATGAACACATAATATATCTGTAGTGAGGAGAGTCCAACTGTCGATACTTAGTGGAGTGTCTGGCAGTTAACAGATGGTGGATTGATAATGGGCAGAAATGCACGTTATCATAGTGCTAAGTTCTTAAACAATGCTGGCTTGCGCTGATAAAATATATTAAATTGCATCCAAAAGCATTAAGTTTACAACATTGCGGTCGCATGCGTTTATCGCATAGAAACAGTTGAATTTTATGTTTTTATGCAGAATATGCGTTGACACAAGGCGAAAAGAGCGATCATAAGAAATCAACGGACGAGCGCAGGATTGCCATAAGGCCTTGCGGTGATTTATGTTTGCAAACATCTGCTCAAGAAAGATTGCCGCATAGAGTCGGCGCAACTTGGTGGGCGCATCTGGTGAAAGGCATAATTAATCACGATGGGACAGAAAGCTGATGATGGTTGAATTCGAATTAAGTTGATAGCCGTTAACGATAACAACTACTTCCAGCTTTTTGGTGACAAATATTCGGCACATCAATCAGAGAATTAAAGCCATCCCATTCGTGCAATCATAACAGAGAAGCCGCCTTTCACCCCAGAAGCTCTATAAATATCAAAGCATCCTTCAGAAGAGGGGTTCCACCAGTATTCAAGTTCGAACACTTAGAGAATTTTCCCAGTTTTTAGCCTTGTCCATAGTTTTCCTTTTTATTTTAAGGCGGAGCAAGAGAAGAGCCGAGATGCCGGAAGATTGCTCAGGGCAACTCGAGAGAGAACATTGAGGTTTAAAAGTAGAGAGCAGGCCGACTCTTGCGAGAGCGAGAATATCTTTTGAACACGAGTAGAAAGACAGTGTAAAAAGCCTGGGTAGCAAGAGATAGCTACCAGGCTCTTTATTCTTTCCTTGCATTGTTATTCTGTATTGCAACTTTATATTTATACAATGGAAGTTCTTATTCTACATCTGTTCACTCTCTTAGCACGCATGAGTAGCTAAACTAATTGAATGGGTTGAAAAGAACTAAGCTAACATGACCTAGGATCTTCAACGCATGCAGTTGTCTTGTTTTATGTTGTGCCCAAAACCCCTTTAGAGCTACTCGAGAGAGAGTCTAAATAAAGAACCTAATGACTCGAGAGAACTCGGTTAGAATCTAGACTCAAGAGAGCGAGATTAAAATGGAAAATGCAAGAGATAGAGACTTAGAGATAAGCTCTGTTTGTCAACCTGCATCGCATGCACCCTAGAGATAAGTATGATATTATGTAGTCGCATTATTTGTGTGGATGTGATTTTGTAATCGCATAAATAGGAATAGAGGCTTATGTGTAGGGCCTGTAGACTTATCGCATATATCGCATGCGTTCTAGTATTAGAAGCCGTAGCATTTACACCGAGAGGTGGTTTACTATTGTATGTGTGTTGCATGATCGCATAGCATGAACGCATCCTAGGAAGTGTTAGCCAAAATCCTTCTCAAACCGTTCACCGCATACTCATCCCATCTTCCATTTTATCAACTCTTTTCGAAACTCCATCGCATTTTTCTATTTTCATTACCGCAAACAACAACTCCAAAAACTTATTTATTTATTTGGTTACCACAAAGTTTTCCTAAAAATTACCATCGCATCCTGTTTTCCCAAGTGCTTGAGTTTGACCTTGGACTTACTAGGAAACTCAGTGGGGTTTACACTTGGATTCCACTGAGAAAACTTGAGTGCTCAACGCAACTCCATCAACGCATTTCATCCATAACTTCACATCATAAAATAACGCATCATCGGTCCTGTGACTAAAGAGTTTAGTCAGTTATTCACGTACTGTTGGAGCTTCGGATCTACAAGTCCATGAGGTCCCCTTGGTAGCTTGGATTCATGTTGAAAAATCAAGTTCTTGATTTGAAATATTCAAATTGACAAGAGGTATTTTGATTATATATGATATAATCGGTATGATGTATGAGATACATCTAGTAGAGGATTCATGGAAATGAAATTTACATTAAGTACCATGGAATAGGAAAAGTACTATGGTTTATATGTTTCATGAGATGAAATATTAAAACTATAGGTTATAAATATAGTATGATAAGTTGATTATCATTTATATTTATAATAATATTAATTATTAGATAATTAATAAACTTTTCTTTTAAATAACCAAATGAAGTGGTGTTATTGATCATGATAACCGTGAGTATAAAAGAAATCAGTTTCCCTATTTTGAAAAAGGGATTTTTTTAATAAAAAATTTTGAAAAGAATTTTGAGTTTATCTCTCTGGCGAAAAGAAACTCACGGAATTCTCAAGTAAATATAGATTTTACTAAATTGACGTGTTGGGCTAAGGTAAACGATTGTGCAGGTGTAGATAAACGATCGTGCAGGTGCTAGCTAAACGATCGTAGCAGTGTTTACTAAACGATCGCATAGTTTTTGCTAAACCATCGATGGCCCAAGGTAAACGATCGTGTAGAATCGACCGAGCTACAACGATAGAGCTAAACGATCGGCATAGCTTTTACTAGACGATCACATAGCTTTATCCTAAAACGATTGGGGCAATCAACCTATACGATAGGTCTTCAACTTCTCCGCACTTGCCCTGTCGTGTACATGTCTTTCCTATCCTCCGTTCGTCTACCTACACAACACAAGTCGACAGAGTCCCACCCTCTGGATTCTCACACGGAGAGTGCCAAAGGTCGCCTTGTTGGGTCGTGTCAGACTCAACTCGACCATCGTCGAGGTTTTTCTAGAGGTCGTTCGTGGTGCTGTGGAGGTCCGTTTGTGTCGCTGGAGGATGAGCGTAGTTTTCGTTTGTGTTGCACGAGGGAGATTGTGACTGGGGAGATCGAGTTGAGGATGAAACGGCAAGTGTTCATGCTATGTTCGTCCGTGTTGCAGTCATGTAGATCGAACGCTCGTCGTTGATGTGGTCCGATCAGAGTGCGCATCGGAGCATGGAGACGCTTCTGCCGTTGTTAGTACAATTTTTCTCTCTATACATTTGATGTTCATGCTGTAATTTCTCTGTATATTTGCATAACCGTTTGTGTTCAAGTTGACTGTAAATGTATTGTTGATTCATGATTGTAATTTGGAATAGTCTTGTTCGGCTACTCATGGAAATCTCGACTGTCGATTTTCTTCAGTATCGGAGAGAAGAAACAGAACCTTGTTTGACATGGTTCAGTCGATGATGAGTTATGCTTCCTTACCGAACTCGTTTTGGGGTTTTGTAGTGGAGACTGCAGCTTATATCCCCAACTATGTTCCTTCCAAGAGTGTTGCTCGAACACCTTTGGAGTTGTGGAACGAACGTAAAGCTAGTTTGCGTCACTTCCACATCTAGGGTTGTCCAGCACATGTACTTGGGGCTAATCCTAAGAAACTGGAACCACATTCGAGGTTGTGCCTATTTGTAGGCTACCCCAAATGTACACGAGGGGGTTACTTTTATGATCCTAAGGAAAACAAGGTGTTTGTGTCGATAGGCGCTACCTTCTTTGAGGAGGATCATATGAGGGAGCGCAATCCCCGTTGTAAAATCGTGTTGTGTGAACTTTCCAACAAAACTACTGAAACATTAATAAGAGTTGTTGAAGGGTTTGCTACATCAACAAGAGTTGTTGATGAGAGCTCATCTAGTAGGTCAAATCCTCCTCAAGAGTTGAGGGAACCTCAAAGTAGTGGAAGGGTTGCGAACCCACCTGTTCGCTATATGGGTTTCACTGAAATCCTGGCTATGGTGGCCGATGGCGAGGTTGAGTTTCCGTTATCATATAAGATGGCAATGAAGGATATTGACAGGGATGAATGGGTCAAAGCCATAGATCTCGAGATGGAGTCTATTTATTTCAACTTAGTATGCGATCTTGTAGATCAACTTGATAGGGTTAAACCTACAGGTTGTAAATGTATCTACAAGAGAAAATGAGGTGTTTATGGGAAGGTGCAAACCTTCAAGCTAAACTTATGGCCAAGGGTTATACCAAGGTGGAGTGAGTTGACTATGAGGAGACTTTCTCAACTATTGCCATGTTTAAGTCTATCCGCATCCTCTTGTCCATTGCCTCACTGCTTCCATTGCGTTGGAACCTGACATTGCGGTGACACAAGAAGAAGAAGGAGAAAAAGAAGCAATAGAGCCAGAAGTTGCATCCACCTCAAAGCAAACAGAGGAGGGGACCGTGAAAATGTAGTTACCACCTTTCCTGCAGAGACTAAGAAAGAAAAAGAATGAAGAGGTACAGTACCAATGTTTCCTGTCTATATTAAAATAATTACATATTAATATTCCATTCAGTGAAGTGATTGAGGAGATGCCTGCATACGCGAAGTTTCTGAAGGAAATGGTAACCAAGAAGAGGGGAGCTGGTAAGTTTGCCACAGTGGCTTTAATGCAAAGTTCAAAATCAATAATTCCACCGACGATGAGCGATCCTGGGAGCTTTACTATACCCTGCTCCATAGAAGGACTGTACATCGGGCAAGCTTTGTGTGAACTTTAAGCAGCTGAATATGGGACAACTTGTGCCCACGACCGTGACTCTCCAACTTGCAGATAGGTCTCTGGTGCATCCAGAGGGGAAGGTGAAGGACGTGCTAATCACCATCGATAAATTTATTCTAAAAGCTGACTTCATCATCTTGGATTACGAAGCCGACGAAGATGTGCCCATCATCTTGGGGCGACCATTTTTATCAACAGGACGTGCCCTGATTGATGTGCATAAGGGGGAGATCACTTTGAGCATCAATGGACAGAAGCTCAAGTTTAACATAATCCGTGCCATGAAGTTTCCTGACGAAGAAGGCCTGCATGACTTAGACGACGAGCAGAATTTGATTGAAGAAGAAAAGTTGGACGAAGAGAATGAAGAAGAGGATGCAAGCACATCCATTATTGCCTGTAATGCGATCATAACAAAAACAAGCAAGGAAGAAGAGATGATCGCAACTAGGGTTGGAAAAAAACCCGACGAGGCGGGTCCCCGTTCGGGCTGGGGATTCGGGGCCGGGGATGGGGTCAAACTGGAAAATTTATTCGGGGCCCCGTCCGTGGACGGGGAAGAGATGCTGTCTGTCTCTTATACACATCTAGATGTGTATAAGAGACAGGATGTGGACAGTATCCCTGTCCCGATCCCAACCTTGATTAATCCCCGACCTCGAATTTATATATATTTTTATCCCCTCTCTAGTCTTCTCCCACTCTTTGCAATCTGCAACAAAACATCCTTCCTCTCTCACTCTCACTATCCCTCCCCTCTCGCTCTCACTCATCTCTCCCTCTCGCTCTCGCTTATCCTCCCCTCTTGCTCTCGCTCATCCTTCTCTCTCACTCTCGCTCATCCCTCCCTCTCGCTCTCGCTTATCCTCCTCTCTCGCTCATCTCTCCCCTCTCGCTCATCCCTCCCTTCCATTGAAGTCTACCACGAATGGGGCCCCGCGGGGACCCCGTTTCCTCGACGGGGAATCCCCGCCCCTGTCCTCGCCTTCAAATGGCGGGGACGGGGGCGGGGATGGGAGACAATTTCCCCTACAGGGCCGGGGACGGGGGACGCCCCCTCTCCCCCGCCCCGGACCGACCCTTGTTGCCAACCCTAATCGCAACCCAAGAAGAAGAGCCAATAGATAAAGAAGAGAGAAAAATAACGCAACCATCCCTAGTAGAACTACAACAATGGAATTAACGACCCTGCCGAACCACTTAAAGTACGCATTTTTGGGTCAGAATGAGAAGCTGCCAGTGATTATTTCCTCCGAACTTAACGAAGACTAGAAGAATGCGTTAATGAGCATTCTGAGGAAACATGTGCGAGCAATTGGCTGGACGCTCGCCGACATTCGAGGAATCACCCCAGCGTACTGTATGAACCACATTCGACTCGAAGAAGACCACAAGGCAACGATTGAACTACAGCGTATACTCAACCTTGCGGTGAAAGAGGTCGTTAAAAAGAAGATCATTAAGTGGTTAGATGCGGGCGTTATTTATCCAATAGCAGATAGCACGTGTGTCAGCCCCGTGTGATGTGTGCGTAAAAAGGGTGGCATGATGGTAGTCCCGAACAAAAACAATGAGCTGATACTGCAAAGAACCGTCACTGGGTGGCGTATTTTCATGGACTACCGCAAGCTGAATACGGCCACAAAGAAAGATCATTTCCCTCTGCCGTTTATTGACCAAATGCTTGACCGTCTAGTTGGAAATGATTTCTACTGCTTTCTGGATGGCTATGCCGGGTATAACCAGATTTTGATTGCTCCAAAAGATCAGGACAAGACCACATTCACCTGCCCATATGGGGCCTTTGCTTTTTTGCCGCATGCCATTTGGCCTCTACAATTCACCAAGCACGTTCCAAAGGTGCATGATGCCCATCTTTTCAGACTATCTTGAGGACTCTGTTGAAATCTTCATGGACGACTTCTCTGTCTATGGGCACACCTATGAAGTCTGTCTAGCCAACCTGGAGAAGATACTAAAAAGATGCGAAGACGTTATGCTTTCCATTCTCGAGGAAGAAGCTCTATGCGAGAGGTCACTTCTACCTGGAAAGCAAGCCTGAGAGGGAAGCTTTCCACTCCATTTCATCCACACGCCGACAAGCACAACATCTCCGATCGAGATCTGTGTCAAAACATTGACACTCTTTCTGTATTTGTTTCTATTCTTTCATTCATCTACTGTGTTCATCTTTCTTTTATCTTTCCTTCACAATTTGTATCAAACGCTTAACTCTTAGATTTAATATCATTATCATAATCATTATCATTTCTCTGATCTTTTCCATGCATTTATCATCCATTTTCTCCATCATGTGTCACTAATCCCCTGGGTAAAGGGGAAGGATTAAACAAGTGAATTAATCCTTGCTAAGGAAATCGGGTGAGTTTAGCTAAAGCATGCTCGACGGCATCTTCACCTGTGAGAGCAGAGGTGAAAATGTTATTCCACCTATCGAGAGAGGGTTGGAAGAATGCGTTAACTAAAGCGAGAAGTATTTCCAGGGATGGAGACAACCTTGCACTCATTACATTCATCCCTGTTTCACCATAGACATATGGGAACACAGATGATCACTGAAAGGTGTAAGCCAAGGGAAAGCGGAACCTTAGTTGCGTTCTCAACAAGAATTGGCAAACTTGTGATATCCTTTCCCTTAATCCATTATCTTTCTTATTCATTCACAAGACTTGCCACCGCAGTCACTAGATTATCTTGCACAATTTCACAGCCAGTCTGCATCCTGTATCATTAATAGTTTAGACATTTATTTTACCACCACAATTTACTTTAATGCAATTTACTTTATCGCAATTTACTTTTCATCGCAATGTACATTTCTGCCAAACCAATTCTTTATTCTTTATGTTAAACCGATCGCATTTACCACATTAATATCTCATTAATTACACCAATCCCCGTGTTCGATCTCAGGTCAATCTGAGAAACTTGCATTAGAATTATACTTGGTTCCAGCATAAGAAAACTTGTGACATACACAGAAATATATCATGGGTACAGAAATATATGTTAAACCAATTTACTGTTGATTGGTTATAGGTACAGAAATATATCACTAGTAAGAAGAGTGCAGCTGTCGGTCTTTAGTGGAGTGTCCGGTAGTTAATAGATGGTCGATATCATGATTAAAGAGTTTAATCATGTACCGTTGGAGCTTCAATCTACAGGTTCTTAAGGTCCATTTGGTAGCTCAATGGATTCAAGTTGAGAATAAGTTTTTGGGTTGGTTTGAAGTGTTCAAATTAAGAAGAGTGAATTTGATTATATATGATATAATTAAATTGGTTCAGTTATATATGATGTAATTGATTTGATGTATTAGATACATTAATTGGAGGAATTTGATATAAATATGATTTATGTTAAATAAAGGAGAAAAGAACTATGGTTTAAATATTACATATGACGTGATATTAAAACTATAGGTTATAAATATAATATGATAAGTTGGTTATTATATTTATTTACAATAAAGACAATTTTGAGATAATTGTTTAGTTGGTTATTTGGTTTCTCCTTTAACCGTGCGTGATGTGGGAGGTTAATTTCAGTTTTTAATAACTGAAGGATAAAATGAAAGAAGTTTTCATTTTATGGACAATCGCTTCATTTAGTGCTTCACTAATCGTTTGCTCACGAGAAACTATATGATAGCCCTCACGAGAGACTAAACGATCTAGCGAGAGACTAAACGATCGTGTAAACGGTTGAGCGAGATTTATTAAACAATCAAGTACTCTCAATCTATGCGATAGACAAAATCTTTCTCCCACTTACTTGATCGTGTAGTTCGATCGCTTTTCTCCTTCTTCCCTCAACCAAATGCACACCGAGTCCACACCTTCTGGATTCTTACTCCCAGAATACCAAGGTTGTCGATTGGTTGTGTTGAGGGGTTGCTGTTCATGGTTCAGACAATTCTTGATTGCTAGACGATTGGCTGGACAATTGCTCACAAGATCGAGATATTGCTGGTCGATTGATCAGGATTGCATCATAGGCTGGTCATAACAAGGAACAAAACACCAAAGCAAACAACAAACAAACAAGCATCATCATCAAACATAGTCTGAGCATAGCTCAAGGACCTAAATAGTATTATCACAAAAATAAAATTGCTCCAAAATCCAAACACCCGACCCCTAAATTTTAAAGCTCACATTGTCCTCAATGTTATTGAAAATCACTACTAAAGAATGTACATTACTTGACACTTGTAGTTTTTAATTATTTGACATTTCTTTGGAAAAAACGTCAAGTAATGTGATTTTGGAAAAGAAAATGTTAAGTAAAATGGTTAAAAAAGTTGAGATTGACGGAATGTTTCGGATATTTTCACGCGAACCTTTACTTGACACGTATTTCGTGTCAAGTAATATAAGGTCTTAATTGTCACGTGAAACACGTTTCACGTGTCAAGTATAAGAAGCTCTTACTTGACATTTATTCGTGTCAAGTAAAATATAAAAAAAAATTGCCTAATAATATTTTTTCGAATAAAATATCTGATTTTTCAAACCCTAGCCGTTTGTGTGAAGCCCATTGCGTCGCTCATCTTCTCCCACTTTTTGCTTCGTTCGTCTAGCCACTCTATCTTCTCCCATCGCGCCCTCTTCGATCGTCTACAGCATCGTATCTTCTCCCTCTCGTCTCATCCCCTAGGCAAATCGTTTCTTCGATTGTGCTATGTTGTTCGAAGCGTCCTTGGTTTTTTTATCTTTGATCATTTCTTCCTGCTACTATTCTATTGGAAGCGTCTTCCTCTTGGTTTTCTGGTGTCGGTCTTCGATCGAGTTGTGTTGATCGAAGCGTCTTCCTCTTGATTTTTAGGAGCTCGTTTTGAAGCGTCCTGTGGCTGTAGTGAGAAAATCACAACCGGTGACTATAGTGATCGTCCTTGGTTTTTCGATTTTTCGGTTTTCCTCTTGGTTTTCCGGTGATTGTTGTGAGAAAATCACAGTCGTGCTGTTTGAAGCATTCTGTGGTTGTTCTGTTCGAAGCGGAGCGTCGGTCCACCGTTGACTTCCTCCGTTCTGCCGCCATGCTCCAGCTCGTTTGCGGCGGTCCAACATTTTCCTTTTCAAATGTCTAAATCTTCGCTCCGTCGCTCATCTTCCATCTTTCTGACCTCCGGTTTTCTCCTCCGTCTGGTAAGCCTTATTTCATTTTGATTGCGTCTAAAATTTATTTCCCTGTGCCCTATTTCAAGTTTACAGTGACAACTGTTGAATATGGGTATTATGTTATGAGATATATGCAAGAAATCGTGACTAAAGAGAAGAATATTATCATAGATGCGATACATCTTTAAACTACCTATATATATTGTAACATTATAAATTGAAATGGTAAATAAATATATATATTTGACTTTCTATGTTTTATAGATTGATATGGGGAGCTCCTACTCACAACTTGAATTGGATGAAGTACGCACGGAATGGGCTGAATATTTAGGTCGCTATATGTAATGGACTTCCTATAAATTTTGTGTATGTGGCTACATGGGATTGCCTAAAACGTTTTTTGTGTAAACGTTTGTTCAACCATTATAGGTTATATACTTCAAAGAAATGTGTGGTGGATGATGAAATTTTAGTATTGTGATTTTTGGAATACGTAGCACATATAGATTTGTCTTACAATTTTGGAATTATCATATATTGGGGTAGGTTGGTAAAGTATATACTATTGTACGATTGGTCTTGTAAATTTTGGAATCATTCATATACATGGAAGGTAATAGAAGAATGGAATTGTTGATTTTAGTATTTTGAATTGTTACGTTGGATATATTGGGCTGATATGTAGACATGAAATATGTGCAATTGTTTATTTTCGTTGATGAAATTGTCTTATTGGAACACATGTAATGCATGAAATGAGAAATGGAAATTAAATTCAAATGTTTAATTTGGGAAAAAAAAGCATAGATGACATTAGAATTGTATCAAGAATTAGATTACTTGATCATTATTTCGTGTCGAGATAAAAATATATTTGACAAGTAAAAAAGGTCAAGAGTAATCACAATAATAAGTGTCAAGAATTAATATACTTTACATGTCATCAGTGTCAAGTGTATTATATTTCTTGACACGGAAATTGTGTCAAGAAATATTTAAAATATTTTTCTTGATATTTTTCCAATATCAAGTTATGACATTATACTTGACAGACGAATACTCGACGCTTTTATTAGCGTCAAGTATACCCTCTACTTGACATTAAAAAAAATGTCAAGTAATCCAATTTCTGTAGTAGTGAATAAAGCACGAGGGATCAAAAAAAATTATGAATAATGATGTGAAGGAAGGATTTGGGACGCCCAAATCAGCTTTTCTCCACTAACAATCCTAACAATTTGAGAATGATAGAAAATATTAGTCTCAATGACGTAGGAAAAAATAAATATAGAAATGAAATCTAATCTAGGAAAGCAAGGAAATTTAAAGCCTGACTGCCTCCAAGAAGCACAAATTTTTATTGTTGGTTGCTCGATCGTTTTGGCTCATTGTTAAATGTGAGCCGGTGCATACAGCTGGTAGGTGATGTCAAAGCAGTCTAAAGACTCCCTATCATGAAAGACCTTTAGTCTATGCTTGTTCACTTTTAAAATTTTCGATGTCTAAAGATTTATAATGTTTACTGCACCATAAGGGTAATTGTGAGAAACCCCAAATGGCCCAAGCTACTTAGATCAGAGTTTTCTAGGCATAAATTTCAAACGAGGTCTTACATGAAACCATCCTATAGGTCTTAACTTTCAAACGCCAAATGGCCCTACATGAAACTCCTTGGGCATGATCATCTGGTCATGAAATTCTTTCATCCTTTCTTTGTGAATCAAAGAGTTGTCAAATGATTCCAACCTGAGCTCTTCCAATTCTTGGAACTGTAAAAGTATAGTCTCACCAACCGCCTCATGGTTCTAGTTACACTGCTTTATTGACCAATACGCCTTATGTTGAATCTCAATTGGAAGATGGCAAGATTTTTTGAGACCATCCTATAGAGAGACATCACAATAGAGGTCTTGAAGGCCGTTTTGTAAACTCACGAAGCATTGTTAAGACGAAGACTCCAATCTTTCCTTATTGGGTTAACCATTTTCTCCAAATGGTCTTCATTTCCCTGTTTGACACCTCCGCCTACCCATTCGTCTAAGGGTGGTATGGGGTGGTGATAACGGCTAGGAATGCACGTTATTACAACGCAAAGATATAAAACAATGTAGGATTGCGACGGTAAAAATATGTAAAATCGTGTCCAAAAGCATTAAGTTGAGAACATTGCGATCGCATATGCCCATTGCATTAAAGCAGCTAATTTACATATTTTGTGCAGGAAAATGCGTTGGCGCAAAGCAGAATTGCGATCCAAGGAATTCAATGTCCGAGCGCATTAGAAGATTGCGACTGCAAAGATAAGCGATCGTATGCATTCGCGAAGATCTGCTTAAGAAGGTGGCCGCATAGAGACGGCGCATCAAGGTGGAAGCTTAATAACTCATGATGGGACAAAAAGCTGCTGACGGTCGAATCCGAATTTAGTTGACAAGCCGTTAACGACACACTATAACAAGTATACTCAACTTTTCGGTGACCATTAATCGGTGCATCAGATAGAGATTTAATGACATCCCATCATTACAATCATATGAGAGAAAAGCCCTTCACCCTGAAGCTTTATAAATACCGAAGGCCACCTTCGTTAACAGGAGTTCAACATTTTAGAATTTTGGAGTTCTCTTTTGCCATATACATAGAAATAATAGATAGTTGTAGTCTATAATTTTTATACTTAGAAGGTGGAGGCGAATGAAGAGAGAAGACACCGAAAGATTGTTCCTGGTCAACTCGAGAGACCGCCAGGAAGCGCTGAGAACGAAGAGAGATCCAACTCTTACGAAAGCAAGAACATTCTTTCGGGCAAAGTAGAGTAAAACACAAAGTAAAAGCCTCAAGAAGTAAGACATTGGTACCGGGCTCCCTATCCTTACTTACAATTGTCATTCTATATTCTGATTTTATTTATAAAATGGAATTTACATCTTTACATCTGTTCACTCTCTTTACATTATGCATGAGTAACTAAACTTCTGAATGGGTTGAAAAACACTTAGCTAGCATGACCTAAGATCTTCATTTTATGCGATCATCTTGTCTTATGATGCATCATCACCCTTTAGAGATACTTAAGTGAGTAGTCTAAAGAAAGAACCTAGACTTGAGAGAGTTAAGTTAGAATCTAGGCTTGAGAAAGTCAGATTAGAACCGCATAAGAAAGAGATAGAAACTTAGAGATAAGTTTTGTTTGCTATCGTGCATCGAATGCACCCTACAAATAGGATATGATAGTATGCGGTCCCTTGTGTATGTGTGTGTCATTCATCATCGCATAGACAAGAATAGAGGCTTAGACATAAGTTCTATAGACATTATCGTATACATCACATGCGTCCTAAAATTAGGAACTATAACATTTGCATTGAGAGATGCCATGCTGTTGTATGTGTGTAGCATGATCGCATAACTTGAACGCAATCTTAGGAAGTGCCAGCTAAATCCCTTCTCAACCCGTTCCCCGCATACTCATTGTAACTTTCGCTGTTATTAACTCTTTTCTCAATTCCGCTGCATAGGATTTATACTTTAAACAAACACACCAACCAACTTATTGTTTTTTTTGTCGCCGCAAAAGAATCTAAAATTACTATTGCATATTGTCTCAATAGTCCCTATGTTCGACCCTCGACTTACCAGGAAACCTAGTAGGATTTATACTTGGATTTTCTTAGGAAAACTTGCATGTGCAATGCATACACCACCATCGCAAAACACACATACACAACCTTGGATGGATCGAGATTTGAGATGAAGCCAGTGATGCTGCGGATGATACAAACTATCGGATAGTTTGGCGGTAAGCGTGGCGAGGATCCGTACGCCTACCTCCGAAGTTTTATTGAAATATGCATTACGTTTGTGTTCCCAAACATCTCCACTGAGGAGGTTTGACTGACGCTGTTCCCATTTTCGCTGTGTGACCAAGCACAGAAATGAGCTTATTCTCTCGAACCAGGGGAGATCACATGGTGGGAACAAGTAGTTGAGAAGTTCACGAAGAAGTACTTCCCCCCGACAAAAAACGCAAGAAGGAAGAAGTTGATCACTAATTTTGAACAAGATATTGACGAATCACTTAGTGACGCATGGGCGAGGATTGGAAGCTGTCTCTTATACACATCTAGATGTGTATAAGAGACAGGATTTAAAAGACTGGTGCGAGATTGTCTGCATAATGGCTTACCAGATTGTCTCCAAATGGAAAATTTCTACCACGGTTTGAACCCTGCGTCGCAGACGACTGCCAATACGACAGCAGTTAGAGGTCTGCTTGACAAGACATACGATGAGGTTAAAAACATACTTGATTGCATTTCGAAGAATCACGAAAACTGGAGAGAAATTGGGGCCATCACATCCCTACAAAACCAAATGAATACGATGATGAATTTAATACAAGGAATCACAATCAGCAGCCCAGGAACACATAGGGGGCAAGTCAACGCAATCGATCAAACGAGTGCAAGTTATGCCATTTGCAGAGAAGGGCATCCATTGGAAGAGTGTCCGAGGAACCCACAGTTTGTTTATTTCGTGAAGAATAATCCTTTCTTCAATACTCATAACCCTGGGTAGAGAAACCACTCCAATTTTGCATGGAAAAATCAAAAACAAAATTTTCAACCGATGGCGCAAAAAGATGGGCCGCCAGGATTTTTCCCTCGAACAAACGGTCAACCATAAAATCGAGCTAGTAGTTCGCAGGCGCTGCAGTCTTCATCTCTGGAAAGCTTACTGAAGCAGTATATTGAGAAGAATAAAATAGTACTCTAGAGTAAAGCGACATCTATCCGCAATCTTGAAATTTAGATAGGACAGATTGCGGGCGAGCTCAAAAATAGACCACAAAGGGCATTGCCAAGATCTACTGAACTCTTGTGCAATCTAGGGAGTACGGGAAAGAAGCAATGTCAAGTTGTGGCTTTGGAAGTGGAAAGACAGTGGCGGAGGAGAAGAAGGAGCTGAGTAGGACTACTCCATTTGCGATGGAACCACAGATTCCGTTGACTCAAGAGGAACCAAAAGAATAGGAGACGATGGAACTGGATATTACGTCCACTTCTAAGCCGATAGAGCAGGGAACCGTGAAAATACAGCTGCCTCCATTTCCTCAGAGACTTAAGAAGAAGAAAAATGATGAAGTGCAATATCATCGCTTCATGGACATGTTGAAACAATTACATATCAACATCCCTTTCACTGAAGCGATTGAACAAATGCCAAAGTATGCGAAGTTTCTGAAGGAAATGGTGACGAAGAAAATGAGCACAGGTAAGTTCGCAACGGTGGCATTAACGCAAAGATAAAAAAACCATAATTCCACAAAAAATTTGCGATCCTGGAAGTTTCACAATTCCCTACTCAATTGGAGGGATATATATTGGTCAAGCGCTTTGCGATCTCGGGGCCAGTATCAACTTAATGCCCCTTTCAATTTTTAAGCAGTTGAATGTAGGCCAGCTGGTGCCCACAACGTTGACTCTCTAGCTAGCAGACAGGTCCCTTATTCATCTAGAAGGGAAAGTGAAGGATGTCCTTGAAGGAAATCGACACTCGAGATTTCCAAGAGAACGAAACAAGACTATTCCAAATTACAATCATGAATAAACAAATCATTTACAGTCGACTTCAATACAACCGATTATACAATTTATTTATTGGATTTGAGTAAATACCAGAATGAAATAACATTTATTTTAATCATTGAACAATGTGTATCTTCACTAAACAACGAGACTCTGGAAGAATTGGGACACTAATCCCAACAATCCTGGTCTCGATTGATAAATTTATCTTACCGGCAGACTTCATCATCCTTGATTATGAAGCGGACAAGTATGTACCCATCATTCCGGGACGACCATTTTTATCCACTGGTCGTGCTCAAATTGATGTGTACAAGGGAGATATCACACTGAGCGTGAACAGAAAGAAAATCAGGTTTGATATTATCATAGCCATGAAGTATCCAGAAGAAGAAGAACTCACAGATTCCGACAATGAACCCAGTTTGTATGAAGAAGAAAAGTCTGAAGATGAAGTTGAAAGAGAGGATGTGACCGCATACATATAACCTGCAATGCGATCGTAGAAACAACAACCAAAGAAGAAAAACTGACGATGAATGAAGAGAGAAAAGCACAAAAACCATCCTTGGAACAACCACCCACAGTCGAACTGAAAACCTTGCCAAACCACCTGAAGTATACTTATTTGGGGAAAAATGAAACTCTACCAGTAATAATTTTCTCTACACTTCAAGAAAATCAAGAGCATGCATTGCTGGGCATCCTGAAAAAGTACATAAAAGCAATAGGCTGGACGCTAGCAGACATTAGTAGAATCAGCCCCACATATTGCATGCATAGGATAAGTCTCGAGGACAATAAAAAAAAGATCGATCAAACATCAACGCAGACTAAACCCTGCGATGAAGAAGGTTGTGAAAAAAGGTAATCAAATGGTTGGATGCAGGGATTATCTATCCAATCGCTGACAGCACATGGGTCAGCCTCGTGCAATGTGTGTCAAAGAAAGGAGGAATGACGGTAGTTCCAAATGCAAATAATGAATTAATATCGATGAGGATCGTCACTGGCTAGCGGATCTGCATGGACTACCGCAAACTGAATGCGGCGACGAAGACGGATCATTTCCCCTTGCCTTTTATTGACCAGATGCTAGAATGCCTAGCAGGAAATGATTACCACTGCTTTTTGGATGGATATACAGGCTACAACCAAATCATGATTGCTCTTGAAGATCAAGAGAAAACCACATTCAATTGCCCCTATGAAACATTTTCGTTTTGACGCATGCCGTTCAGCTTATGCAATGCGCCGAGCACATTCCAGAGGTGTATGATAGCCATCTTTTCTGAGTATCTTGAAGATTCAGTAGAAATTTTCATGGTCGATTTCTCGGTGTACGGGCAAACATATGAAGTCTGTCTCAATAATCTAGAGAAGATACTAAGGAGATGTGAAGAGACAAACCTTGTGCTGAACTGGGAAAAGTGCCACTTCATGGTGAAGGAAGGTATCGTGCTCGGACACAAACGTTCCAAGGACAGGCTGGAGGTGGATAAGGAAAAGATTGAGGCCATTGAAAAGCTGCCACCTCCAGCAAATGCGAAGCTGTCAGGAGCTTCTTAGGGCATGCAGGCTTTTATCAACGTTTTGTGAAGGAATTTTTGAAGATTGTGTGACCATTGAGTGCGTTGCTGGAGGCAAAAAGAACATTTGACTTTGATGAACAATGCCTCAATGCATTCAAGATACTGAAAAATGCATTAATAACCACACCTGTGTTAGTCGCACCGGACTGGACGAAGCCATTTGAATTGATGTGTGACGCAAGTGGTTATGCGATGGGGGTAGTACTAGTGCAAAAGAAGAAAACAATGCTACACACCATTGCATTTGCAAGTAGAACCTTGAACCCTGCCCAAACGAATTACACTACCATAGAAAAAGAACTGCTTGTGGTGATATTTACGCTGGAGAAATTCAGAGCTTACTTGCTGGGATCCAAAGTGATCGTTGACACCGACCACTCAACAATCAAATATTTGATGATAAAGAAGGATGCAAAGCCGAGATTGATTCGATAAGTTCTCCTCCTTCAAGAATTCAATATGGAAATCATTGATCTTAAAGAGATGGAGAACCAGGTTGCAGACCACCTATCAAGGTTAGAAAATCCGGAAGACGATCGCAACCAATCGGAGGTGAACGCAACTTTCCCAGATGAGCAGCTATTGAAAATTGAAGAGTTACCATGGTATGTAGACGTGGTCAATTTCCTGGTTTGTGAATAATTTCCTGAAAACTACACAACCCACCAAAAGAGGCAGCTCAGACATGAATGTAAATCATATTATTAGGACAAGCCAAATTTTTACAAGAGGGGATCAGACCAGATTTTGCGCCTATGCGTACCAGACGCTGCTCACAAGTGCATACTATCGCAATGTTATGACTCGCCATATGGTGGACACTTTGAAGGCCAATGCACAGCAGCAAAGATGTTACAAAGTGGATATTTTTGGCAAACTTTATTCAAGGACGCAAGAGACTATGCAATGCAATGCAACAGGTGCCAACGCACGGGAAACATTTCATGGAAGAATGCGATGCCCATGAATATCATCTTAGAATTGAAACTATTCGACATTTGGGGCATAGACTTCATGGGACCATTTCCACCATCAAATGATCACAAATACATTCTATTGGCCGTCGACTACATTTTCAAATGGGTAGAAGCGATATCGTGCGTCGCAAGCATGCGGTGGTAGTCTCCAAGTTCTTGAGGAAAAATATTTTCACTCGTTTTGGCACTCTACGTGCCATAATAAATGATGAAGGCTCTCACTTTGTTAATAACATCATCAACAAATTGCTGCACAAATATAATATCCTCCATAAGGTAGCCACCGCATACCATCCACAAACAAAGGGTCAAGCTGAAGTGTCCAATAAGGAAATCAAGCTGATATTAGAGAAAGTGGTGAAGCCTTCACGCAAAGATTGGGCAATGAAGTTGGACGATGCCTTGTGGGCATACAAAACCACCTATAAGACACCTATAGGCATGTCCCCGTATGCGCGGGTGTTTGGAAAGGCATGCCACTTACCACTTGATTGGAGCATAAAGCAATGTGGGCAGTGAAAAAGCTCAATTTTGACTTGAAGGCCGTAAGGGAAGCAAGGAAACTTTAGCTGGTCGAGCTTGATGAATGGAGAACTCAAGCATATGAGAATGCCAAAATCTACAAGAAGCGCGCAAAACGTTGGCATGACAAACAACTATGCGAGAAGAATCTCCAAGTCGGACAGAAGGTTTTGTTGTACAATTATCAGCTACGACTTTTTTCCGGCAAATTAAAATCATGATGGTCTGGTCCTTTTATAATCAAAGAGGTACTCCCGCATGGAGCGGTTGAGTTATCCAATGAGGACAGGACCAATGCATTCAAAGTCAACGAGCAAAGAGTCAAAAGATATCATGGAGAAGACTTGCATCGCGAGAAAATCTCCGTGGACCTGAGGAATTCCGACTAAAAATGAAGTGGGCAGTCCCTGCACACGCATGCGATTCAAATTCATCGGGGACGTAATCTTTTTGAAGTATCCTTTGAAATCTTCAATTTATGAACTCAAATCTACCTTTTTATCCGTTATCATTTCTATATCTGTTATACTCCTTATTGCATCTCAAAAAAAAAAAAAAAAAAAAAAAATTCTGTTAACTTTGTCTTTTATATTTTTGCCCCCTTCAATGTTTTTTTTTGCAACAATTGTGGTGAATGATTGTGGGGGAGCTACACGGTAACTGAAAAAAACGCGACTAGTTCGTCCATCATCGCAATCGAAGAAATCGGCTCGCCGCAAAGAAGGATGCAATCACAAATGATGCGGGCAACAGAGCAAATTTGGGGGTTAATCCAAATTCTTCATTCTCGCATCTCATTTTAACTTTGATACTTTTATCATCGCATCCTCTTTAGTCGGCGCAATCATTAAATATTGATCACTTTAGTAAGTCAACACATTATTTTTCTATGCCAATTATGATTTCAATGATGAAACGCATGCCTCTATTTCTCATCGCATGTACTAGAATCAACTTAATTTTAGGACAGTCAATTCATGAAATATTTCAAGAAGTTAGTGGTCCACCAACTTTCTTTCAAACTGACTTTTATGAAACTTCCTAAGAGCATCACATGAATTCTTTCAATCTATCAGCAATGAGGACATTGCTGCTTCTAAATTTAGGGGTGCGGTATTTAATTGCAACTTTGCTACTTTTAGGCATTCTCTGAAGGTGATATATTATATAATATATATATAATATTATATTATATATAGTATCGTAGACGGTTGCCGATTCGGATCCCGCTCATAGTGTGATATCCGCATGAAACCCGTGGGGGCAAACCAAAATGAAGGTAGGAATCGTGATCAACGCATAAAGAAAGTGATCGCAACTCTGCTGCCAAATGGGTATGAGTTCAGACTGAGAAAGAGCGTCGTGCTCGTAGTTGGATGCTTGCTGACATCCGTGGGGGCAAGCCAAAACAAAGGCTAGGCACTTGGATCAGCGCACGGTCATAGAAAGAATATCTAAACTACGCAAGGATAAAAATCGTGTGGAAACACCCCAGTTGAAAAAAAAAAAGAATTTTTTGAAATAAATCATGCGATGTCCTGGAAACAAGTAAAATATTTTTTAAGATTAAACTTGCAGTCCCTAAATTTTAGAAATATTTTAAGAAGAGACCAAGATAGAAATTAAGGAGATTTTGGTTCATAGGATTGGAATAAGGCACCTCGAGAAATCTACGTAAGGAAAAGCGGCTGACTTTCTAAGGAAAATTTTTAGTTTATGCTTGAGGACAAGCATTGTTTTAAATTTAGGGGTGTGATAACGGGCAGAAATGCACGTTATTACAACGCAAAGATATAAAACAATGTAGGATTGCGACGGTAAAAATATGTAAAATTGTTTCCAAAAGCATTAAGTTGAGAACATTGCGATCGCATGCGCACATTGCATTAAAGCAGCTAATTTACGTATTTTGTGCAGGAAAATGCGTTGGCGCAAAGCATAATTGCGATCCAAGGAATTTAGCGTCCGAGCGCATTAGAAGATTGCGACCGTAATGATATGCGATTGTATGCGTTTGCGAAGATCTGCTCAAGAAGGTGACCTAAGATCTTCATTTTATGCGATCATCTTGTCTTATGTATACGTCCATCACCCTTTAGAGATACATGAGAGAGTAGTCTAAAGAAAGAACCTTGACTTGAGAGAGTTAGGTTAGAATTTAGGCTTGAGAAAGTCAGATTAGAACCGTATAAGCAAGAGATAGAAACTTAGAGATAAGTTCTGTTTGCTATCGTGCATTGCATGCACCCTAGAAATAGGATATGATAGTATGCGGTCGCCTTGTGTATGTGTGTGTCATTCATCATCGTATAGAAAAGAATAGAGGCTTAGACATAAGTCCTATAGACATTATCGTATACATCGTATGCGTCCTAAAATTAGGAACTATAGCATTTGCATTGAGAGATGGCATGTTGTTGTATGTGTGTAGCATGATTGAATAACTTGAACGCAATCTTAGGAAGTGCCAGCTAAATCCCTTCTCAACCCGTTCCTCGCATACTCATTGTAACTTTCGCTGTTATTAACTCTTTTCTCAATTCCGCTACATAGGATTTATACTTTAAACAAACACATCAACCAACTTATTGTTTTGTTTGTCGCCGCAAAGGAATCTAAAATTACTGTCGCATATTGTCTCAGTAGTCCCTGTTTTCAACCTGGACTTACCAGGCAACCTAGAAAATTTATACTTGGATTTTACTAGGAAAACTTGCATGTGTAATGCATAAACCACCATCGTAAAACATACCATTATTTCATCATATTCACAATGCATCAGATGGCAATATGATGTTTTACACCATACTTTTTCAGCAAGGAAGCATTGACTTGACTACAGAAATGTAATCCTTGATCGCTCATAATTGCCTTGGGGAAGCCATATTTGCATAAGATGTTAGACTTCAAGTACCTTGCAACAACCTTAGAACCATCAGTAATATTTGCCTTTTGCTTCCACACAATTGGAAACATAGTCCACTACCAATAAAATATACCTAAAGTCAAAGGAGGAAGGAAAAGGTCTCGTAAAATCTATCCCCCACACATCAAATACTTCACAGAAAAGAATGGGGACTCGGAACATTTCATTCCTACAAGACAAACCTCCTTAATTTTTACAACGTTCACAAGTCTTATAGATAAAATATGCATCCCTAAACAAAGTATCCCAATACATACCAGAATCCAAGGCTTTTCAGCAATTCATTTGGGACTAAAGTTTCCACCACATGCATGCTCATGGCAGAACACTAAAACAAAAAAGAATTCGTCATTAGAGACGCACCTCCTAACAACCTGATCCAAATAGAATTTCCACAAATAAGGCTTTTCCTGTATATAATTTTTTGACTCATTTTTTATTTTATCATGTCTATGCTTATTCATTCCATAAGAAAAATCACTTGTGGTCAAATAGTTAACGAGGTTAGCATACCGGGGACTCATGGCAATGCCATCTGACTGTGTCAGTGTATGGTCAGAGAAGTCTCCATTAGAATTGAGACAACCATCTTCTGCTACAAGTCTTCTCAAGTATTTGGCGACAACATTTTCACATCCCTTTCTGTCTTGAAGCTTCAGGTTACACTCCTGGAGGAGAAGAACCCACCTCAATAATCTGAACTTGGACTCCTTTTTCGACATAAGATACCGCGAAGCTGTATGATCAGAAAAGACAACTACTTCAAATCCAATAATGTAATAACTAAATTTTTCAAGAGCAAAGACAATAGCTAAAAACTTCTTTTCCATCATGGTGTATCGACATTGGGTCAGGTTCAGGGTTTTTGAAGCATAGTAGATCACATGATGTTTCTTATCCACCTTCTGCCCTAAAACAGCTCCAACAACATGGTCGCTCGCGTCACACATGATCTCGAAGGGAAGATCCCAACAAGGAGCCTGAATAATTGGAGCACACGTCAAGGCATTCTTCAGCACGTCAAAGCTTTCCTTGTGTTCATCACCAAATTCAAAGGCCACACCCTTATGAAGAAAAGAGGTCATTGGTTAAGTAATTTTACTGAAATCCTTGATAAACCTACAGTAGAAACCTGCATGCCCAAGAAAAGATCGAACCTCCCTCACGTTTGTGGGGTAAGGAAACTTAGCAATAACATTTACTTTAGTAGGATCAACCTTTATACCATGCTCAGAAATAATATGTCCAAGTACAATCCCAGGCGAGGCCATAAATTGACATTTTTTGAAATTAAGCACTAGGTTAGATTTAATACATTACTCTAGCACCCTAGACAAGTTTGACAAACAATCATGAAATGAGTCCTCATAAATAGTGAAGTCATACATAAACACATCCATAAAAATCAAAACAACGTTGGAAAGTACCTGAAGCATTACATAGCCTAAACGACATCCTTCTGAAAGTAGAGGTACCATAGAAGCATGTAAAGGTCGTCTTTTGTTGATCTTCTTGGTTAATCCGGATCTTATAGAAACCCGAAAAACCATCAAGAAAATAGAAGAAAGGCTTTCTAGCTAGCCTCTCAAGCATCTAATCTATGAATGGGATGTGGAAATGATCTTTTCTTGTGACAACATTTAACTTCCTTAAGTCTATACACATTCTCCATCCATTTTGAATTATTATAGGAATTAAACTACCCTCATCATTTTTAATTACAATAACACCTATTTTATAGGTACTACATGTATGGGATTGACCCATTCACTATCAACAATATGTAGATAATACCTGCGTCGAGGAGTTTAAAGACCTCTTTCATAACGACCTTCTTTAGAACATGATTCAAACGCCGCTAGGGATGTTGACAAGGCATACCTCTTTCTTCAAGAGAAATCTGATACATACACACAGCAGGGCTAATACCTTTCATGTCCACCAACATCTACCCAATGGTAAGCTTGTATGTTTGCAAGACCTTCACAAGTTTCTCTTCTTGCACATCAGCCAAATTATTTGAAATAATCATGGGCAATGTTTTAGCTTCTCCTAATAGGCATACTTCAAATGGTCAGGAATCTTCTTCAGCTCCACTTTAAGTGCCTACACGATAGAAGGAAGAACATTTTTAGATGAATCATTATCAGATTAAGAAAGCATACTTACCAGTTCTGCCATGGATAAAGTGGGAAGCTCCTCAAGTGAGACCAAATCGCCTGTATCATCCTCGTCATCATCATAAACATCCCAAACGACTTCCTACTCAAGACAATCAAATACGTCAACCTGACACAAAGACTGTACATGCCCCACGGTGGGAGACATCATAGCATAAAAAATATTGAATTTAACTACTTCACCATCAAACTCAACGGACAAAGTACATTCATCCACATCGAACTTGGTTCTAGTTGTTTTCATTAAAGGTCGACCAAGAAAGATCGATGTAGATGAAATGGACGTAGGTTCTTCCATTTTAAGAATGTAAAAGTCAGCAGGAAAAGAATATCATTTACTTGCACAAGGACATCTTCTGTCATTTCTAACGGGTGAATAAAAGACCTATCAGCTAATTGTATTACTACTCTAGTCTCAGTTAGGTCTTTTAATTTTAGTTCTTGGTAAATGGAATATGACATTACATTAATGGATGCATCAAGATCTATCATCGCTCTCTCTAATTTTTTTCTTCCCAATCACAGAAGGGAGAGAGAACATACCTGGATCCTTTGTTTTTCAAGTAAGTTCTTTTGAAGGATCATAGACACTATTTGACTTACCACCATTCTCTCTTTTTCTTTTTCTTGTCTCTTACTCGTGCATAGTTCCTTGAGAAACTTAGCATACTTTGGAATTTGTTTTACAACATCGAGGAGGGGAATGATGATTTCCATCTTCCTGTATGTCTCCCATGAGCTCCTTTGGCCTTGCAAGCCTTAAAGGAAAAGGTGCTTTAGGCACGTAAGCATTTAATGGAGGAAGAGGGTTAGAGGATACTGATACTCCCTTTTTCTTATCTTTTTGTGGTTTGATTGTAGAATCTAAAGAAGTGCTTTCGTGCTCTTTCATCTCTGGCTTCGTTGTTTCAACATGTTACTCCAACTCTTTATCACTTCTGAGTGTTATGGCACTCACATTCTCCCTAGAGTTCAATTCTGGTTGAGACGAGAGCTTTCTAGGCTGTCTCTCCAACTTGCTCACTGAGGTGGCTAATTGAGAGACTTGAGTCCCTAAAGTGTCAAGGTTATTCTTGGTATCCTGCTGAAATTTAAGAGAATGATCACCTAGACTTTTCACAATATCTTCCATGAACATACATGAGCTAGATGAAGCTCCATAACTACGTTGAGCTTGCTCGTTCCATTGGGGGTTTTGTTAACTAAGGCTCCTTCAGTAGCTGCATCAATGCTACTCTTGTCAGTCTGCATCAGCCTCTCGTAGAAATACTGAATCAGCAGCTGGTCCGAAATCTAATGGTGAGGGAATTTTGCATAAGTCTTCTTGAAATGTTCCCAATACTGATGAAGTGTTTCCTCATCAAACTGCATTATGTTGTAGATCTCTTTTTTTTATGCTTGCAGCTTGAGATGCAAGGGGAAAAAAAACTTCTCCAAGAACTTCCTTCGCAACTTCTCCTAGGATGTAATGCTCTTTAGTGGTAGAATGTGGAGCCACTCCTTGGCATCTTCCTTCAACGAGAAGGGGAATGACCTCATGTTGATCTGCTCTTGGGTCTCCCCATTCGGCCTCATGCCATCGCACACAACAAAGAATTCTTTCAGGTGCTTGTGTGGATCTTTTCTTGGTAGACCAAAAAAGGAAGAGAGTAAGTGGATCAATCTAGATTTCAGTTCAAAATTAACTGTTGTTTCTGGATAGGCAATGTAAAGAGGCTGTTGAGTAAAATCGGGTGCTACGAGCTCTCTAAGTGTCTTTTCATGTTCAGCCATGATTGCTGGTGCGTTTTCTGGAACACCTACTTCTTCAAACTCTTCTTCTAACGTGTCTTCAACACAGATGTTTCCTTCAAGTGCAACTTGCTCTCTCTTCTCTCTTCTGATTCTTCGCCCCTCTTGATAAATTTTTACAAAATATAACAATCTAGAGCCTTCAGGTGTGTCGATCATGAATCAAAAAGAGAAAATGGATTAGCAAGGAAGGAACTATCACTCTAAAAAATTAAGAAATTTGTTGGCTCCCCAGCAATGACGCCAATTTGATAGTGGAAGAAATCTTATGGTATCGCTCCGAAAAGACCTCTAATCAAATGATATTTATAATTCTCCGAACAAGGAACTTATACTAACTAGTATTACAAGTGAAAAGTCCAAGGTCGAACCACGGAGAGCCAATTTAGATTTCTTAATTTTAAAACTTATAGGACGTAACCGGGGGAGGGGTGGTTATGAAAATGATTAACGTAAATTGTACGAAAATTAAAATGGTGCAAAGTAAATTAAATGCATGGAGTGAATTAAGTGAATTTTTGCGTGAAAGTTATCAATAGAAACAAAACACCTAGCTGAGGTCGGCCTAGTTCATTCCATTCCCTTTCAAATCGATCGTGGACTTAATCATAAGACTAATGTGAGATTTTCAAATTAAATCTTAGCCTACTCGCTTACAATCCTAACCGTAGTCATTAAGACCGGGTTAATTTAAAGAAATTGCGAGAATCCCCCACTAATCAATAAAACAACAAACATTAAGATTAAGGGCAACACTAAGTCGAATAATTGATTTCCATTGTCTAACCAACTATTCGAGAGAGATTTATCTAGATTAGAAAGTAATGCTTATCAAATGGAGTCTTAAATTGAATTCACAAACTTATTTAACCCTTGCTTCTAGGTGATTAACTACCTAACGATTACAAATTAGGGTTAATCAAAATAATCTATAACACTAACATAGCTAATTTGTTAGATTATCCCATACATGATAGATTGAAGAACAATTTGAGATGAAATCTCATAAAATTCATAACAATCTCAATAGAATTACAACATATGTCCCAAGAATAAAGAAGGAATGAGAATATCCTGAAACTCGCAATTCATAAATATTGTGAACATATTCTATTTATCAATAAAAGTATTATTGATTATTTTTTAAATAAATTGTTATTGATATTGCATTCTGTTATAAAAATCCAATAAACAAATCCATGGCTATAATATAAATACTTTTACTTTATGTGACGACATAAAAGAGAATCAACTTTTAGTATATAGCCAAAATGGTCTATAAGTGTATGGATGAGATTGGGTACCTCATCTTGATGACACTATTGGATGCGGCCCATTTTGTATATTGATACAAATGATGTGATCCCAAAATCATTCATATAAAGACATGTGAGTAGAGGCATCCTATGCAATGAGTTTGCATAAGACCAAACCTTGAAATAGTCACTTTGGGGATAAGACCGGATAGGTGAGAGTAGTTCAACAGCACTGCTCAAGAAGCCTTCCATTTTGGGGATAAGACCGGATAGATAGTTGGAGACATAGTCCTGCAAAATAGAATTCACTCCTACACTATTTAGGGTTAGCACATAGGTTGTTCCCTTAAATACTGACTCCTGGTTTTGAACAAAGGGGCCCCGCCCTCTCACAGCCGAAAGGGATATGGTTTATTAGTTGGAAAATAAACAAATTATTCAATAGAGGATCAATGGATTCTTAAAGAACATATAATTACAGGGGTAAAACGATAATTTTGACCTAGCTGTAAATACAAACAACCTGTGAAGGATCGATTTACTGATTTATGGTTAAAGTGAACAAAAATATATCTATAGTGAGGACAATGCAACTATCGAGCTATAGTGGTATGCCTCCGTAGTTAACAAATATTGATTAATTCAGTCTAAAAACTTTAGCAAATTAATATCAAATCGTTGGAGCTCATGATCTGTAGGTCCATAAGGTCCCTCTACTAGCTTGTAAAATTATACCATGGATTATTGAATTGAGCAGGTTTTGAAATGTTCAAAATTGAAATTAGGATTTTGAATTTGAAGTGTTCAAATTCAATTTAAGGTTTGACTAATTATATTTGATATAATTAAAACGTTTAAATTTGTCAAAATTAAACGCACTCGGAGAGATTAAAATATTTAAATATTGATTTAAATATTAATTAATATGAATAAGATTTATGTATAAATTAGGTGATTAATTAATTTAATATTTGATATTAAGTTGTTAATTAATTAATTAATTATTTATTTAAATAAAAACATTTTTTTAATTTTTTGAAATTAAAATTCATATTTTAATTTGGATTTAAAAACTGATTTAATTTTGGTGAAAATTAAGTTGGAAAAATGAATTTGAAAATGGAAAAATAAGAGTTAGTGGATTAATCCAACTTTTGTTGGATTAATCCATTAATCAACACCTATCCCACTGGGATAATGCTGATTGAAATGTCATTCAACTTGTTCCATTAGTGTTTGCATGAATTAGCTCCATAAAAGCTTCAATATTCAGAATTTTGAAGGATCATGCAATCAGTTTTTCAGAAATTCTTTATTCTCTCCAAAAACCCTCTTCCTTCCCTAACTAATTGAGTTCAATTCAGTGTTTTCACCACACAATCCAAGTTAGAGGATAATAGAGAAGCACCTCTTGGTGATCTACTGAACATTTGAAGGTTGATTTCGTGCTGAGGAGCAAGGATTTGAAGAGTTACATCAAATGTAGTATTCTTATGAAACCCTATTTTAATGACAGTTTCAATGCATGTTTTAAAACTCAAATTAAGTGTAATTAGAGTGCTTATTGATTCTAATTTCTCTCGCTGCATGTTAGTTTTCTCTATCAGCAACGTTGCACAAACCAATGGGCACGCCTCTATTTTGCATTTGAAGTGCTGCAACGCTACGTATAGCATTATAATGCTACCTTGTTTCTACACAAAATAAGTAGCTTCTATCCCTTAGCATTGTGCGACACTCCTTTTGAGCGTTGCAATGCTCTGGCTGAGGGTAAACATGTTATTCTTTGACCTTCTTTCCCTTTTTGTGCAGTTTAGGTCCCAACTTGGCCATTTTATTGTCTTTTTTCCTCGGATGCTTCATTTGACCTCTTATACACTCGAGACCTACAAAATCTTCCATTAAATACATTAAATATCCTAGCAATTCCAAATTAAAGAGAGGGAGATAACACATTTTCGGTGCTTTCAAACTTCCTCTTCATTATTTAATTTGAAATTCACAAAAAATGAATTTAATATAAATATAAGTATGTGTGTATTTGTGTGTATATATATATTAACTACTTTAATATATATAACAAACCTTATGTTATATCAAATATAACACATAAACTATAGTGTTATATGTGATATAATATAACCTATAGTTTATGATTCTCTCATTTAACTTCTAATATTTAATATGAATCAATTCATATTAAATTTAACCAATTATTTTTATATGAATCATATTCATATAATTAATATTTGAATCATATTCAAATATTTATTTCCTCTCAAATAAAACGTCATATTATAATGTATCATATATATTATATTAATTATATCATATATAATTAATTTTCTATATTTATTTGAACTATTCAAATTAATCCAAAATCAATTTGATTCTCATTAATCCCAGTTGTGTTACCGAGGAGACCTTATGGACCTATAGATTGAAGCTCCAATGGTATTTGATTAATTAATTAAACTCTTTAACTAAATTAACCAACTTCCATTAATTGTCGGTCACTCAACTAAAGACCGACAGATGTACTCTTTGCACTACAGATATATCTCTGTGTCCATTGGATATAACCAATCAACGGTGCGTTGGCTCTTCACAAATTACTCGTAAGTAAAACTGGGTCAAAATTACAGTTTTTCCCTTCTAGTTAAATTTAACTCCTTAAGTATCACTGATCTCTCTAAGGAACAGGGTATGGTGCCATATTGTTCAAGCCTTGGAATCAACCCTTAAGAAAGCAATTTCTCTACTTACCCTAACACTAAGGAAGAAGTGAATTTTTTCTTGTAAAGCTACGTTCTCAGCTCCCTAATCAAACGAATACTCAAAATGGTAGGCATATTGAGTCGACGATATAGGTCACTCTCATCCATGCAGATCAAAGGACTGCCTTCATAGGCAGAAGTTCACAACTCACTCAGGATTCAGGTTATGTCACCTATGGTCATCCCGATGAAATGTAAGTCTCTTCTATCAACGGTGTTATATAGAGAGACTATTCATTTCGTGGTCTAGTCTTATACAAACTCTTTGTATAGAACACCCCTACTCACATGTCTCTACATGAATGATTAGGATCAGATCATTTGTAGCACTTAACAACAATTGTAACAACTACAAAGTCGGCTTTTCTTAGTGTCACCAGGATAAGGTACCCAACCTTATCCATCTACTACAGACCGTTTCAATTATCACTACACCTGTATGTCTCTACATACATGATTAAGTTACAAAAGATAACCTTGGATCTTAGTTTATTGATTTTTTTGGTTAATGCTACTAAATGTCAAATAAAATACCTCTTATTTTATTATATAAATAAATTATTTGTACAATACAATTACAAACTACAAGACCTATGAGATTTAGGGCATCAACCCTAACAATATGATGGTTCATTTTAACGTGGTGGAGATGAAGGGGTCTATCATTGACGAAGCAAGTCAGGCTAACTCCATATTGGAGACTCTACATGAGAGTTTCCTCCAATTTCGTAGCAACGCTATTATGAACAAGCTTGACTACAACCAGATCACCCTTCTTAAAGAGTTTAAACATACCAATCCTCGTGAAAGTCAACGGAACAGCAGGGAGAGGCAAATATTGCCTCATCCTGAAAAAAGTTCTAAAGAGGTTCGATCTTTAGAACAAAATTTGCACCTTCTTCTTCTAGCATAAAAAAGTGTAAGAAGAAGAAGAAGAGAGAAGGTAAGGGGAAAGGTAACCCTGCCGCTGCCTAAAAGAGCAAGAAGGTCAAGGTTGCTAAGAGAATCTATTTCCACTGCAACTAAGAGGGACATTGGAAGAGGAATTGTCCCAAATATTTTGCGGAAAAGAATATGGCCAAATAAGGTAAATATGATTTACTCATTCTGGAAAACTTGTTTAGTGGACAATGATGATTCTGCCTGGAAAGTAGATTTTGGTGCCACTAATCATGTTTATTCTTCCTTCCAGGAAATTAGTTCTTGGTGGTAGTTGGTGACTGGGGAGATGATGATGTGTGTTAGATCTGGACATGTCGTCTCGGCTGTGGCAATGGGAGGGCTCCGATTAGTTTTACAAAAATCTTATTTGTTATTAGATAAATGTATTTGTAGTTCCTGATTTGAAGAGGAACTTGATTTCTGTAAATTGTCTGTTAGAACAAAATTATACATTAAATTTTATTGTGAATAAAATGTTTATTTATAAACATGGTGTTCAAATTTATTCTGCAAATCTCGAATGCAACCTTTATGTGCTAAGTCATCAAAGACCCTTCTTAATATTAAATTATTCAGAATTATTGTAACTCAAAATAAAAGACAAAAAGTTTCTCCTCTAGAAAATGCCGAACTTTAGTACCTAAAATTAGGTCACATAAATCTTAATAGGATTGGGAGGTTGGTTAAGAATGGATTTTTAAGTGAGTTAGAAGAAAATTCTTTACCAGTATGTGAGTCATGCCTTGAAAGCAAAATGACTAAAAGACCTTTTACTGGAAAAATGTCATAAAGCTAAAGAACCTTTGGAACTTGTACATTTGGACTTCTGTGGTACTATGAATGTTAAGGTAAGAGAAGGGTTTGAATACTTCATCTCTCTTATAAATGATCATTCAAGATATGGGTATGTTTACCTAATGCAACATAAGTCTGAAGCCCTTGAAAAGTTCAAGGAGTACAAGGCAGAAGTTGAAAATGTACTAGGTAAAACAATTAAAACACTTCGAACTGATCTAGGTGGAGAGTATATGGATTTAAAATTTCAGGACTATCCGATAGAACATGGAATTGTATCCCAACTCTTAGCACCTGGTACACCTTAGGAGAATGGTGTATCAGAAAGGAAAAATCGAACCTTGTTAGACATGGTTTGGTGTATGATGAGTTACACTCATTTACCTGATTCGTTCTGGGGTTATGCCATATAGACTGCAACCTATATTTTAAACTATGTTCCATCCAAGTGTGTTTTTTAAACTCCTTTGGAGTTACGGAATGGTCGTAAAGTTAGTTTATACAATTTTAGGTTTTTTGGGTTGCCCAACACATGTGCCTGAGGCTAATCCTAAGAAATTGGAACCTTGTTCAAAATTATGCCTATTTGTAGGCTATCCCAAGGGGACGAGAGGTGATTACTTCTATGATCCTAAATATAATAAAGTGTTTATGTTGACAAACGCTACATTTTTAGAAGGGAACCACATCAGGGAGCATAAATCATGCAGTAAGATAGTGTTAAATGAGTTTTCCAGTGAAATTATTGAATCTTTAACAAGAATCTACAACAATAGTTGTTGAAGATTCTTGGACATCAACAAAGTTATTGATGTCGGTTCATCTAGTTGGTCACATCCATCTTAATTATTGAGGGAACCTTGATGTAGTGGGAGGTTGTGAACCCACCTATTCGCTATATAGATTTAACAGAAACCCTAACCATCATATTAGATGAAGACGTTGAGGATCCATTATTTCATAAATGTTGGGTTTTATGTCCTAAAACTCGTGGTTTATAAACAACAAATTTATTTTGTTATCAATCAAGATGTTATTGAGGTTTTACTCAATAAAGTTGTTATTGAATGTATGAATTGCTCATTTCGTTTTAGAAAGAAGAATAATCCTGTAGACAAAAGATCTATGGCTATTATATGAAAACTTGAACTTTATGTCGCGACATAAAGATGGATCAAGTTCGAGTAAATAGCCAAATCAGTCTATAGTATATGAATAAGGTTGGGTGCCTTATTCTAATAACACTATCGGATGTGGCACACTCTGTAGTCGTTACAATTGGTTGTAAAGTACTACAAATGAAGTGATCCTGATTCGTTCTTGTATTGACATGAGGAGTGGGGACATCCTATGCAATGATTTTGCATAAGATCGGACCAAGAAATATGTCACTCTTACTTTATAACATTGTTTATTGTTTAAGATTGACTATTTCAAAAAGATGACCTAGGTAACTTGACCTTAATCCTAAGCTAACTATGAAATTTTATTTATTTGGAATTATCCTTAGATTTTCATGGGTGAGGGTTGGCTCAACAGCGCCGACGCAATAAGCCTTCCATTTCAGGAGTAAGATCGGGTAGATAGCTAGGGACATAAGGTGCAAGACAAAATTCGCTCCTACCCCCTTTTAGGGATAATAGAGCGGTTGTTCCCTTAAGTCTTGACTCCAAGTCTTGAACAAGGGTCCCCACCCTCTTATTGACTCAAGAGGGACTCAGTATAGTGATTGGATCACAAGTCAATTGTTCATTAGAGGATTAGTAGGAATTAAGGAACAAGATGTAATCTCAGCGGTAAAACAACTTTTGACCCAACTGTTATTACGAACAACCTGTGAAGGATTGACTTAGTAATCATGGTTATATCGAGTGGACATAATATATCTATAGTGAGGGGAGTGCAACTACTGGGCTTTAGTGGAGTGACCCGATAGTTAACGAATGGTGGTTAATTAGGTTAAAGAGTTTAGCCAGTTATTCTCGAATCGTTGAAGCCCATGATCTGTAGGTCCTCCCTCTACTAGCTCATATCGGACTAAACCTTAGAATAGTGTGACGAACGAATTTGAAGTGTTCCAATTCGATTTTTGGAGTAAAACGTTAAATATATACGATATATTTGACTTAATATTTAATTGTGAATTAGACAGAAAGACAGAGAAAATAGAAGATATTTAAATAAGATTTAAATATCAAGATTATGAATAGGGATTCATATTAATTGGGATTAGTGTTGGATTTAATATTAAATTAAATTAATTAAATTGTTTAATTAATTATTTAATATTAATTTAATTTTAAAATTAATTATCAGAATTAATTTTGAAATTAAATGGAATTTGTCAAAATTGCATTAAAAGTCAAACTTGTTGACTAGGTTAGAAATGCAATGAAAGTCAAAATGTTGACTTTTGACTTTAAAAGTCAAAAAGTCAAATTTGTTGACTTTGGATTTTGAGAGTCAAACTTTGACCTTTGACCAAGTTAGCGGAAAGATCCAACAATTGAGAGTGGGAAATGTCAGCTTTTGCATTCCTAAGTGTTGTCTTCAATTGAAGACACTTGCCCCACTAAACCCACTTTGAGTTAGTGGATTATTTAGTGTCAAATTCTCATCAAACTCAAAGTTGCATGTTTTGAATGAAATGACTTTTAAAATGAAGAGTTTAATGAATTTTAATCTTCTTGGCCAAGTGGAATTTTTTTAGATTATTTGATAATCTCAACTCTTATTTTTTTCTCAATTACTTAGCCTTTTCCTCTCCAAATTAGTCACTCACTAGATCCCACCATCCTGTTCTAAGACTGAAGAATAGTCGGGAAGACTCTCTTGGTAATCTACAAACTGTTCTTTAGGAGATTGGAGCTGATTTGGAGAAGACTTGAGTCTACCAAGGTTGTATTTCATCTATCCCTTTATAGTTAATTTATTTGCATGTTTATTCTTTGAAATGAACTTAATTAGAGTACTTTAGATCCGTTTTCCCTTCTACTGCGTATGTGTTCGTTCCATCAATAAACAGACTATGAAAGATATGGACAAAAATGAATAGATCAAATAGTACTGTTGATTGGTTATATCCGATGGACACAAAAATATATTTGTAGTGCGAAGAGTGCAGCTGTCGGTCTTTAGTGAAGTGTCTGGTAGTTAACGGATGGTGGATATCATGATTAAAGAGTTTAGTCAGTTATTCACGTACCATTGGAGCTTCAAGCTACAGGTCCATAAGGTCCCCTTGGTAGCTCAATGGATTCATGTTGAAAATCAGTTTTTGGGTTAGTTTGAAGTGTTCAAATTAACAAGAGGGAATTTGATTATATTAGATACGTTAATTTGAGGAATTAATATAAATATGATTTATATTAAATGCCATAAAGGAGAAAAAGAACTATGGTTTATATGTTGCATATGATGTGATATAAAAACTATAGGTTATAAATATAATATGATAAATTAGTTATTATATTTATTTATAACAAACTAATTATAAAATAATTGGTTATCTTTTTCTCCAATAATGGACTTAGTGGGAAGTTTTAATTAGTTTTTGATAACTGATGGATAAAATGAAAATCGTTTTCATTTTTTCATGAACAACACGCATAAAGAAAAAAAGTTATACGATAGCTTTCAGAGAGTAAAAGATCAAGGAACGAGTATCCTATATGATAGTCACTCGCTACTAAACAATCGAGTATGCAAGTCTATATGATAGATTTCTTCATTCTCCCACTTCCTCGATCATCAAGTTCCTCCTTCCCTCTACCAAATCCATACAAAGCCCACACCTCCTGGATACTCACACCAAGAGTACCAAGATAGCCTCGTGGTTGTGTCGAGTTTGCATTCGAGGGTCGAGTATCGAGTTTAACTCGATTGTGGTTGAGTATTTACCAATTCGTGCTTTTTGTTGGATTTGCTCATGTTGTGATTGTTCTATTGGACGCTTTGCTGTTGGATCGAGCAAGTACTAGAAGAAAAGGTTCTTCAAGGTTATTTTTACTCGATCCCTTTTGTGTTTATTCTTTTAAAGCATGCTGTAATTTAGAGTTGATTCATAACTGTTCTATTGGATTATAAATGTTTACGTTCTTTCACAATGAGGTTTAGAACGAATTGCTTCTGCTCATTGGTTCTCTATGTTTAGATTTCCTTAAAAAACGAGTCAGGTAAGGAAGCGTAACTCATCATAGACCGAACCATGTCCAACAGGGTTCGATTGCTCCTCTTTGATACACCATTCTGTTGAGGTGTACCAGGTGCTAAGAGTTGGGATACTATTTCATGTTCTATCAAATAGTTCTGGAAATTCAGATCCAAAATTTCTCCACTTCGATTAGATCGAAGTTTTTTAATCGTTCTATTTAATGCATTTTCAACTTCAGTCTTGAATTCTTTGAACTTTTCAAAAGACTCAGACTTTTGTTGCATTAAATAAACGTATCCATATCTAGAATAATCATAGAGAAAGTGATGAAATATTCATAACCTCCCCTGGCTTTTACATTCATCGGACCACAAAGGTCTAAATACACTAGCACTAGAGGTTCTTTGGCCCTATGACCTTTTCCAGTGAAAAGTCTTTTAGTCATTTTGCTTTCAAGGCATGACTCACACACAGGTAAAGAATTTTCTTCTAACTCACTTAGAAGTCCATTCTTCTCCAACCTCTTAATCCTATTATGATTAATGTGTTCTAATCTTAGGTGCCAAAGTTGGGTATTTTCTTTAGGAGAAATTCTAAGTCATTTATTTTGAGTTACGACAATTTTAAACATCTCTATGTTATGGAGGGCATTTTTTGCTAACGACCTTAGCACATACAAATTATTTTCCAGTTGTGCAGAACATATATCAACACCATTCTTAGTAATAAACACTTTATTATAAGAAAAATTGAGTTGATAATTACATTCCAAAAGACACTTTACAGATACTAAGTTCCTTTTTAAATCAGGAATAACAAATACATCATTCAAAATGAGAAATTTGTTCTGTAAAGTTAACTAGAGACCTCTCACTGCCACAGCTGAGACAATGTGCTCGGTTCCAACTCACATCGTCATCTCACTAATATCAAGTTGCCGCAAGGATCTAGTTCCCTGAAATGAAGAATAAACATGGTTAGTGGCCAGAGTCAATAATCCAGGCAGAATCATCATTCTCTACTAAACAAGTTTCCAAGACAAGAAAATCGCATTTACCTTGTTTGGCTTTCTTCTTCTCTGCCAAATATCTGGGACAATTCCTCTTCCAGAGCTCGTTCTAATTGCAATAGAAACATTTTCCCTTGTCAACCCTCACTGGTTGTCTCCCCTTTAGAGCAGAAGCTTGTGGGTTAGCAGGAGTCTTCCCCTTACACCCTTCTTATTCTTCAACTTTCTGGTGATAGAAGAAGAAGGTGCAGACTTAGTTCAAGAAGTCGAACCTTTGTGGAACTTTTTAGATGATGAACCAACATTTGCTTCACCCTTTTTCTCCTTGCTTTTCAACAAGGATTGGAAAGTCTGCAGCTTGTTGAGCAGAGTAGTAAAGTTGTAGTCAATCTTGTTTAGAACAACATTGCTATGAAAATGAAGGAAGCTATCTGGTAAAGATTCCAGAATTATGCTAACCTTGCTGGCTTTATAGATGCTAACCTTGTGGCCTCATAGTAAGTGGATCATCATGTTGAGAACGTGTTCCCGAAAAAATGACCCCTTTTACATCCATGAGTTGAAGATGTACTTGAGAGTGTCATGCCATGAGCTGTGCGGACGGTTGTCCAAACATTCCTCTCAGGGACTCCATGATCTTACATGCAGTGACCATGGGCTTACGCTTCTTAGCCAAGACTTCATTAAGGCTGGTCAATATATATGCTCGGGCCTTCTCATTCGCCCTTGTCCATCGCTCATACGCTTCTCGAACATTTCAAGGAGTAGTAGGAGCTGAAATGGGAGGACACTCCTCCATCAGGACAAAACAGAGATCATCGATGATCAACATCATGTTTATCGTATTTTTCCAACTAGCGTAGTTTTCGCCAATTAGTTTGTCGGCAGCAAGTAAACTTAGAGTCGCAGTAGCCATAATAAAATTGCTGAAACAGAACAAACTTAATTAAGTCTACTTGTAGTAAACTACTTTTAGAAAAACAATCATATTTTAGCAAAATAGTCTAGTGTACCCTAAGTGACATCTATTTTGTAATGCTGCTTCAGTGAGGCAGGACAAAAGTTACAGTAGGGTGATCAAGTGCTCCTTCACTTAAATGACACATTCTCAATCATTAGACAGAAACAACTCCTTGTAACTAAATCTAATAGTCACCATTGTTCGATCCATAATTTGTTAACATCCTTGACAATTCTATGTAAGTGTAACCCCTCATTTTAGGTTTTAAAGTACCGCCCTAATGAGCCAGCCTTAGGGAAAAACCGATTAGGACAAGAGACTAAAGCAACCCTATCCATTTCTGGAGATCAAATAAAGTGTCATGCAAAATTTCATCCTTTAAGGGGACACCCACGATGCCACAAGGCGATGTATGAAACCTTATTCAACCTAATGAGAGAGACTAAGGGATGTGTTGTCACATGTCCCTCTCCCACTTACTATAAACACTCTCTCCATTCACTTTGGTATTGACCTACCCAAAAGCCACCCGTAGGGGGACACCCATGGTGCCTCGAGGCCGAGGATAGATCTCATGATGTGAACTTTTAGGGAAAAATATGTAGAGGTTAAATTGAGTTATCATACACCCATTTTCCTCCTACTGAGTATTCGACCAAGGATTCATTAACTTAGAAAATCCAGATACCGATTTCATCTAAGTGTTTGTTTAATTTGCTAAAAAATAACACTTGTTTTTGGTGATTAAACAACTTTGATATGGATGAGCGTTGATGACTGCTAATCTGCTCCTCGTCTCCAGTTTTTTATTTTAAGCATGGAAAAAAGTGGGGGGAAAGTATGGAGTTGTTGCTTTTATTGTGGTGGTTTCTATGTTTGTTTCTTTTTCTGTTCTATTTTTACTGCTGTTGTGAATGATGTGGTTTGTCTCTCAAACTTTTATGTTATGTTTCAATGACATCGTGCATCTGCTTGGCTGACTATGTTGATTAAGTATCGAAGGGGGATTTTGTTAGATATTATGTGGTTGGCAATATTTTTTTAAGTATCACAGATGCTACTTGAGTTGTCTCTGTACTTGTGGTTTTCTAGCAAAGGGATTTTCTACAGACATGTAGATTCTGCAAAATACTTTCCTTAAAAGAAAATAACTTAGTGTGTATTCAGTCAACATCGCAGTATATTGACAGAGTTGAATTTCTTGAGACATACTTTGTATTCCTTACATCGAGGGTAAGAAGAACCTTTTTATAAGGGATTCTCAAGCTTAGGGGGAGCTTAAGTGTCACACCCCGCCTTAGATCACCCTCTTAGCCTAGGAAAGGGCTTGACTGCAGCAGTTATCAACCCTTTTGTTGACACTTACTGCCTAATAACTCTTGCGGAATAACTCTGATACCAAGATATAACTCATATATAGCGGAAAGCCTTTTAGGCCACAAATTTATTAATTCAGAAACATAACATGTTTAGAGTCATTACAACACTAGATTCACAAGTCCCAAAGCCCAAAATCCTAGTCATTATATGAACAACTATAACATGTGTACAATATTTACAGTAACCGCCTAAACAGACGGGTTACAATATCCTTATCCTTTAGTGGCAGAGCGGATGCAGAGCTATCTTCTGAGGATTTGACAGCTACCTGGGGGAAAGAAAAACATTTGAAAATAAGGTGAGCTTGCTAGCCCAGTGAGTGACTTAAGTAAGATAACTGATTCTCATGCAAAAGTCTCAATAAAGAGATTAAACTGAAATATAAACTTCTACAGTACCTGAACTGCAGTATAAACATTTTTCCAAGCATAAACATATATAACCTTTTTTATCAGAAAACATTAAAACTGTTTCTCAGTTGAGAATAACCTTGCTGTGTTTAAAATATGCCAACACCAACTGCTAGTCAAGAGAGAACCCTTTGGCTATATCTCTGACTCCAAATACCTTAGTGTGCACGTGGCCATACTAATTACCATCATCTTAAGGTACTTCTGCTCAGATACCTTCTCAAAACTTGTCCTTCAGTATCGAGTTGCTAAGATACCTTCTCAAATGTCCTTCGGTATCAAGTTGGTCAGGTACCTTCTCAAATGTCCTTCGGTACCAAGTTGGTCAGATACCTTCTAAAATGTCCTTCGATATCAAGTTGGACGGATACCTTCTCAAATGTCCTTCGATATCGCGTTTTAAGTAAAACTAGTCATAAATGACTTTCTCTTTAAAGCATGTAAAGTATAACACATATAAAAACATGGCTTTAAAGATACTAACGCATGCTGGGTATATTTAACACATATAAATAGTTTTTCAACAAACTTCCCACACATGCATGCGTTTTAAACATAACTCATGATTTGCTTGGAAATTACTTTGTAAAACTAGCTGACATGAGAATAATCTTCTTTAAAACATGATTTCTTTAAAACATTGTAAATATTTTAGTCACTTACCTCGATCGCCTAGGAACCTTTCTCTCTAGAAGTTCCTTGTTTTCCTCGGGCTCCCTTTTACACCCCTAGAATTCAAATTCGAATTTCAACTCAGATTACTCATAGTTCTAAGCCTTATTTCGAGATACTTTTTTCTACATGTCTCAAGAAGCTTACCGTAAAATCTGAGCTCAGAACTCCTTGTGGTTTGGCCGGAATCTCAAAATATTCAAGACTAACCCAAGCTTACCCAACAGTCTCACCCTTCTGTCTTCTTCTCAGTTTCTAGCCAGATCCCTTCGAGCTTCTTCTTCGCAGCCCTACCCTAAAAACTAGACTTTCAGAGCTTTCAGGTGGCTTTGGAATCACTCCAAACGCACGAGTATACTAGGAGAACTCTTCGTCCCAAGTTGATGCTGTTTTCCAAACTTCACTGTCCACTGCGTCCCCCTTGAAGCTCTATGATCAACGCATGGATTTTGCTCTCAATGCAATGTTTACTTGGCTTTCCCACTCTTTTTAATGTCTTTTTGAATTGTGATCTGAAAATGAAGTCCTGTGCCCTATTTATAGGCATCCAAACACTTTCCAATGTCGACACCTTCTACTTGGCTGCATGTCCAAGTGTTTCTTCCTCACACTATTAACGCAATGTTCAATCAACGCAATATAAGGTTTCCTTCTCCTACATAGCCAACGAATGGGGATTAATTTGCATGTCTCCTCATGCACCCACCTCAAATCCTTAAGGCTTAAGGTTTCTTCCCAAGAAGACACATGTTTGATGACGTCTTCCATGTGAGCTCATCCTTCATATGCGACCGCAAACCCTTGGATGTTCAACGCATATTATGCCTATCAACGCATAGTAGGCCAACTCACTTAGTCACTGCAAGCCTTAACCAGCGCAAGAGCCAGCCACCACCAACGCATAGGATGGCCGTTCATCCTCAAAGCACAGCTCACTCGGCATCATCGCAATGCTCGTTTGGCATCGACACATGGCACTTGGCATTGGCACTGGCATGGGCGCTCGGCGCATGGGCTGGGCACTTGGCAGAGGCGCTCGACGCATGGGCTGGGCACTTGGCAGAGGCGATTGGCATCGACGCATGCCACCCTCCAGCGCATGCCTTTCCTGCGTCCCTCGCCTAACCCTTGTGCCATCAACCTTCCAACACATCACTTCAACTTTCCTTTCTTCAGCCACATACCACCACCAACGCATCCATCACAATCCCTCCAACGCATCCATCACATAATTTTATACTTAGCCAAATTTTCCAAGTTTTTCCCCAAAAGTCAAGCTTCCAAATTTCCTCTTTTCTGCTAATTCTTCACCCTTTTCTCTACCATTCCACACTAGTTTCCACATCAACCTACTCACCACACTAGTCTCAGTAGGGAACATACTCAAGTAGAGAAATTAGAATTCGGGGTTCACATTTACCTCCCCCTTATGAAAATTTCGTCCTCGAAATTTTGCTAAAGTCCATCAATTAAACAACTACAGATACTTGTTTCTAATTTGCTCTTCGGCTTCCCACGTTGCTTCTTCCATGCTATAGTTTCGCCATAGTACCTTTACCAATGGGATTGTCTTATTCCTTAAGACCTGTTCCTTTCGGTCAAGAATCTCCACTGGTTCTTCTTCGTAAGACCAATTTTCCTTCAACTGTACTGGTTGCTCAGGCAACACATGGGTAGGATCTGGCACATACTTTCTAAGCATTGCCACATTAAACACGTCATGAATACGAGATAATTCTGGAGGTAAATCCAATCGATATGCCATTGGGCCAACTCTTTCTATTATCTCATAAGGTCCAATATATCTGGGGATTAATTTCCCTTTCCTACCAAACCTGAGTATTCCTTTCCATGGAGATAACTTAAGAAATACTTTATCACCAACTTCAAACTCCAATTATCTTCTCCGCTTATCGACATAACTCTTTTGTCTATCTCGAGCCGTCTTAAGATTAACTCTTATAATCTTAACACTGTCTGATGTCTATTGCACAAGTTCTAGACCTAGTAATTTTCTTTCACCGACTTCATCCCAACATATCGGAGTTCTACATGGTCTTCCGTATAGTGTCTCATACGGTGCCATTCCGATACTCGAATGGTAACTGTTGTTATACGCAAATTCGATCAATGACAGATGCATATCCCAACTACCTTTGAATTGCAATATACATGCTCTTAGCATGTCCTCTAATGTCTAGATTGTCTGCTCAGACTGACCATCTGTTTGTGGATGAAAAGCGGTACTAAAATATAACTTGGTTCCCATAGCTTTCTGCAATCTAGGCCAAAATTTTAATGTAAATCTGGAGTCTCGATCTGATACAATTGAAACTGAAGCTCCAAACTGACTCACAACCTTATCAACATACATCTTAGCTAATTGGTCTAGGGCAAAAGTAACTTTAACAGGTAAAAACATAGTTGTCTTTGTCAATCTATCCACAATTACCCATATACCATCATAGCTCGCTGGTGTCCTAGGTAATCCAAACAGGAAATCCATCGTAATATGTTCCCATTTCCACTCTGGTACTGGGAGTGGATTAAGTAATCTTACTGGCCTCTATCTGTCTGGCTTAACTTGTTGACATATTAGACACCTGTCAACATACTCTGTTATTTCTCTTTTCATACCAGGCCACCAGTACGATCTCTTTTTAATGTTCTGTACATCTTCGTACTGCCTGGATGCATAGCATAGGCTGAACTATGTGTCTCTTCTAGAATAGCTTGTTTAAGTGCTAAGTTCTTAGATACGCATACCCTACCCTCTTTTAATAGCACTTTGTCGACTCTTAATTCATAGTCCGTCCTTAATCCTTTACCTACTTCTTCATCTAACTTCTGAAGATCGAAATCCTTTAACTGTTCACGTAGAATATCTTCTACGATAGTAGGACGCATTTGAAATGAAGCTAGTAAACCTCTTGTTTGACCAACTGATAATTCTGCCCTAGCATTATACAACTCATGAATCAGTGTACCCTTCACTGAATTGATACTAGCTCTAGCTGACCTGGTTTTTCTACTTAGAGCATCAGTTACCACATTTGCTTTACCTGGGTGATAATCAATTGTACATTCATAATTTTTTATCGACTCGATCCATCTTCTCTGTCTCAAGTTTAGCTTCTTCTGATCAAAGATATACTTCATACTTTTATGATCCGTGAATATATGACAACGCTCAACAAACAGGTAATGTCTCCACAACTTTAGAGCTAACACAACTGCTGTTAACTCTAATCGTGCATAGGGTAGTTACATTCATGCTTCTTTAACTGTCGAGAAGCATAAGCCACTACTTTTCCCTCTTGCATCAACACACATCCTAACCCTTGTCGGGATGCATCACAGTAGACCTCAAACTCTTTACCTGGTGTAGGTAAAGTTAATACCGATGCTGACACTAACCTCTGTTTCAACACTTGAAAACTGTGCTCGCATTCTGGCAATCATTCAAACTTCGCATCTTTTCTGGTTAGGTTTGTTAATGGTAGAGCTATCTTAGAAAAGCCCTCCACGAATCTCCGGTAATAACCTGCTAAACCCAGAAAACTGCGTACTTCTGTTACATTCAGGGGTCGTTCCTAGTTGACTATTGCTTCTATCTTTTGGGTATCTACGCTAACTCCATCAGCTGAAACTATTTGCCCAAGGAATATGACTTGGTTTAGTAAAAAATCACACTAAATTTGGCATATAACTTCTTTTCCCTTAGCATCTGTAACACCATCCTCAGATGTTCTTTGTGCTTCTCTGCACTACTAGAATGTACTAGTATATCATCTATGAAAACTATCACAAATTGATCCAGATAAAGATGAAATATCCTATTCATCAAGTCCATAAATACCGCAAGAGCATTTGTCAATCCAAATGGCATTACTAGGAACTCATAATGTCCATACCTAGTTCTGAATGCAGTCTTTGGAACATCTGTTCTTTCACCTTTAACTAGTGATAAACTGATCTTAAATCTATCTTAGAGAACACAGTGGCTCCCTTTAACTGATCGAAGAGATCATCTATACGAGGCAATAGGTACTTATTATTAATGGTCACCTTATTCAACTGTCTATAATCTATGCATAATCTAAGATTACCGTCTTTATTCTTAACAAACAAGACTGACGCTCCCCAAAGCGACACACTGGGTCTAATGTACCCTTTATCCACAAGTTCCTGTAACTGTGAACTTTCAACTCCTTCAGTTCTGTTGGTGTCATCCTATATGGTGTCTGGGATATAGGTGTTGTACCTGGGACTAACTCAATAGTAAACTCTATTTCCCTGTTAGGTGGTAAGCTTGGTAACTCTTCAGGGAACACATCTAGGAATTCTTGTACCATAAGTACATCCTCAGGCCTTAGCTTCTTATCCTGTGAAACTGCTACATAGGCTAAATAGGCTTCGCATCCCTTACTCGGCAACTTCCTAGCCTTCACTGCTGATATTAAACTTCCTGGAAGTATTCTTTTACTTCCTACCAAGGTTATTTCTTTTTCACCTGGTTTTCTAAACACTATTTCTTTCTTAAAACAATCCATAGTGGTATAGTGTTTACTTAGGAAATCCATACCTAGGATAACATCAAACTCTAGTAATTCTAATGGAATCAAGTCAACCCA